>NW_021604657.1:6017154-6045240 GCF_004785775.1 Grammomys surdaster
TATATATATATATATATATATATATATATATATATATATATATATATTTAATGAAAATGGACCATAAATTTCATAAAAATCAGTTTTGAGTATATGTCTGGGTCTGTAGGAAGATTAAGGAACAGAGAAATGTTGTAATTAAATTATAATATCAAAACTAAAATAATAAAAAGTTGTAAAGATTGGGATAAGAGAATGAAGAGGCTATTTCTCGAGTTTCTGTAACTGTCACAATTCCATTAATAATTCTAAAAAGCACACATGTCTTGGCTCGTACTCGGCAGAGCTCAATGTCAGAAGCAATAACTTCACCCTTATAACCCTTTACCTGAAAAATGTCATCAATGGACCAGACCCTATCAAGGATCATAGTGGGAACTATGGAGAATAGAAAAAAGAATTCCTAGAAATTTCATTTTTTGTCAAAAATCTCATAAATGGATTTAGAATTTCTCTCCATCATTAGCTTTTGTTATTTCAAAAAAAGCTGTTATTATGCCACAACTTGACTATTAATTAGAATAATTTAAGGAGACAATTTGATATTTTTCTATTAATCCTTAAAATTTGACCTAGAAGGTAAGATCATTCTCCATAACTTCTGCAACATTCTCTAGAAGGTTTCCTATTTTCAAATATTTTGATCAACAATCCATGCTAGGATGGAAGAGTATGAGATTTTGACTTATGTGTGAAATATGGAATGGATGAGTAAATCAGGTTAATTACCATATATGTCTCTTAATCATCTATCTCTTTTACAGGAGCTCATTTAAAATGCTCATATTTAAATGATAGCTGTCTATAGTCTAAAGTACTGTGATACTATGAGAAGAAGCATGGCCTCACTAAAACGTTATTCTACCATCTTCCATAGATTTTATTCTTTTTTATAAGATATTATAAGTGTTTTCTTAGGGCAGTGAATCTGTATGGTTATATTACAGTGGTGGGATCCACAATGTTTGAGTCAATAACTTATTCATTTCCTAAATTAGTTTCCAGGTCAGTGAGTGAATAAATGCCTAAAACGTCAAAAGAGTAAAAGGTAAAATTGCTGATATCTGATATTGTTAAGAACTATCCCAGACATTTGGCCAAAGGCTGTACAATGATTTAAGTATTACTAAATTCATCTTATTTTGAGGAAAATAAACACGGTTTTAATATTATTGTTCAAGGACATGTGGTCAATGGCAAAATTGGCTTCTACAGCTTGTTCAAGCAAGTGTTTCTTCCAAAAGGCCCACATAGGTTTCTACACATCAATAGTCTCTGTGGAAAGACATCCCATAATGAGCTAACACCTGAGGACAGTTACTGTACTCATTAACCTCATCTGTTGTACTTTTGTAAGACTGAAGTATATTATGAGAGAGATTCTTGAAATAGGAAGTTTAGAGTATGTGGTGTTAACAGTAACTACTATTTGGGACAGAGCTTTGTACCTTAAAAAGCTCCTAAAATTAAAGCAATATTTAAAACACAAAAGCATTACCACTATAGCAAAACACCCATATGTAATGGGTACTTATGTAACCCATAATCTCTTCAAAAATTCTACAAGAAAATGAAGGCGGGCAATGAATGGGAATAAATCTGTGCAGATTCACAGCTTCACACTCCAGGTACTAAAAACTCAAGGGAGAGACTTTCCCTTCTCTATATTCCCTGGGCAATACTCATATGTCACATCGCTTGTGCTACTCTGCAACTGTAAAGTGATTGTTTTGTCCACACAGAAAACATTTTTCATCTCCTTCCCTAGGAACCTGTTACTTTGCACGTAAGTCTGCTAATTTTCATTCCAGAAACAATCTCACTCCTGAGGACTTATTTCCTTCTAATTTTTCTTCTCTCTAAAACTTCACGTCTACAGAATCAAAAATATGTGTCTGCTCTGTTCGTTATAATCATGATCGAAAGGTGATTTGATGAATAATGGAATCCATTCAGCATTGACATAGTTACTCATATTAATCTGTGTTTGGTTACATTTACTGAAGTGGTCCACTTCAGTCCATGTGGATACTCACTTATGAACAAGGGAACAAAGTTATTCCATTGGAGAGACATCTTCACACGGGTCACCTTCAAATAGAGCTGATGGGCTTGTTTTTTCACGAAGAGACAGATATTCTTATTACTTAGGTCCTGTGGTGCTCTACTGAGACTGGGTTTAGGTCTGTATGTCAGATTCTGTGAGTTTAATTGCTGATGGCCTCATGTCCTTAGGAAGTCTCTTTAGACTCGCATCCAACTTTCAGCAGAGCATAAATTATTAAGGAGAGGGTCATTTCATTATCCCTCTGATCCTAGAGTAGAAGGAAATGCCAGGTTTATCTTGAGCTGATGTCATGATCCTACCAAAACAAGGCTCTTTTATAACAGGTATCACAGGAAAGACACTAAGGACATCACAGCCAGATAAAAGGCCCAAGCAAAACAAGGCCATTTGATTGTCTTATATAAGGTAAACGTTTAAAAAATTCTAAGAGCTATAGAGGAAATAGTTCCAATGCATGCATACCCAAGGTCCATGCCTTAATCAAGTAAGTATTTTTGAAACACTCCCTTTCTGTAACCATAGTTTTAGAAGACTTATGCCTCAGAACTTATAAACATACTCCTTGAAGCTAACTAAAGGAAGCTTCAGTGTTAAGAAACATCAAGTGCTAAACTTTTGGGGATGTAAATAATTATCCCTTCTTTTTTCAAATACCTTTTGAAAATACATGGTATATAAACTATATCTATCTATAGATATATCTATATCTATCTATAAATATAGATATGGATATGGATATAGATATATAACGTGTGTATATGTATATATATTTTTTTCATTCAGGAAAGCTTACTATGTTTCATGATGATTAGTTTATTCAAATGCTATAGTATCCTCTAATCTCAAATCCTATAAGGTTCTTTGTTATCCATAATTTTGCTTTTGAATAGAATCAAATACCCATCTCTTGTTTGACAGAGACAGACCCTGGTTAGGACAGTCATAATTTACTGGTCAGACCATCTGGATCCCCATTTCTTGTGGCTGACCCATGTACAGTTCCCCTCTATCTTACATTCTCTCCCCCGATCAGCTTGATTGTTTCAAAGCTCAGTCTCCCATCTGGTTCTGCACTCAATTTCTGGGAGTACACCACAAACTGGGCAGCTTAGACAACAGATGTTTACTGTCTCAAGGATCTGTAGCTATAGCTCCAAGATCAAGGTGCTGGCAATGCTGTTGCTGTCTTCTGAGAGCTGGGAGGGGGGTCTGTTCTGTGTCTCTGGCCTGTGTCTGGTAATCGCTGGCAACCACTGGCATTCCTGAGCTTATAGGCACATCACTGAGATTTCTGTCTTCATTCGGACATGGATTTCTTTGTGTGTGTGTGTGTCTGTCTGTCTGTCTGTCTGTCTCTCTGTGGTTGTGTGTGTGCATGTGTGTCTGTGTGTACCCAAAGTTTCCCTTAAGAAAAACAGTCATATTGGATTGAATTGATGCTTACCCTAAGGGGCTCATACTAGCAAATAAATGGGGTCATATAACCAAAGACCCCATTTCCAAGCTAAGTCACATTAAAAGATGAGAGTGATGGAGCACTATACATTTTGAGGAAGAGTAATTCAACCCATAGCAAGTTAGATTGAGAAATTGACCCTCAAAGTATTGCCCTTATCTACCACCCTAATGATCCTCAAGGCCATTTCTCTGGCTCCTTTCTTCGGTTGCTAATATCACATATTTTATTTTCTTTTACACAACTGAAGTCACTCACAGAAAGGGGCTTTAAAACTTGACTGGGGTCAACTAGGGGTAGACATAGAGGAGAGAGAGAAGAAGGGCTTGGAGCAGTGGTTCTCAGCCTGTGGGTGGGAGTCCCTTTCATGAATGTCACATATTAAATTTTTCTGAATAACAGATATTTACATTAGGATTACTAACAGTAGCAAAATTATAATTATGAAGTAGCAACAAAACTAATTTTATAGTTGGGTCACCACATGAGGAAATGAATTAAAGGGTCACTACATTAGGAAGGCTGAGAATCATTGGTTTAGAAGAATCAGATAATCTTCAGAGACACACCACCAGGGAACAATTTCTTCCAACTAGTTTTTCAGCTTCCTATAGTGCAACTTTTTGGGAATTGGGTGTCTAGTACATGAGCCATCTGGGCAGGGGCATTTCATATTCAAACACAGAATACCTTTTGCTTACCAAATCCCCTCACCCCCTTCTTTAAAACCAGGAATTTAAATTTTGTTTTTAAAACATCACCAGACAATATAAGTTTGATTTTTCATCTGTCAAAAGAAGGAATTATTGCTTTCCTTTAGAGGATATCACCAACTGAAATTCTGCATGAATTTTCCTCTTCCAAAGTTCATCAAGGCAGGCAATTTGAGGGAACAAAAGTCTGAAAAAGAAGGGTGTCATTATATTACCTATCATGATATCCATCCAGCAAGAACCAAAACTTTGAATGCTCATTCACCAAAGAATTGGGATGGAATTCTTAAAAGCACCCTCTTATCCTCAAAAGATTGTAGGGTTTGTTGTTGTTGTTGTTTACATATGCCACAGTCTGAGCTACAGTACAGAATTCAGTAGTCCAGCAAAGTTATCTAGACAAGTACTTAGCTCTGTGATTTCATCCCTTCAGCCATATTATGCTATGAATTGCCACATGACAAAAGTATAGCAAGCCCCACAGCTGAAGATCAGGCTGAGTCTTAATGGGAGATTGCGGCCTGTAATATCCATTCAATGGACATTGGCTCACTCAGAATGGCTGGAGCAGGCCCTTGCTTTGTCATTAGTATTCCTTGTGTGTATGGATGCTACCTTTTGTCTCTAACACTGACATACTCAAACAGCAACTTCTACCAATAAGACTTTACTAAACTCTTTCACATTCCAAATGCAGCATCTGAGACTCCATAAACAGGAGTGAACTAGTAGCAGTTTGAAGTTGTCATCATTGACAGCTTATGATTTATCTTAACTCTCCCTCGCCATTTGGCCATGACTTTAAGTAAACACTTTCCATCTTCTTCATGTTCTCGTTACTGCCACCTCCCACTAATAAGGGAGACTGCCAAGAAAAGCATCCAGACAGTTCATTTACCTCCCAAACTTGCCTGAGAGTAGCTGCCCCAGTTTAGACAAGGGGCAAACCAACTACTGCACATTTTCAGCAGATGGAACAATGCTTTCCGAAGTGTTTACATTAACATTATTTGCTTTCAGAATGTGTGTGTAATGAATTGGGTAGTTGAATGAAATATTGTGACGCAAACTGAAGACACTAGAAGTTCAGGCAGGCCATTTATGGTGATAGATGGAGATGCGCCACTTTGCTTTCTAAGAAGCCAGAAAACTCCAGGCAATCTGTGAAGTCTTTGGCACCCTCTTATTCTCGCAGGTGACTGAAAGCTTGGTTCAAATTCACCAGAAGTGTTTTTACACAAAGCATGGTGCTCAGGAGCCCCTAAATCTAAGCTCACTAATAAAAAATAGACAGTGTTAGTCAAAGACAGTGCTTGCTATACTATATAGCAGCTAGTCGTAAGAGCCATCCCTACATTTTCTATGGGTAATCACAAAGCCACCCTTAGTTAAAGTTGAAAGATCTTCTTCAGCAAACTGATGTGGACAACATATGTGTCAGCCATCCTGAAATTTTTTGGGTCTTGCATACACAAACCAAGGTCATACTGAGTACCAGAGTGTACTCTGTGACAGTCATCATAGTGATGTTCATACTCTCCACCCAAAACCAATGTGCAACGAACACTCTAGCATGACTAATTGTAATACATATAAGGAGTAAGAAAACTCCTGCCTCTTTGGTTACTCCTTCCCCAAACACAAACCCTGAAGCATATAGCAGGTGTATTCATAGGGATAGAAAAATCTCAATGAAGCATTTTGCTGCTAGAGTTCTGTTCTAAGGCTTGCATTTATTCTTTAAGAGTTGTTAAACTAAAATGACACACCCCTATGTAGACTATTGAAAAATGATTTTTACTTTAGGACTGTTAGCTTGTAAGACTTTAAGTCTTGTTCCTTAGGAATGCCTTGAATGCTTTCCCCGCCGCTCTCCCATGGGGGCAGAATGCCATCGCATGTGTATGAATAGATCTTGAAGGATTTTCTACTATTGTCTTGTAGTCACTACTAATGTAACCTAGATGTTTGCGTGTTCTGTGGTTTATCAGAGGACAACAAGGGCACAGGAAAGGTGGGGCTGAGCTGTTGGATTAGCGTTTCTCTCATGACTAGGTTGGGTGTTATACAGACAGATGAGACTCCAGAGGATGTACAGGCCAAGTTCTCTGAGTAGTCTAAAGAGAAACTAGGAATGTAAGTAGAGGCTCCAAGCATTGTCTGCTAATATATCAGCAAAGTACTTTATCTAGCCGTCTAGATTGATGTGCTCTCTGAACTCTCTGCCTATCTACCTCTTTGCCTCCCTCCATCCTTCTCATCCTTTCTTATTTCTCTCATCTCTATCCCTTCAGTGAACTGTCAAAAATATTTTATTCTAGGAACTACTTAGTAATCCCTCAGAATCCAACATCCAATCATGGATTTCTTCGTTCACACTTCAGTTGCGTCCTCCCTCATGTTAATTCTTTTAGAGCAACGTCGGAAGGGGTATTGTGCCAGTTCTGCTGGTCTTCTACCTAGTCTACATCACCATGAATCTGCAGTCATGTCAGGTACCAACAAGCCCACTGCATGATTGGAGGAGGCAATGAGTAGGGCACGATGATCAGAGGTCAGTATTCCATACTTTGACATATGTTACTGTAACAAGTGGTTTTTCTGAGAGTGATAGAAAAACAAATGGTATTTTGCACTAGACATGTGACATTTTTAAAAAATATTTTGAAAACTGATATGAAGAAAGGAAGACATGAAGTTTCTGTATTTATCAAATGAAGGTCATATTTCATAAAGAGAGGCAGATATTGCTCACACACCTTCCTCCCAGACCCAACTCAGCTAAACCTAGCCTAATGTTCTGTGTTACCCAACCAGCATGACCATTACAACCACCATGACCACTATTTCTCTACATCTTGATACAATTCCTACAAGAACACTCCTAGGCAGCCAGTGCTGTGTTCATGGCAAACTATCCAACTGACTACATTATTTGTGTTTAAAGATCAATTCATTTCAGTTACCTAAATTCTCAAATACATACAGCCTTACATGTATAAGTCATTGTTAAAAGCCCTTTATAATCAACTAATCGAATTCTGCAAGAAAAATCAACTCTGTTTTTCTTTACAAGGAAAATATGTACCCAAACACAAAGATTCACAAAGATATGCAAGTAGATGTTCAGAAAAACAGCAAAGGAAACACATACACAGACACAGACAAACACATACACACACACACACACACACACACACACACACACACACACTTGAGATGTTCTTGAGTGGACACAGTGACCCAGAGACACAGGGCTCTAGGCTCTCAGCTCAAACTATGTCCCACCCTTGCTGACATCACTGCCTTTGCTCAGATCTCCTAGCTTTGCAAACTGAGCTCAGTTCCTCTGGGCTAGAACCAAGTGGAGCCTGTCCTGTCATGTCCAAGTTGAGCTGTCCTGGAAAGGACAGGGCAGTTCAAGGCCAGCCAGGGCAAAGCCACAGATGGGCTCAGGTGTCAGGTTCCACCCAAGTGGAAGCTCCCCTTGAGTAGGATGACTCAGACTCTGCTGTACTCGAGTTACTTCAGTTAAACCGCCCTGAAATGGCCTTGCTCCCCTGGCTGCTGACCACAGCAGCTCTCCCAATCTCCCCAGTGCCAGATGTGTGGTATACATTTCAGCTTCAGTCCAAACACCAGGGCCTGCTCTCCACAAGTGGAGCAAGAATCAGTGCTTCCCCAAGACCTCAGAGAAGAGGACACTAGCATCTAGAGGCATAGAGTTATCCTCAGGGAAGATGTCTCTGTGTTACTTCAGTCTAGTCTCATCTAACTTCTAGAGCCCAGGATTTTTGTTCACAGCGTAGCCATTGTAATGATACCCCTCAGTCATGACATTTACATGAGGCACAGTGTTCATCTGTTGTGTAAGCAACTCTCACAAGTTCACGTCACAGGCACTTAGAGGCCACTTGCCATGTGGCTGGCTCTGCATAAGGTGCTGACGGCAAGAAAAGAGCCAGACCACATCTCCTTCCTGAGAATGTAAGTTCTGCTTGGGGAGTCAAGATGGTGAAAGAGGAAACATGACAGATCCCTGAACTTCAGACTCCTGTCTTCATCTCTACATGTGTGACTTTGGAGAGTTACCCCCCTAAGTCTAGAAACCCTTCCATTTTCCCCTCAACTCTAAAATGAGAAAATGTCTTTAATTCTGTTTACAGGTTATGTAAGATTCTCTGATAATAATGGTTATGACCAAAAGGGTGGTTACCTACAGAAGCTGGATTCCCTAATTTTATGACTGTCCTTGGAGGTCTTATTTTTATAGTTTATATGTTGTAAAATAATGTATATAAAGAAAGAATGCATGATATCCTTGAACTCTAAGAGCCCTGAGTATTAGTATTTTTAGCCATTTCAATCAATGAGATCTCAGTTGTAAGACTTTTATACAACATGGCAGAGAGTAAGTATAGGAGCAACCTTTGGCATGAGTTCTTGCTAGTTCATTATACTTATACTTCAAGGACAAATACTTTTCTTTATTTGTCCAAGGTCTAAAATACACCAGGTTTTCATCACCAACACCAAATATTGCACCATTAGTACATGTAACTTCACCATTACCAACACAGTCTTCTCTCCTTCCAAGAGTTTCCACTGTTGTCTCTATCATTTCTGTCTTTGTTGAATACTGTCAACTTTAGCTTCAAAATCATCAGCAGTATTTCCAGCACCACTATGCTTACTCCTATCACTAATGCCTCCCTTTCTACCTCCACCATTTCTGCCATTTACCATTATTAATTCAAACACCACCAATTATACATTCAAGAGTTCCACTGTCACTAACACTATACATACAACCACTCCTTCTGCCAACATCCCTACCTTCATAACTCCCATCAAAACTACCACCAGTGTCATTTACACCAATATATCCTTTAGGCATAGATATGTAAAGTGTTATATATATATGGATATATTCACTAGAACTTGAGAAGAAGTTGTTTCATTTAGTCTTTCAGAGAACCAAAGTCTCAAGAATGTTAAATTGTCTCTCTGAATTTTCAGGACTTCAGAGTTCCAAAGCAAGGATTTGACATCAAGTACATTTCGACCTGGAACCTGTTGCATTTTATTTTGTCATTCTTTCTCTTGATCACATCTTCCCCTGTTTGCTGAGAAGCCATGATTTATTTTCTTCTTTAGAATAGACACTTGGATGTATTTCACTGGTTTGTGTTGACTGCAGATGGGGGTAACAGAATTTTTCTCTGTAGCTTTGCTTGAATTACTGAAATAACAGGATGGAAAAGTGACTACCAAAAAGCAAGAAAGACAAAGCTTGAATAGGCCCTCGTAAATGTGAAAGGTCACATATACAATTAAAATGTGTCACAACAAACACTTACAACTATGGCTCTGAAAAACATCAGAAATTCCAGATGAGGATGAAAAAGGACCCTAGCTTTCTTCCTTTGAGATGATATATAGGGTTGCTGGCCAGAAGTGTGGTGTTAGCACTCAATGCAGGAAGACTGATAGTATGCTGAAGCATAGACAGTATTTCTAAGGAATGCCATGGGAGAACCCAGACTTCTATAATGAGATGCAGAGGTTGCAGATATTTTATTTTGAAAGCTTTTTATTTGCAGCTTTATAATTCTTTCTACTATAAGTTTAGATTGAAATGGATATTAAATTTCAAAATCAACACAATACATGCCTATTTCATACACATGCACACACACATACACACACACGCACATACACAAACACATAGAGAATAAAGTTTGTGTCGGTCAACACATAGAAGTCAAGATGTCTTTATCCAGTTTTTAACAACTTCACTGAATCTAAGTTGATCTTTACCCAATTATAGAAGAAATTTATTTATTAAGTGTACATATTTATACCTAGAAAACCTATCTGCCTACTTAACCAACAAGAATACAGTTCTTGAGTAAACTTTCCACAAGTTTTTTAAAAAGGCATTAATAGGATATGGGCATAAAGCTAAGAGTGTTTTCTGTACTTGAAGCATCAAGATGCATGCTTTGCTTAGAGGCAATCAAAGTAGACATGTACTCCAAAAAGGCTTAGCAGTGGCAGTGTCACTAAACCAAGTACAACCCCAGAAGTTTCAGGTGTCCTGTGTGTAATGTATTCCATTTAGAAGTCATGCTGTAGAAACAGGTACTCACAGGATGCTCACAGTCCTTATAAGTCTACCCACAAAAAGGTGCTGTGAACCTGCATTTACTAAGACTGATTGGGCAACAAACTTTGAGGAGCTATTTCATTATATACATAAAAATCACATGAGTGAAATTCTTAAAACTCTTCCAAATAATTTCTTTTTACACATATTTAGTTTATATAAACAAATAGAAAGAGTTCCAAACCAGTACCCATCTTTGGGGCATGATGTTAAAATCATTCATTTTGAAGCTTAGATCTGTTGGTAAATGAGATACCTTGTCCAATTGGAAATGATACACATATTAGAAATGATACAGATCATGATCAGAGAGACCAACTGGTTGGCAAATACCTCTAGGAAAGGAGTCTGGCCTTGCTCCTCTATTCCCCAAAATGTGAGACTCTCTTTGTAGCCCCAGCCCCCTAAGTCAACACTGCAGCTTTTTTTTTTTTTTTTTTGGCTGCCTTAACCTCCTGGGGAATGAATCTAAAAGTTTTATTCATAGTATTAATAACTAGCAACTGCAGTGCCCAGGGTTGGCACAAAAACTGGCATACTGATAATCACCTTTGGTCATGCAGAATGAGTAGCATAGAATGCCTGTGTCCCACCCTCTGAGGGGCCTTTGCTCTCCTGCTGAGTGAACTGGCATCTTTCTTTGGCTTATTGCAGAGGATAGATTTCCAAGCCAGGCATCAGTAGGCTCTGGAACCTTTTTAGAGCCAGCTTCTGAGGGGGTAATGGACTCTGATCTGCTCTGAAGAGAACATTTGGCATATACGAAAAATAGTATATTTGTAAATCGCAATCACATGAATATGAAAGAAAACGCCATGTCTGTCAGTCCTGACCTTGGCCTGTGAGATGGACAGACCAGCAAAGGGTGGACTAGACAAGAGCCTTTGGTATCAGAGCTAGTAGGGAGCTCAACCGTTCCAGTAAAGCCAGGTCCACAATAATGGACTAAGAATAAAGGAAAGGTGACTTCTGGAAGGCTTCATAAATGTTGAGTGACATAATTGATCAGAACTAGCTTTTTGTTGTTCCATGGTTTTCCATTTTCCTCAGTTATAACGGAGGAGAAAAGATGCTTGTCAGAGGGAGAAACATGCAAGAAAAATGAAGTAACATCTTTGTGCATGCCACAGTTTGCCCCGGTGAATGGTGACTGGAGCTTTGTTAATATCATCAGTCTAGCACCCATTGGCTTCACACATCTCTGTCACAATTCAATGCTTACCAGATATGCACTAATATTTCTATCATTCTCAGTCTGTGTAAAATTTCCCATGATATTGAATGATCATGCATGTCAGAAATGTATCTCCATCACAGAGCTCAGCTATGAGCAGAACAAAATATCAGCTAGCCCACATAATGAAAATTTGCCTTTTTTAAAAAAAGGAAACATCTCAATATATACTTTTCCATCTCTATAATAGAAAACAGCAGAAAGCAGGTTGGGCACCTCAGAATGTTGCTGACATTCTGAGTCTGACTCCGCAGTCCCTGCTCACAAATACTCTTCTCATTCTCTTGTCTTACTCTTCTCATTTTTTCTCATCAGACAATTGGCTTAAGAACTCGAGAATTTTGTTTTACTATCCAAAAAAAGAAATTATCAATTATTTTTCCATTAAAGACTCAACAACAAAAATATTTATCGTGTTTTTATTTTGTAACATAACCCTCCTTTGCTTTTGAGAAAACAAAGGCTCATGATACCATTGTGTTCTGTAACCTGACAAGGATATGTAGTTATTTAAATGAGTAAATTCCAATGATAGTGCCTTGAGAATGTATGCATATTTCTTAAGCATATTCTATTACTATTTCAGGCTTGGGTAGATGTTTGTCTTAAAGATGCTTGGTATTTTATTAGACACAATTCTCTTATGATAGTGGCATTAACTATGACAATATTTGACATAATTAATGGGACTAACACAGAATATATGTCATCTCCAAAATACACAATATAGTACTTGACAATAGTTCATATCCTAAAGGTTTTCTTCCATATTAAACTAACAACAATAAAAGCAACAAAAACACTTGAAGAATTAAACTCTAAAGCCAAATTTTCAGCTGCCCAACTCTATCTTACACTAGAAAACAATGTATAATAAAACTATCAAAATCTACTAATTAGAGGACGACATATGAAAAGGAGATGAGAAACTAACTTGAGGTCTATTATAGAAGGTAAATAAAGCAGAAATCCCATTCTTCTGAAACAAAATATCTGCTAAAACCTTTTTCTTGTTTGTTGGTTGTTGTTGTTGTTATAATAGAAACCTTATTGTTCTGTTGGTGGTGGTGGCTTTTTTGTTTGATTGTTCCCTTTTTTTGTTTTATTTTGAGTACATACAGAAACTGAATAGAATGTTTGTAATCTTAGCTTTTGGGAGACTGGGACAAGAGGACTATGTATTTGAAGCCAGCCTAGGCTCCACAGTAGGACATGGTCTCTAAATAAAATTAAAAGGAAAACAAAGGATAAAAAGAAGAAAAGAAGAGAATGGAGAATATGGGGGAGAGGAAGAGAGATGTCAGGGAGGGATGGAGGGAAAGATGGGGAAGAAAGAGAAAGAAAGAGGAATACCCTTTTTCATGGTGAATAAGATTGATGAAAGAAGTTTATGACAGGAAAGAAAAAGACCACCCAGAATTGTTTATGTGATAATCAAGTTCAATATTTGAATACATATATATATATATATATATATATATATATATACACACATTTACTCACTTCTTACTGGATTTTATCTCTTTTTAACATTCTCTTGAGCATTATTCAGGATAAAATATATATTTTGGTGGTTTGGGTTTTCTCTTCTCTGGTTTCATGAAAAAGATGATCCTCAGAATAAATATTATACTGATTTCAAATACAGGTTTTTAATCTATATTACATGATGTTAAAGGATTATCCAACTGTAAACACTAAATTACTGTAAGGACCAGTCTGGCAAGATATTCCCATTCATGCAGTAATGGCTTGAATGTTCTAATGGTAACTGACTACTTTCTGGTTGGAGTCAAGGCTCACTCAACAGTATAGAACTTGTGCCTGTTCCTGCAAATCTTGCCAAGAAATGGTGTTTGGGAAGGTCATTGGCCCTAAGGGAGAATTAAGTACTACTATTTTGCTTAATGGATATGATATTAAACCACCTTCTGTATTCTTGTCTTTATACACACAAGTTAGTGTAGCTCTCACACTTCATCAAAGAAGCTTCTTTTCAGTGGATGATGAGTAATACAGAGACCCATAACTGCAGACTATGTGTGACCCTAAATATCTTATCATCTCTCCTACAAGGATCACAAAAGGGCTTCTGAACATGCGAAGGCTGGTACATGATGTCTCACTGTAGTTAAGACTACCTGCATAAGCTTGCAGGAGACTGGGTCTGTAGATAGTTCTCTACGGAATAGAAGGAGGTCATGAGGCATCCCTACTGGTTCACTACCCATGAATAACTGGAGGAAAGGGTATAGTACTGAATAATACTCCTATAAATAACGTACCACTCATTCTCAGCCAGGTAAACCTACATAAGCTTGATTCATAGGAACTGAGAGTAGGAGAGAGTCTCCTTGAGAAGAAGGGTTTAAAAAAGAGGTGAAGCAGGGTAATAGAGGATGGAATGTATTGAATTCCCATGTTACACACTAGTGAACTGGCAAAGAATTTTAAAAATTGATAATAATTTTGTGAAATTTGCACAATCTGTAACATCACATCAGTGTCAAATTGTACTGACATATCTGTCTTTTGTGAGAAAATTCTGTCTTTCACAAATAAATACAAATAAGTAAAAATGAGACTATGGGTTCTGTGATCCTAAATGGGATATCTTAATCACCTTTCTCACTAGGATCAGTGAATATCAGAAAAGTGTCTTATTCACATATGAAGCATAAAACTAGATATAACCAGGATGATTTTTTAAAAGATCTATTCAGTAGATGCAATTCATGGTTATAGTTTAGAAAATAAAAGTGCAAGTAAGCTTGCAGAGAAAATATCTAAATAAATATAATTAAATATGAAAAAGAGGACAAAATAAATGACAAGATGTTTTTAGAATATATCCCATGAACCAAGGCTGTAAGCCACACCCAGTGGTGTTTATATTTCATCGAGAAGCAAATTGACTCCACAGAAATACACTGAAACACTAGAACAAAAGGTGAGAAAA
The DNA here is from genome assembly GCF_004785775.1 of Grammomys surdaster. Classification (NCBI taxonomy): domain Eukaryota; kingdom Metazoa; phylum Chordata; class Mammalia; order Rodentia; family Muridae; genus Grammomys; species Grammomys surdaster. The sequence continues at coordinate 6,031,754 of NW_021604657.1, forward strand.
AAATTCAGAAAGCAATACTCCAAGAGCTGTCATCACACTTGCAACAAGAAACAATGCATGACATCTAATGCATTTTATGAGAAGCAAATAAAGTCCATTGTCATACAAAGAGAAATTGTCCTGCTAAGAATAGAAGGGTAAAGAAAATAATTACTAACCATAAACACATAATGGAAATGAAGTGTAGAAATAATAATATAATACTTGGATCTTTGGAAATAACCCCAAAAGTAGAGAAACTTTTAGAAAACAAGACAAATATGACCAAATTATAACAGAAGTGACAGAATAAAAGCTACAAAAGACTATTGTACACATAGATTTTTCTAATAAATATGAAATCCTGGTGAAATGGTATGAAAAAAAAAAACACTCCAGGAAACTCAACTTGCAATGGAAAGCCTCAATAAAGAACAAGCAAGGAAAAATTTAAATTACTCCAAACCTGCAAACAAACAAAACCAAGTCTCAGTTTGAATGCTTGCTTTTATTAGAAAAGCTTTTCATGTTGTCAGCAGTAAAGATTATTTCTCGTGCCATAAATTATTACAGCAGTACACGTCAAGGTTTTATTCCAACTGTGTGTCCTCCCTCTTCCCCCTTACATTCCATGTGTTAGGGGGTCCCTGAGGTCTTCCAAGCACTGGGTACACATGGATGTCAGTGGCAGAATGAGGTAAGCCATGTCTAAGAGTACAGAATGTCTCCTCTTTCCCAAACAGGTTTAGAATACCACATAGGTTGCCATGCCTTCAACGTTGAATTTTATTAGAAACGTTTTTTTTTCCCCTGTTGAAATCCCACACTCTCAGCTATTGCCAGTTCAGGCCAATTCTCAGCCTCTTTACTCTCTTCCTTCCCACAGGGCTGAGATTGTTTTTAGGTGTCCCATCTCTTTGGAAGAAATTATGGAAGTTTCATCAGTGGTATTATTTAAAAAAAAAAAAGACCTGGGATTCTAGTTCAAAGTTTTAAAAACAAATTTGTTTCATTTCAGTGGGAGCTAACTATATCTTGTTCTCCTGATCCACAGAACTTTTGTGGGAATTTATGACTCAACACGGAAAACCAATGGCAAACAGCAAACTCTTCTGTGTTATTTGTTAATAGAAATACGCTCTACAATCTATTAGTTTTCATACATGTGTGATTGTACCATAGTTTTTATTATTTCATGTTATATTCTTACTAAGCTCACAAAGTTTCCACCACTTTGTTACTGCACTATATTTTCTACGGCAGACATAGCTAACAACTGTCTTGTTCCTAATTTTATAGGAGATTACAATATTTGATATAACTTTTATATTATAACCAACTATAAGTAACTGTGACTTTTCTCATGTTCTGTTTTAGATTCATTTCCTGTTAAATATTAAGAATAAAGAACTTCTTACATCTGAACACACCACTCATCTATACCTAGCTACTTTATCACACGCATTGCCTCTTTCAGTTGTTGACGTAAGAGGGCATAATGATTGACATCTGCTTTTGTTTTGCTTTTTTGATATTTTATTTATTTACATTTCAGATGTTATCCCTTTTCCCCATCCCCCTCCCATTATTCCCCTCCTATCTCATCCCTCCTCCTCCTTTTTAGCTTCTATACTGTTTAAATTACATGCAAGTATTAATGTCAGTTCTAGGTTGAGGAACTAACAATAGAATAAATGCAAATAGTCAAGGAAAAAGCAAGACAATAAACACAGATAGTCAAAGAACATGTAGGACCATAAACAGGGGCCTGTGATCACTATTTCTAAGGGCTTATCAGGATGATCAAAATATCTGAGCCTACTTCCCTGTCCTAGCCCAAAGTCATTTGCATGCCTGAAGCATACTTCTTTGTTCTAGCTTAAGATTTAGATTTCTGCCTGTAATTATTTCTTTGTTCTAGCCTAAGATTTAGATTCCTGCCTGAACTCCAATTTGAAATGGTACAAAACGCTGAGAGGCACAGTTCTCTTTAACTTCCTGGAACTCATCAAAAACACAACAGGGAAGCAAGTAGTCATCCTACTCATCTACAGTTCCTAGGAAACAACAATGGCAGGACTGATATCAGTGAAGATACAATAAGTGATACGCACATGTTGGTGGCAACCACCAGTTGTTTAATTGGACAAAGACTATTCAACATGAAAGAAATCATGCCTTCTCAGTGCTAGTTGCAACACGGATGCTAAAAAGAATCTACTACCACCATTTGATTAGACCAGTAAAATTCCAAACTACATTTAAATCTTATCTGTATAAGTATATCCATCATCCCCAATTGAAGAAATGCCCATTTACAATAAATGGAAACTAGAGCACAAAGCCAGACTAAATTCAGAGACCAATGGATTATGAGAAGCCTGCCCCAGATATATCTACAACACAGCTCCTGTATCTATGACTCAGAGAACATTCAGGGTGGGGTATGGAATCAATTATAAGAGCCAGAATCTGAGGAAGTCTTCTGTAAAACAGTATCTCCTAGAAATGGCTGGATAAATAAGGTCTAAACAATGGCAATGTCATCAGACATACTGATGCCTAAGAAGAAAAATCTCATGGGGTCATATCACTGGACAAGAAAATACTGGCAACTGATGACTGCGGAGAGAGTAAGAGTTAACCACTTCCAGGGATGAGCCCCCTAACTGGTTATCCAATACAACAGAGTTAGCCCCCAAACCATATACACACAAGTAGTAAAACAAACTCAGTAGGTTGTATTTATATATTTGTGCATATATGTGTGTGCATACATATATATGCACACATATACATATATATAACAATAGTAATCAGAGAGAGAGAGAGAGAGAGAGAGAGAGAGAGAGAGAGAGAGGCTATCTGTTTGGAAGTAGGGGCATATGGAAGGAGTTGGAAAAGGCAGCCTAGGCAGGGCTATGGGAAGAAAAGGTCACAGGTAAAATGATATGATTTTATTTTAATTAAAAATGCAAACAGGTATTAAAATGATGCCAACTTGAGCTTTCTCCCAGTTGTTCAATTCCCAATTATTTTCTCTCTTTTAGCATGTTTTCCAGTGGTTAAAAAGGTGATTAAAGGTTGACATTACCAATTCCCCTTGAGGAGTGATGGTCAAACCACCTTAACTTGTCCATAAGACTATGTTGGAAAGAAAATGGCGATAGAAAAGTTTCCCTTAAGTGCCAAGCAGCAGAATGGAGTAGGTTGTCAATGGCTCACAGCTGTTCCACTAAAAAGGCCCCTGTCATGCCTCCTGACCTTCTTTGCCTCTTACTATTATTCCACAGACCTGAAAGCTTCACAGGTATTTTTCTTGAAGTTATAGAAAAGCAATGAAATAAGGATTCCCAAGGAGAAGGCTATTCATCATGAAAATATTATTTCTATTCATATTAAACAGAGATAAAAGAGCTAAGGATAACTTTAAAATTTATGAATATTATGAAAGTAAACAATTTAAATACAAGGACAAGATCAGACAGAGCTTTCTAGAATTGATAGTATTTTTTAAAAATTTAATGGATAAATTGAGGATGATACAGGCATAGCTAAGCATCAATTTAGATCTCTAAATCTAATAGAAGAATTCGTTCACTACAAACAGTGAACACATAGAATTTGAACCACCTAATTCAATATACAAAGTCCCCTTGTTTCATTGTTTTTGATAAAACTGAACCAACTATTACTAAAAGTCAGAACCCTGTTATAGCTCAAAGAAGGTCAAACGTCAAGTAAAATTCTTGAGGCAAGTTTCAACTTTAGATGATGAATGAAGTATATACATATGCACATACACATATACATACACATCTATATGAATGCATGTATGAATGAATATATATATTCAGTGTAAATATGAATATACACATATACATATGAATACATGAATATATGGATATATTCGTGTGTGTGTGTGTGTGTGTATCTTTAATGTTTTAACATGATACAAAAGGACCAAAATCAATCAATATGTTGGTGATGATGGTGGTAGTGATTGTAACAGTGGTGTGTGTGTGTGTGTGTGTGTGTGTGTGTGTGTTTTCATTGGTATTATTTATTTTCTCTTGTTTTATATTTCTCCTATTTCAGAGAAATAACAACTGTCTTCCTCAAAGACTGTTAAAGCACAAAAAGGACTTTGGCCCCTTCTTTATTGTTTGGCAAACAAAGGCCATACTTTGCTACTTTCTGAAACTGGGTTGTTAAGGCTAAATTCCTTTTCAAATATAAGAGAATGAAAGTCACTATGCTGCAAGCAGAACTAACCACTGTTTTCAAAAGCCTTGTTGATGAGAAAGAGGAATTCTTGCAGGTAAAAATGAAAGAAAAAAATCCACAAAATGTTTGTGGCCAGGCTCACTGAGAAAGTTGTGATGTTCAAGCTCCAGAATTTGAGGCAGGAGAGGCCACTCTCTTATACCCATCATGTGGACTGCACCTCTCTCCAGAAATACTCCAAAACAGCTTGGCAGGGTCACATGAGGACCATGTAGTAAAAGGGGGAGAAACAGAACTAAGAAACAGAAACCTACAAAAGAAAGAGAAACAAATAATCCAATGTTGAGCAGCACAGTCAGCACTGAGACTTTTTCATCCCAAGGAAAATGAACCACTGAGAATTCTTAAATTCTAATCATTAGTAATACAGGACAGGTCCCTATATTTTCTTGACATTTATGAAATAAAAGTAGATTACCAATATGCAGAACTACACTGTGGTACTATTTTTTATGCGAGTGACCATTGTCATCATTGGGACTTTCATCCTAATGTCAGTATGATTTACAGTGTCTCCTTTTCTTTGTTTGGGGAAATGAGTTGTAATAGTTTGATGTCCAGTGAAAGAAAACCATTGAAGATGAAGCTAGAGAGGAGGGATGCCCTCTTATGCTAAAGGCATACAATGACAGCTGCTGAGTCACCAGATGTTACGTGAGAATCATAGAAAAGAAAAGGAACAAAGTCTGAAGACATCTTGACTTCAGTTTTTTCTCTTTCACAACTATTAGACAATAAACACATGCTATTTAAGGTATGTATCTATGTGATTGTGACATAGGCGCACTAAAACACTAATACACAGGTTGCTACAAGGAATGGTTTTGGGCTCAAGGATGCGGCACATAAACTTCTTCTAATAGTGAGCATGCTAACCAGGGAACAAGTTGTAGGTTTTGTTATAATTAAAAGAAGAATACAGAGGAGATAATTCCCCAAATTGCTATGATTCAGAGCATGTGCCCTATACCCAACTTCTATAGCAGTGAAGTGGCTCCCAGGAGGCTACTCTCACATTTCTACAGTAAAAAGCTCACATGCTTTCTTTGGTCTTCTACTTTATATTGGTTTTCTTTATGACAAGACTCCAGAGACTAGAAATAACTGGTCGAGAACCAAATTAAATAAAACTCGAAATCTGTCACTTACCTGAGCCCCAATTAGGAGAAGCTTTTTCCAGCTCAAGTTGTTCTGCTCAATGGTCCCAGCAACCCTTTTTATGACTAGGATGAACTTGGGCCAGTATTTGCTTGGTGTCATGTTTATGAGCTTACTTAAGAATCTTTTGTGCACACGTTGGAAGGCTTTCTTCTTGGATGTGCTCCAGAACTGGATTCTTAGAGCCCACAGCACAGTGTTTAAGGCCAAAAGGTAAGATGCGACTCCTGGCTGTCTCCTCCCATTGCCTACCCTTCCTCTTCACAGAGATGTGTCTCAACCTTGCAATCTCCGTAGGTTATTACTTTTCCAGCAAACAGTATTAGGCAGACTCTCTTAAGTAGCACTACCCAGTAATCCTAGGACAGAGATCTGATGGACAAGAAAGTTAATATTATAGACTATCTATGATGCAAACATGATATAGTATCTCGTGTGTGTGTGTGTGTGTGTGTGTGTGTTTGAGAAAGAGAGATCTTGAAGAAAAATTTTTTTTACCTAGTCACATATCTCTGGAGTCCAAATATTCTATCTTTACGAGTAATTTTCTTTCTTTCTTTTTTTTTTTTTACTTCACCTCTACTCCAATACCCATAAGGTCAAAAGTAAAACTTTTCTCTACATGTCTGCTAAACTTTTCTCTATATGTCTGCTAGCTGGTCACAGAGTTCTGTTTGAATGCCTCTGTTTTATAGTGACCTCTTCCACTCACAGAACTCATAAAATCCTACATCATTCTCACTGATAGACATTCCTTTAGCTTATCTAACTAAACATCCCTTGGCTCCATCGTACTCTGTGTTCTTTCTGCACTCTCTTACATGCATTGTCACGTACCTACAACATTGGAGAGCCAATGGTCTTTTGTAAGTAACTAACACTCCTGTTACTTTTTTTTTTTCCTGGTGCCTGATCAAACTACCTTTAAACACATGTATAATTCATTGTCTCAGAATTCCACTTCCTCTTGCACCCTCCAAATTATAAAATCCCCATTCAGTCAATTGTCATAAAGGTGATAGAGGCCTAAGCTATAATACCCAAGTCTCACCAAATTATATGTTGTAAATGGAAGAGTTTAATGAGACAAAAATCCATCATCTTCATGGTGCTAAATATAAGCATGCCCTGTAGATCTCAGAAGCAGTAGAGATGGTGCCCACATGTAAAGCTTTAGAAAACAGTCAGGATTGGCAAGAATAAAGGCATGCCACACAGGGAGAAGAAATCCTAGCCAAGAAGACTGGCTCCAATGTCAGCCCTTACATAGAAAAAGGAGCCTTCAGAGACTGGCACTGTTGTGCATACTGAGAGAGGGTAGTTATTTTTGCTTCCACATGGGATTTTTTATTGTATTCTGTTCCCTATTATTTAAACTCACATCCCCATAAAATTATGAGAAAGTTTTTACTAAGAGGTACCTGATCTATAAAAGTGTCAGATGTGTCAACGATGGCTGAGATAGGAATTGTGGGTGGGACTGTGACAGAAAAGATAATGTTTTGTGATATCTCTTCAGGAAGCACTGATGACCAAGGAAAGGTTACGTAAATATGCATTTGACTCAAAGATGCTCTGCAGAACTTGACTTGAGTTATTCTTTTACATAATCCCATTATTTTGTATTTTGTTATAACCTTGCATGTTCTCAGAACTGTTCTATTTAAACAATTCAAGAGGAAGCAATGGCAAGACTCCTAAACTTGTTTGACAATAAATGAAGTAGTTTATCCCAGAGCACACAGGAGGATAATGGTAGAGGATAGTTTATGACTCCTGAACTCTTCTTGATCTTGCTTGTTTTGTGTATATGGGGGAAGAAGGAAAGAAAGGTGAACCCCCTAGATTATTCTGATGATCGCTACTTAACCCCTTTTCACTAAGTAACACATGGCTAGAGGCCACATTCAGAAAGATGTGATAACCTATCTCTTATTCAAGGCAATAAAATCCCCTGTCCTAACCCACCGTATTGAGAACCTGAATTATAGCTCCACTTACTGAATTATATGTTTAGTTTTAGAAAGTTCATCCATGTATACAATTTGTCTTGATCATAACCATCTCCCATTTCCTCCTTCCAGCTTTTCCTATGTTTTCAACATGTCCTCTTCTCTCCCAACTGCATGATTTTTTTTTAAAGAAATAAGCCACCAAGTGCAATTAGTGCAGCCCATATTCGTGTGCATTTGGAGTCATCTTTTGGAGCATGAGTCACTTATTAATAGCCTCTAAAGAAAAGTGACTCCTCCTCTGTAGCTATTACCTCCTCAGCTGGGGAGAGGGGTTCACAAGCCTCTCTCCATCCATGGTGAAATTTTGAAATCTCTTGGTCTTGTGGCACCCTTATATGGGTGACCACAGTTACTGAGTTCATGTGATAATGAAACAACTATGTTTTTGCCCAGAGGCCAGCATTTCCTATCTTCCAGTTCTTACAGTCTTTCTGTTCTCTCTTCAGCACTGATCACTGAACATTGTGTGCACAGGGCTGGGGGTGAAATAGAAGTTACATCTATCTGAGCTGAATATTCATAGGTACTTCTTTTCACAATTTTAAACCATTAATGAATCTCTACATTAAACACTCTGCTCTTCAATGAGAAGCTTCTCAATCTACAGAAACAAAAATAATATTTAGAGGGGAGTTTTGAAGCATGATCATTTAACAAAACATCATCAATAGGTTCTCCCCTAGTACCTGTGGCTTCTCTATTCATGAAGTATGACTATATTTACAGTACCAGGCATGGTTCCCTACTATGGAGCAGACCTCTTTCATGCTTCATGGGGTTATCTAGATCTCAAAAGGCAAACACCATATGTCCTTTCTCATATGAGAGGGCTAGATTCAAATATTATGCTTTGAATGCTTAGCCTGGAGTACTTAAAAGAAGGCCAGTGGAGATGAGGATGAACCTACAGAGTGAAGATCATAGATTATAAACTGAGATGTATGTGGACAGGAAGATTATTGGTGGCACAAGGTCAAAGTAAATAGTGGAGTGATGTGGCTAGAGAAACAAGGATATAGGGAATAGTTAGACAAAATAAAGTACAAGAAAAGAAGCTAAATAGTGGCCTATGCTCATTTAATTGAAAATTTAAAACGTAATAAAAGAGAATGAGAGGGTACATGTGATGGGAAAGTACAGTGGGCCTAGGGTAATATGTGGATCTAAAGGCTTTAAGTGGGGATGTAAGCAAGGTGTACAGAAATTGAGAGGTAGGAGGAAGCCTTGTGGAACCCCACTCATTTGTAAGCCAATTAAAGCATTTAAAAAGAGTTGAAGATCATCGGTATTTCACATGGGCAAAAATACTTCTCCTAGAAGACATGTCTTATTACATGAAAATCACAGTGACAGACACAGGTTACCTCCTTATAAGCTCATGGTGTAAGCAAAGGACCCCTTACATGAGCTATTGCCATTTTTTTTGGTTGTACATTATAAATAAATGATAAGACCCTATTGCTGTGGGACACTATCTACCTCCCTACAGGACATAAAGGACTCCATCTTGACCAGATCATGAGACTCTTTCCATGAGACTGGCTAGCTTTCATAATACCCAAAGTGTTAAGCAGGATGTTGGGATACATAAGATTTCAGTTGTCTTACCCATCTCTGAACCCTTCATGCTACAATACTGACTTGCCAGGCAAGATTTTTCTCACTCGTCTAGTAGAAACAAGACTGCTTATGGTGGTAACCAGTCTTTCAATTGAATCCTTCAATGAGGATATTTTTGTATTATTCCCTTCATAAGACTGAAAATAGACTCTATGAGAGAATAATGTTGAATTTTCATGCAAGGTCAAAGGCAGAGTCCAGAGTAAGATTAGAGGCCTCAACTTTCCACTTATATGTGTGAATTCTTAAGCCACACGTGTTACATTGCCAGTTGGGAATGCCTCCACCTGTCTAAATATATATTACCGCTCATTGGCATCAATCTCCATTAACATAATATTCGCCATTATGGGACCATTACAACATCATCCCACTCACAAGTGTGCCACAGAGCAGAATGTCACAGACACCTCAGCGCACTGAATGCTTAAGTCAAATGGAAAGTTGAAAACACCTTCTGCAGGCAGCCACTGGCATTACTTCATATTTATATTAGCTTGGCTAATCTAGCCCAGTGAACTTTTTCCCTAAGAAAATGTAATGGGAATATTTAACTTGAAATTTTTATGTAGTAAGCAGCTGTCTAAAGTCTTAATTCCTGTTTGCAGTAGGGTAAGTGGCAAAGGCAACTAGGAAGAAAAAAAAGATCAGTTTCCTGTGTGCTAGGGAGGGCACCAGGTTGTGGAAAACACACATAAGTTCTTTCCAAGAAAGTGTTCCTACAGACCTCAGTGAAAGTACGTAACTATTGAGATAGAAAACTATAATTAGGCACTTCTAAATATACTTGCATATATGAGATAGAAAAGTTCTTGCAATCAGTAGACACAGGTAAGCCAAGAAAAAACACCATCAAAAAGTCAAACTGCAGAAGAAGCCATGACCAAAGAACACTCTCTGTTCTAAGGTCAATACATGCCAATGTGCACTTCATGTAACTTGGAAAGCATGAAGGCAATGGTGGACTAGGAAATGTCAGTATAAACCATTCATTCCTCCAGCCATTTAAATTAGCCATATGCTGCCTGTGTGTCCTTTTATCAATACAAGTTTGAATGATGACAAAGCTGACTTAGGGTCAGTTCATAACTTCTGAGTTTTGCGGTCATAGAAATTCAATGAGGAATAGAAATGTAGTTTGGGCTTATCTACACTTTTGCATTACTTTAATCAGGTCATCTGCTAGAAAGAAAAGTCACTGGGAGACAGTTTGTTTTGGGTATCTATCTTTGAGTATGTTTTTGACAAATATTGGACAACACATGTGTCTCTAAAATGACGACAGCAATTTTCTCACAATTTTTCATAAAAACTAAAAGCTAAAAGGGGGAGCAATTAACAATTATATATGAGCATTATTCCTTAAACAATATAATGTAGCAGTGACCTACATAGTATATTTTATATGTGGCATTAAGCCTAATATAGAGTATATAAGAAGATATATACAGTTACATGTACATGCTATATTGTTTCCTGTAAAAGATATGAGCATCAGTAGATTTGAGCATCTGTGGAATCCTGGGGCTAATCTCCATCCATACCAGGAAACAACTGTATCTTTGTACTTTAATACTTATGATGTGTAAGGTACAGTAGACATACAGAGATGAGTGAGAACCGTTCCTTCCTGTGATTTATTGCTTTGGGTGTGTTCTGCACAAACTTTTGCTATAATTTAATTTTGTATGACAGACTAACTTTACCAATTCTATCACTTTGCTTTGTAACTTCTATTGCATACTCCAGTGTTTTGATAAATTCTTTGATTTTAGCAATACAAATCTCTTGGGATTTCTTATTAACTAGGGGCTGGTAATTTCTCGCCCGATTTGTAAGTGTCATATTTGAGTTATGTGATTTCTTCCTCTTTTCATTTTTGAAATTATAATATAATGAATTTTGAGTAACTTTTTATTCCTTGTGAAAACAGCAATAATTACAAATGGGGAGAGTACAGAGTCTTACCATAACAATAAAAGCAATCACATGTGCTAAGCACAGCAGCTGTCTTTCTCTGAGATGGCACACACTTGGAGATGGAAGACATTGCCTTCCAAAGAAAACAAAGTCTCAAACTTAATAAGAAGCAGAGGTGAACAATACCTTCTTGAGAATTATCCCAGGGATACAGGGCTATAAGATCCCAAGATTTCTTCCACAGTAGCTATAAGGTCAGGCAGGAGCCATCACTCAGAGAGTCTATCCCTTTTTAGACAAGGATATCTACCTTGGCCAACAGTTTTCCCACCTTGTCTTTTGAGTTAGATGCATGCCTGACATTAGGAGCCAGAGCATGATATAGAGATCATCTCATTGGTGGCTCTAAAATATTTGAAATGAATAATCAAAATGAACAACCTTAAGACAGAACCTTGTAAGACAACATTTCAACATTCCAGCATGTTTATTGAGTTGAGACTTAACGTTTTGAGTCCAAGGTTTTCTCTAACTCTACCTTAGTGTTGACAAATGTATACATATAATCTCAACTGTGTCTAGTGATTGCCATTTACTGTAAAAGATTGTATTGTCATGGGAGTTTGTGGGGGATGCCATTGATAAGATGTTTAAGACATATAAGACCTGGCCGGGTTCTCATTTATTGATAAGATTTTAACAATTCAATAAGACAGTAAAGATATTACTTCAAAGGTGGAATTGTTATGTTCTGTATTTTATCTTCCCTTTGGGTGCAAATGCATTGAATTTGAGTAGATTATGTAGAAATTGAGCTCTAAAGTGAAAATTCCTTACAGTTGTCCTAAGATTAGAAAACATTAGAACAATTCACCCCCAAGATTAATAAACACATCCAGAGAGGTCTGAGATCTCATAGCATAATCCTGCATGTGATATACTGGGGAATCAAATGCTGGTTATTGTTAAAACTTTATTTTATTTGAAATGTTTTCTCTGTAGTTTTTCTCCATTTGTTTTTTGTTTTTTAATTTTGCTTTGGTGAGTGTGTGTGCCTATGTGCAGGTATATACACCTGTGTATGAAGGTGCTTATGGAGACAAAAGATCAATCTTAAGTGCAGCTCAGGAGCCATTTACTTGGTTTGGAAACAGACAGGCCAGTTAGCCACAGGGATCTGCTCACCTTAACCTCCTCTGCACTAGGACTAGAAGCACTTATCATCATGCCCAGATTTTTTAATGTAAATTTTAGGAATTGAATTCAAGTCCTCATGTTCACATAGAAAAGATTTACTGACTGAGCCATCTCCTCAGCCCTCAGTTGTGGAAGTACTTTACAACTGAGGTCTCCCTCTGGCCCTAGACTCATGTTTAGGGAAGGTGCAGAGTACTTGGGCACTAGAGACAATCCTCCCACCGCTATGTGCTGCAAAATCTCTGCCAACAGAGGTGCTCCCCTGTTGCATCCATCCCCAAAGAGGACTCAGAAAGCCATAGAGAACTTATGCCATGTTTCAAACATTCAGCAAACAAGAATCTACTTATGTAAGCCATGTCTGTCTCTCATTCGTAGGCAAAGGAATGATGCTGGAATGGCTACAAATTAGCCCATAAGGAACTTGATGTTCCCCAGTGTGAAAAAGTCCTGAGTATCATTCTAGCCTAGAAGACTTCTTGGCTACCTGTACCTGAATGCTTACAAGATTTTCTAGTTTAAAAAGTGTAAATGAAGCCAATGTCATGGCTCAAGCCTAGAGACCCAATATTTGTGGCTTGAAGCTAGAGAATTTTCATGAGTTTGAGACTAGCCTTGGGTATGTAGTGAGTTCAAAGCCAGCCTGGACTATAGGATGAAAAGCTCTTTTAAAGTGCAAGCAGATAACAAACAAAAGGTCTACACCCACCACATAGTCTTCTTAACAGTGATCTTCACCAACGTCTGCTCATTCTTACAAAAAGAAGAGAAAAAAAACAAATTCTTTAGACAGTATGAATTAGTTTCAGTTCTATCCTACATGGGGAAGCAGGCATGCACACACAAGTTCCTAGATTTCTATGCTAAGCAGTATACAGATATACTTACAATGTACAGGGAAAGGGGTAAAAGTCATTATCACTGTCTCAAGGTGTGGGGCTGAAGATGCAAAATGTCTTCAGTTTCTTCCATGATGTTCATTTTCTCAAAAGAAAAAAAGAATTAAATAATGATAAAAGAAAGGGAAAATAAGAGAGATGGAAAGGAAGGAGAGGGGAAAGAAGAAAGGAAGAAGAGCAAAGGGGAAGAGGAGTGGGAGGAAAGGAAAAGAGGGAGGGAAGAGGGGAAGAGAGGAGAGGGAGAAAAGAACAAGGAGAGGGAAAGACAGAGGGAAGAGAGGAAAAGTGGAAAAGAGGGAAGGAGAGAAGGAGAGAGAGAAAAAGAAAGAAATAGAGAGATAGAGACAGAGAGAGAGAGAGAGAAAGAGAGAGAGAGAGAGAGAGAGAAAGAGAGAGAGAGAGAGGGAGAGAG
>NW_021604657.1:6045340-6081936 GCF_004785775.1 Grammomys surdaster
AGAGAGAGAGAGAGAGAGAGAGAGAGAGAGAGAGAGAGAGAGAGAGAGAGACTCTTTTCAAAGATTTACATATAAAAACGAAAATGCACTGAAATCTGTCTCTGGAGCCAGGGGATGTTGAATGTGGTTTTAGATGAGTTATTTTATGTCCCTGTGACACAAGTTGGCCATCTGTAAAGTACAATAAAATAGCCCACTCCAGCTCCTTACACAATCTGTGAAATGTTAAGAACCATAGGCAAAAGTTCTGAGGAAAATATTGGCTGGAAAAGGACAGCCACTAAGCTGCTAAACATGATCCCTTCTATTCATAGATATAACCTAGACAGGCCTGGAGATGAATGAGAGCAGCCGCTCTGTATAGAAATATTTCGATAAGACAAATAAGAATGTCACTGTTATTGAGGTGAAGGAATAACTCATCAATTATACATAGAATAAATGGTATCTCTATGGAAGAGAGGGAAGGTAACACTACTCATAAAAAGTCATCCATTGTAGACCAAAAGATCTGGTGTCATGTCGGTGCAACATCTTACAAGCTGAAATTTCACATCAATCTTACAAATCCAATAGCCTGACACACAGTAGGTGATAAATGAAATTCGGAGTGATGGTTAAAGCATCAACGCATGCGCATATGTTTTGTGATATTTGGGGCACTATGTGAATGCATGACTGACATTTTTGTCAATCATGTTTTACAACTCACTCTGAATCCTTGAAGACAATTATTTCAACAGAGCCATCGGGGCAGAGGTTGAATATTGACCTTGTCTCATTTCTTTTCTTTAGCAGATTAGACCAGCTAGGATGCTCAGCAACATAGGTGCATGTTACAGAAATAACATGTGGCCATCTGGGGTAGTAATGCTAGTACAACGTCACATGAAACACTAAAAAAATAAAATCTTTCTTCTTGTTGCCTGTTTAATTTTAATTTTTTTTTCACCAGTCAGTAAATCTGAGCCAAAAGGAAGGCAAGAATTTTCCACCTTGCTGCTTAACTGGCAGTCTGACATTTGGCCCTTTGCACCTCTCCAAAGTTTGGCCACAATGACTAGTCTTATTCACGCCAGGCAGCATTAGCGCTTTGTTAACACTAAGCGGTGGCGCACAGCATAAAGTCTCTCTGTGGTTACCATGTGACTTCATGCAGCTGACATCTGAGCAAAGAAAGTGCCAGAGAAGGTTTGGGCTGTTCTTTATGAGCAAATGGGTGAGGGAAACAAGAAGAACTTGGCTTCCTGTCATTTAGGGAGAGATTAGTGGGTTGCTATGGATGCCTCCCTGGTAGAATATGCTAGGACAACGGAGCTATAGACAAGTTTAAATATCAATAGTGTACATGTGGGAAGGGGTATGCGTTGTTGTTGAATGAGGAAAGCAAGTTTTCAAAATAATGGGACCACTGCTTCACTCCTCATCTGTCCCCCTGTCTAACTTCCCACAGCTTCTCTAAAAATCATTCAATAGTCTAACACACAAAGACTATGTCAAGATGTGTTGAAAAACAAAACAAAACAAAACAAAACAAAACAACAACAAAAAAATGCAACTGAATTGCACCACTCTAGAAGAATTTGCCTGGGGCAAATAGCTGTCCTTCATTGCCTTACACACTGTTCCTCTTAAGACAGTCTGTGAGTGTCTGAGACTTTTGCACCTGTTGTTCACACACCAGGGAAAAAAAACCAATTCATGTGCATCTGGGTGAATAATGCTGGTAGTTTGTATTTGCTACAAAAGAGAAAAAAAAACTCAGCTAGTTCAGAGAAACAGTTTATTATGTCCAGACTTCTTCATGGAATTTTCCAGAACTCCATAGGAGTTACCACAGGTTGTTCACGTGTGTCTTGTACTCTACATTTTGTCTAATGAAGCCTCTTTTCGTGCTGGACCCTATAGTCTGAGTAGAGCCAGAGGACATGATGCTTCTTTTATTTTTTTAACAACAACAATAACAACAATACATTCCTGAAAACTATGTTTTATCCAAAACTGGTTTGGAGCAGTCCCTGATGAAATTGAGAAAGGTTGACTCTTCCCATAGACACCTCTCTTGTGCTTCTGGCTTGATAAGTTCCCACGAGAAGGAAGCTTCCCTCTATTCTCTCAAATAGTCCTCCTAAATTCCTCATCAACATGAAAATCACATCACAACAACGGTCAGGTTAGGAATTCCTTGTTGTTGAGGGTGATCTCCTTTCCATTGCTGGATATTTGACACTATGTCACCTATATGGCCCTGGTCCATTTTCTACTACTCAGCTGTAACAACTGAAAACCTCCCCAGACTGATCTAGACTATATGCTGGAGGCATAAATAACTACTCCTGCTAAATAACCAGTGAACTAAAAGGATTTTACTGATGATCTGTTCTTGGGAACTTGGAAATAATCAGTGCAGACTATTTTATACTGATAAAACTTCAGATGTGTATCTGCTTAATGACCCTGGAGATCCCAAAGCCATTAACGAAGGTAGCACCTTCTTTGGAACCAATGCAGTCATCCACTGGCTTATCAGAATTGTGTAGCTGGGAGCTATCATAACCCATAATCACAAGTACTTGGCCCAAATCAGTAGCAGTGTCAGGTGTAAAACCTCCTATTCATTGGAATTCTAGGCCAACACAGTCCCTTAGGGTAAGAGAATAGTTGTTTAAGAGACAGAAGGGTTATTTTCCATTCTTCATTTGATGAATTGTCAAGCTCAAAATATATAGCTATAAACCCTAGCACCTTAGAGGCCAGTATCTGTATGCAGAAGCTCACACAATCTGCAGTCTTACCCCAAAGGTGATGTCATCAGTCAAGGCCTCGCTTGACTCTACACCTCGCTTGCCGAGGTAGGATTTACACTTTCTTGGAGAACGCTGAGTTGGCAAAGAATGCTGAAATGGAGCAACAGAGACCCAGGGCAGGCACAAACTATTCTTTAAGAGTAAAACCCCATTCCTGTGTGGTTTGCCATCAGCCAAAATGTGACTGCTTCAGCACTTTTGTGTAGTGTAAAATCGTTTAACACGGCATGAGTGAGGGATCCTTTAAATAGAATGAGAGTAAATGACTATTGCAGCAAAGAAGCCAACTAATGAGCATTAACTTGTGGCAGAGCGGGAACCTGGCAAACTCAAGCAGCTGAATGAAACTCAATATTAGCTATACTGATTGACTGCGATGAGCCAGTCTTAGCAAACCAGAGAAACAAGCAGAGATCTCTGACTTGGGAATTATTTAAAAAGCTCAGAATAAAGATTTTGTTTTCTGTTTTTCTTCCTAAAAAAGTGTTTTCTTTCTCTCTCTTTCTTTCTTCTTTCTTTCTTTCTTTCTTTCTATAAGAAGCATTTGTATAATTTTAATCACATTGACTTATGGGAGAAATATTACAAAACAAAAATAACCAAAGGAAATAAACATAATTCCAAAGACATTGGGCATAATTGTGTAAACTTCTAATATTTCTTTAAAATGAACATGTACTCTCTTTTTGCAAAGAGAGTGCCAATGTTTGTCTTATCTTTATACATATAAAATATTCCAAACATAAAAATTAAGGCTTCCTGAAAACCCCATGAAATTCAACAAGTATCAATGTTTCATATTATGTAGTCATTACTTCTGTTAATACTAATATTTTGAGTATTTTCAAAACAATATATTATAGTTCACTTATTACTACTATTTTATGTTACTTTTATTTTTGTTTTACAATCCAGTTGTTGCCCCCCTCCATGTCTACTCTTCCACAGTTCCTCATCCCATTCCTCCTCCCACCTCCACTGTCTCCAAGAGAATGTCCCTGCCTGCCCCTCTCCAGGCTCCCCTACTCCCTGGGAACTCAAGTCTCTCAAGGGTTAGGCATGCCTTCTTCCACTGAGGCCAGAATAGTCAGTCCTCTGCTGTATATGTGTTGCTTGCCTTGGAAAAGCTAGTGTATTCTCCTGGTTGGTGGCTCAGTGTCTGAGAGATATTGGGGGTCCAGGTTGGTTGAGACTGCTTGTCTTTCTATGGGGTCTCCCTCCTCCTCAGCTTCTTCAAGTATTTCCCCCAATTCAACCACAGGGGTCTCTGACTTCAGTTCAATGGTTGGGTGTATGTATCTGCTTCTGTCTCAGTCAGCTGCTGGTATGGCCTCTCAGAAGACAGCCATGCCAGGCTCCTGTCTGGAAGCATATCATAAATCATAATATAGTAGTGTCAGACCTTGGTGTGCCCTCAGGATATGGATCCCAGGTTGGGCCTCTCATTGCATCATCTTTCCTTCAGTCTCTTCTCCAATTTTGTCCCTGTGGTTCTTTTAGACAGGAACAATTCTGGGTCAGGAATTTTGGCTGTTGGTTAGTAACTCTATTCCTCCATTTGAGGCCCTGTCTTATCTACTGGATGTGGACTCCTAGAGTCCACCCTTTCCCCAGTGTTGGACATTTTGGCTAAGTTCACTCCAAATGAGTCTTGAGAGTTGCCTCACCTCTGGGATCTCTGGTACTCTGGTATCTCTGTATCTCTGGTACACCTCACACTCCTGCTTATTTCCATTTATTCTTTTGGCCTCTGGGCTTCTCTCCTGTCCCCTCCCCCCATAGCTGATACTGTTCCCTTTTCCCCTTCCTTGTCCTCTCTCCCACAGGACCCTCCCTCCCTCTGCCTCCAGTGATTATTTCCTTCCACATTCTAAGTGGATTTGAAACCTCCTCACTTGGGCATTTCTGCTTGTTATACTTCTTATGATTTGTAGGTTGTATCCTAGGTATTTTGTACTTTTTGGCTAATATCTACTTATTACTGAGTATATACCATGCATGTTCTTTTGGGTTTGAGTTACCTCACTCAAAATGATATTTTCTACTTCCATCCATTTTCCTGCAAAAGTTGTAATGTCCTTGTTCTTCATAGCTGAATAGTATTCCATTGTGTAAATGAACTACATCGTCTGTATCTATTCTTCCATTGTGGGACATGTGGGTTGTTTCCAGTTTCTGGTTATTGCAAATAAGGCCATAAGACATCTAGGAAAATAGTGGAGCACATGTCCCTGTGGTACGGTAGGGCATCTTTTTGGGTATATGCCCAAGAGTTGAATAGCTAGGTCTTCAGGTAGTTCTATTTCCAATTTTCTGAGGAACCTCCAGATTGTTTTCCAAAATGGTGGTAGAAAAAGGAAAATAGATCCATATTTGCCACATTGAACAAAGCTCAAGTTCAAGTGGATCAAGGATCTCAACATAAAACCAGATACACTGAACCTAATAGAAGAGAGAATGGGAAAGAGCCTTGAACTCATTAGCATGGGGTATAGGGTGTTTCCTAAACAGGACTCCAATTGCTCAGGCTCTAAGATCACAAATTGATAAATGGGACCTCATGAAACTGAAAAACTTCTGTAAGGCAAAGGATATAGTCAAAAGGACAAACCAGCAACCTACATATTGGGCAATAAATCTTCACTAGCCCCACATCTGATAGAGGGAGGGCTAATATCCAAAATATATAAAGAATCCCAGAAGCTAACCTCCAAAAAGCCAAACAACATGACCAATAAATGGAGTATAGAGCTAAACAGAGAATTCATAACAGATGAATCTAAAATGGCCAAAAAGCACTTAAAGAAATGTTCAAAGTCCTTAGTCATCAGAGAAATGCAAATCAAGACAACACTGAGTTTCCACCTTACACCAATCAGAATGTCTAAGATCAAAAAGTCAGCTGACAGCATATGTTGATGAGGATGTGGAGAAGGAACACTCCTCCAATGCTGGTGGGATTGAAAAAGTATTCTCTAATGAAAAAGAAAACAAAAGGAGAGTGTACTCAAAAATATTAAGGAAAATATAATTAGTATATGCAGCCAATTATTTGTATTATTTTGCTGTGTCATAATTCTGATGTATTCATTTGTTGGGGCTAAATTCTCAAATCTATTAAGTTTGTATTGCAAGTTTCCTTGTAATCATACTGACCCAATTGCTCCTGCAGAAACTGAAAATGAGGAATGTTGTAACCTAAATATTCAGAAGTCATTAACTTCCACCAAAGATTTACCTTTTCTTTTTAACAATCTAGTCGTTATCCCACTCCCAATCCACTCACTGTTTGAACGTTCTTCATCCCGTATCATCTTCCCTTTCTTTAAGGGGATGTCCCTATCCCTCTTACCCCTACTCCACCAGACCTCCCCACTCCCTGGGGCCCCAAGTCTCTCAAGAGTTAAGCGTATCTTCTCTCACTGAGGCCAGACCAGGCAGTCCTCTGCCTGGTCAGGGGCCTCAGTGTCAGGGGCTTCATATCAGCTGGTGTACACTGCCTGATTGGTGACTCAGTGTCTGAGAGATCTCGGGGTCCAGGTTAGCTGAGACTGCTGGTCATCCTATGGAGTCACTCTTCTCAGCTTCTTCCAGCTTTTCCCTAATTCAACCACAGGGGTCCCCAGCTTCTGTCCATTGGTTGGGGGTAAGTATCCTGCATCTGACTCTTTCAGCTCTTTGTTGGGCCTCTTGGAGAAAAGCCATGCTAAGCTCCTGTCTGCAAGCACACCATAGCATCAGTAATAGTGTCAGACCTTGGAGCAAACTCTTGAGCAGGATCCCAATTTGGGCCAGTCACTGGACCACCTTTCCCTCAGGCTCTTCTCCATTTTTTTCCTCGCAGCTCTTTTAGACAGGAACAATCTACCTTCTTAAGCTCAGACTCAAGAATAGATTTCATTGTTAGTATTTGCAAAGACTTCATTATTTTCTCCAGTTTAAGTACAGCAATATCATTACAAAACAAAGCTCTAACCTCACTTTTGACAAAATCTAAAGGTAGTCCATTTCTTTGGCAATGTGATCTCCCCATGCCCCCCAAAATTCATAGTATAGAATATCTTTTCACATCTATGGCTTTGAGATTAGTCTCTATGCAACTGGGTTGGAATAAATACACTCTTTCTTGGCCACATGAGTTGGGCATAGATCACACAGAGGGGAGTTTATCCCACAACATGAAGCTAAAGCTTAACACCCCTTCCTGAGAAGTACATCATGAAAGATGTAACATCATCTGATATTGTTTTAATCTTAATTTTTAAAATGCTATGTCTGAGAAAAACACAGTCACAGCTCAAATCTACAACATAGCCATCTGATAGCCCTGCATGTACTCAGCACATAGCAGTGTAATTCCAGTCCTATCTCTTTTCCATCAGAACCTAAGAAAAGACAAATGACTGTGAATCAGAAAACCTCTCTTCAAATTTAAATTAAATTTAATATATAGTACATGTGCCAATCATGAGGGGAAAACGTGAAAATAAGTCTTTGAATTTTCTGTTTGTTTTATAAAGACAAAGGAACACATGCTAGGTGAATTAGAGTGTTTCTGTTTGCAAGGATTTGGGAAGATGGTTCTGAATATGCTGTGCTTTTGGTTTGTGTTTTTCATGAAGACACTATGCATTTTCTACTCAGTAAGCTTTTATTTTTTATTTTTTGTTGACTCCTAGCAGGTATAGAGACTTCTCTCATCATCTAGATAAAATTCATCAAACTTGAGACATATATTTTATGTGGATACTTTCAAACTCAAATTGATCTCTATGTTCTTGCATAATAAGCTCAATAGTGAAAGTTGGATTAAGAGTCAGGGCAATGGACTTGAACTCAAAGACCGGGGAAAGCACAAATTTCAGAGAACTGAAGTACAGAACCAAAAGTCAAATGAGCCTAGCTGACAATCTTGGCACTTTCTCCCATGAACTTTCTAATTTCAGTTTTCTCATGTGCAAGAAATGAAATGATGCTTGCTAGCCTCACAAAGCTGGTACAGAAGATTGGTGAGTTTTCTGGAACAAAAAATAATACATTACTGTCCTGATGTAGAAAACCACAACCTGGTGATTATTTGGTCCTTGCAGAGAAATTTCTCAATGAGTCACACCATTTTATTTCAGTTATGTTCATGACAGGGGAAATGTCACCATTACATAAATATACCTTAGACTTTTTGGATGGTCTCTTAGATCGCTACTGAAATTGGTGAGTTCCTCCTCGAAGAAAAATGGATTCATCAGCCAACTGCCAGCAGCTACCACCCTGTGCACAGAAGGCCACTCTGTGTATTGGCCTTGGGATTGGGCCACATGGCCACAGGAACAGCCAGGGAGAAGGAAAGGGTGGAGGGAGGCCAAAATTCAAGCCAGGCATTGCAACTTTAATCCTTCACTAGCAAGTGAGGTCATTTTCCATAAGTCTCTGTTTCCACTAGAGTCAATGTTTCTTAAATATTAAGCACAACTGGACCCATACAGTGAGGCCTTCAGGTCAATGAAATAGTATTTGTCACCCTGGTATTGTCAGCTTAAAGTGGAATTCTTGTTAGTTTAAGAATGAATCCTTGAACCAAGGTTACCCTTTGACCTCCATATTTCTGAGATTCACATGCACAGAGAAGACTACCTCAGGATTCAGAGAAGCTATGCCATAAAATCCAAGATGTAGATGGCTTCCATGTTCAGGATTTGTGTAGGTAGTATCCCTGTTCTACCATGAACATATTGCATGGCATTTCTTCCATATTGTGTGAATAAGTCAACAATCTACCAAATAATGCTAGCAAAAATTTAACAAGACTGTTCACATAAAGAGTAGATACAACCCACAGAAACATTCTATATTCCCTATGCTCATTCTTGAAACTGTTCACATAGGAAAGATGGCTAAAATCACCAACATCCTGAAGCTACTGTTGACTATTAAAACATATTTTTCTACCTTCTTAACTGTTTTCTCAGAACTACACTCAGCACTTGCATTTTTTCATATCTGAGTTCTTGTTATGTTTCCTTTGCCTGAATGACTGAATTTTTGCTTGGTATTCTATCTTAAAAGGATCTAGCCAAGGGCCATACATCCATACACTCTTCTTGCACTTACTTCACAGGTGAAATTTCTTTACACTTTGCTTCCTTCATGAAAGTCAAGCTTGTTTCTACCAGACTGTGATCTCCTTGAGGACGTGATAGAGTCCCTTCATTTCTATATTTCACTGATTGGAACCAAAGATTTGGTATTCAGCAAATGGGAACTAAAATCATAAAAAATGTGTATAACCTGGTTCCTAGTTTTAGACACCAATACCATGCACAGGCTTATGAGACACAAGTTGATTTCATGATTTCACACCTAAGTGTGAAAATAGCAAATTCTTTTCTGCATTTAACATCTCTCCTGAAAATTTAGCTTTATTTGTGATTTGAAAATAATGATAAAATATACTTATAAGGCACAATGTAACATTTTAATATATGCATAGACCTGCCCCAACCACAGTAAATAGGGTACATTTCACCTCATATATTTATTATTTCCATGTGGTGAAAAAATTTAAAGTCTTTTCTGGCTATTGAAAAAAACCTTAATACATTGCTAACAGTGTACCTCCATAAAATGCCAGAACAGATTCTTCATATCCACCTACAGCTCAGTAACCATTGGCTATCTCCTCTTTCTACCTACTCTTTTATCTACTCCCAAATCTGGTGATCACCATTTTACTTGCTATTTCCAGGAGCCCACAATCTTCAGGACTCTACATATAAGTAAAAACATTTAGTACTATTCCTTTGTAATTGGCATTAATATAATATACACTGGTTATCCAGGTTGTCAAACATGTCATACAAGACAGAATTTAGTATTTAGCCCATTTTCTTCATCATTTTACCATAATATAGCACTGGCTGCATATAATACCCTTTAAGTCTATTAATTCATAGGCACTTAGAATTTTTTGTATACTGCTAATTTGTACATAGAAATACAGACATCCTTCTTTGGCATACTCATTAAAACTTTCTGATGTTGGGGCTGGAGAGATGGCTCAGCGGTTAAGAGCACTGACTGCTCTTCCAGAGGTCCTGAGTTCAATTCCCAGCAACTACATGGTAACTCATGATCATCTGTAATGGAATCCAATGTCCCCTTCTGGTGTGTCTGAAGATAGCTGCAGTGTAATTGTATACATGAAATAAATAAATCTCTTTAAAAAAACTTTTTCATGTTTTACCTAGTGATGAGATTGCTGGACTATGTAGTGGTCCTATTTAAAATATCCTGAGAAACCACCATATTGTGTTCCAAATCAACCCCATGATCTTATAGTATCAACAGTGTTTCAGGGTACTTTTTACTCTGTATCATCATCAATAGTTGCTATCTTTCATGATTTTTGTTGATAGTCAATCTATTCAGAATGGGGTTTCCACTGGTTTCAATGGCATCTCTCTGATTATTATAGATGTGACATTTTTAATATGTACCTTTTGGCTACATTGGTGAAATCTGTATCCATTCTTTAAAGAAATGTATAATCTGGTCCTTTGCCATCTTTCATAGAAATATGCACTTCTATGCCATTGAGAAGTTTGAGTAGATTGTGTATTTTGGATAATGAACAGGATAGTCCAAACTATTTTGATCAAAGGGAATAAAGGTGAAAAGAAAATAATCCAGGCGTTCAAAATATATTACAAAGCTGATATAATTAAAACATTCTGGTCCTTGCACAAAAAAATAGAGTCCCAAACCCATGCAATTGGAGAGACTAGAAAAAAAAGCAAAAAACAAAAACCACATACTTATAGTCGCTTAAATCTTAACAGAGAAGCAAACTTAACAGAGAATTGGAGGAAAGAACATTTTATTAAACAAATGGTTCTATAAAATTTGGATACACATTCTAAGAAGAGTGAAAGTTAGCCCAATATAATTGCTTTTTCAAAAATCAGCTCAAAACAGATTAAAGACTTAGAAATAAAACCTGGAAATGTGAATTAGAACATAAATGAGGACCAAAAGTCACTGGTTTAGAAAATATTTGAGTATTATACAAAATGTATTATCAACAACAACAACAACAAAAATAGACAAATGATTTTGTACTCAACTATAAAAATTCCTACATAACAAAGTGGTAGATCAGTAGATATAAAGCACAGCACATGAATTGGGGAAATGTACAGAGCACCAGCTCACAAGATTGAGAGGAGTCCCTTTGTATCAGAGACTCAGGGGAGCTCATTTGGACCTTCTAACATGTGAGCACATATCACAACAGTATTATCTATAAACACGAAAGCAGGCCCTATGGAGACACAGAATGTCTTGAACTTGGACTTCCTAGCCTCTAAATCATTGAAACAAAATTCTGGCTTTTAAGTCTCCCAGCCTGTGGCATTTTGTCACAGTAGTCCAAGTAGAGGAAGGCAACATGACACTGTAAATGTCCATATTCTGTGCTTAAGTGTTGAGAGCTCTGCACTGCATTTTGACTAATGGAGAAATGCAGAGTCACCACCCCCTCATTCTGAATTTTTGTGGATAAAGAACAAACACAATTTACAAGGAGAACACAGAGTTAGAAGCAGTAAAGTTAAAATTTAACCTTCCTAAGATCTACTATTGAAAGATCTTGCTGGCCAAGAGTATAGGGCACTAGCCTCAGAGGGATAGACTTCTGAAAACGACCATAATTTAAAAGAAATGGCCCTTTGAAGAATAAAAAAGAGTTAGTTGGGTTGGATCTCATCTTTCTGCTCAGTAACTATAAAAGTCTTTAAATTTTTGCAGTTTCCTCTTCGGTGTAATATAGATATCTGCAAGGGATTTTTGTGCTGATTAAATGAAATACAATATCAAAATTTTAAACAATATACTATGAGTTGAATAAATATTGTTGCTCATATTTGCCTGTCCTTACCAGGGTACAAAGCCATCCCTGTGTTTAGCTGTATTTTTAGTCCATGCAACACTGGAAAATCTAGATGCATTTAGAAACTTGGTCATATACAAATGAGGTGAACAGGAACATGAAGCAGGCACTGTTTCCTTAGGGGAGATGAGGATATGTTTGGATCTATACTACATAAGCCAAACAGCCCTGCCCCAGTACCCTGTTACAAGCTTTATACAGCTAGGACCCATGGGCAACTTGAATGGGTTCTTTAAAGGGTGACCTCAGCCTCTCCTTACAGATGAAACTTCTGAAAACACTGTCATCAGCAGCCTCAGCCACAGGATATATTAGATCATGAGGCATCCCCATCTTCTGAACACTGGCTACTATCTGCTTTCAGCCAGAAGCTGCTTTTCCAAAGAAGCCCACTGCCTTTCCAAGAGTCTGGACTGACACATGGGTAGGCCTGTAGAGTCAGAGGTGTGGGTGGGTTGCACTTCCTTCAAACATGAAACTTCAAAGTCTCTGAGGGTGTCATCTGGCATGGAAACAAGTCAGGAACAAGTGGAACTCTGCTGGAATTTCCAGTTATAAACAGTCTTTTCAGAGCTGCATGCTGTATTGCACAACAAGAGAACAAGGAGATGTTTCAGGCCGTTAAAAGGCCTTGAGCACAAAATAAAGGGACACAACTTTCTCTGCTTTATCTCTTGAGTTTTGAGGCCTGTTCTGTGTGATGTGAAGTTATAAAAATAAACAACAGTGCATACTACTCCACCTTGGCAGAAGGCTTGGTTTTGGAAGAGTTAGGGTTGCTACGTTCTAGACAGTGTCCTCGTAGGCTGAGGCAAACCTTGAAATCAGGCATTGAAAGATCTGAAAATCAAAGAACATTAACTGAAAACTCTGTTAGGCCTTATGAAAATATGAACTCTGAGGTACTGGAGAGATTGCTCAGTGGTTAAGGCTATAGACTGCTCTTGTAGAGGATTAGCGTGAAGGTCTACGATCCACATTGAGTAGTCCACAGTAACTTTTAACTCTAGCTCAGTGACTAGGAGGGTGGTGATATTCACCACCTCTGGCCTCAGTGTGTACCGGAACTCTCATGTACGTATGCAGACACAGCATTAAGAATAATAAAAATACATCAAGTGACCATAGGTATGGGGGTTCATTTCTGGGTCTTCTATTCTATTCCACTGATCCTCCTGCTTTTCTCTGTTCCAATACCACACAGTTTTTACCACTATTGCTTTGTAGTACAACTTGAAGTCAGGAATGGTGATTCCCACAGAAGTTCTTTTATTGCTGAGAGTAGTTTTCATAATCCTGTTTTTTTTTTGTTATTCCAAATGAATTTTAAGATTCCTCTTTCTATCTCTGTGAAGAATTGAGTGGGAATTTTGATAGGGATTGCATTAAATCTGTAGATGGCTTTTGGCAAAATAGCCATTTTTACTACATTAATCCTTCCAATCCATGAGCATGGAAGATCTTTCCATCTTCTGAGATCTTCTTCAATTTCTTTCTTC
Source organism: Grammomys surdaster (assembly GCF_004785775.1). Taxonomy (NCBI): domain Eukaryota; kingdom Metazoa; phylum Chordata; class Mammalia; order Rodentia; family Muridae; genus Grammomys; species Grammomys surdaster. Next base: position 6,058,591 of record NW_021604657.1, read on the forward strand.
AGGGGCATGAAGTTCTTGTCATACAGGTCTTTTACTTGCTTGGTTAGGTTCACACCCAGGTATTTTATATTATCTGTGACTATTGTGAAGGGTGTCATTTCCATAATTTCTTTCTCAGCCAGTTTATCTTTTGAGTAGAGGAAGGCTACTGATTTGCTTGAGTTAATTTTATATCCAGCCACTTTGCTAAAGTTGTTTATCAGGTTTAGGAGTTCTCTGGTGGAAGTTATGGGGTCACTTAAGTATACTATCATATCATCAGCAAATAGTAAGATTTTGACTTCTTCCTTTCCAATTTGTATCCCTTAGACCTCCTTGTGTTGCCTAATTGCTCTGGCTAGGGCTTCCAATACTATATTAAATAAGTAGGGGGAGAGTGGGCAGCCTTGCCTAGTCCCTGATTTTAGTGGGATGCTTCAAGTTTCTCTCCATTTAGTTTGATGCTGGCTACTGGTTTGCTGTATATTGCTTTTACTATGTATAGGTATGGACCTTGAATTCCTGATCTTTCCAAGACTTTTATCATGAAGGGGTGTTGAATTTTGTCAAATGCTTTCTTAGCATCTAGTGATATGATCATGTCTTTTTTTCTTTGAGTTTGTTTATATAGTGGATTACATTGATGGATTTCCGTATACTGAACCAACCCTGCATTTCTGGGATAAAGCCTACTTGATCATGATGGATAATTGTTTTGATGTGTTCTTGGATTCGGTTTGCTAGAATTTTATTGAGTAATTTTGCATTGGGATGGGTATGGCCCTCATGCCTCACTGGACAATGACAGGGGGGCTGGAGCCATTACAAGGTCCCCTTCAAATACTGGAGGTCAGGCCTCTATCCCTGCTTTCGCAAGTTTAGAATTGCCACAGCCCTTCTATACTTAGAGAAAGGAGGAGATGTCAGGGGCAGCCCTGCTTACACTCTGAAGGCCTAAAATCAGCCATAGGCCTAAAATCAGCAATAGGCCTGTCATACATGTATACTAACACCAAGTCTTGGGTCTCAGTGGAAAAACATTGAAACAGATGGCTATAATCTAATATAAACAGGCAGCTTTTGTGGAAATTTACAAGCCTGAGTAGCCATAGACCTTGTAAATAGGTAGCCTTGGCAGACAATACCAACTTAGATAAGGACAAGCGAGTCATAGGCAGAGTCATAGTGACTTGTCCCCTGAACCTTCACCCAGCCGATACCCCGTTCTGAAGATATTTGTATTCCCCCTGAAAACCCACACTCCAGTGTCATTCCCTTCCCTACATCCTGCCTTTCTGTGTCTATAACCCCTGTGTGAATGAATTACGATTTGAGAAAAAATAAATTATAAAAAATAAAAATAAAAAAATAAAATAAAACGGAAAAAGAAAAAAAAAGACTTCCACGCACATGCATGCCTTTCTGTATACGCCAACACATGCTGACAAAGTAAACAAATAAAATGTAATTTTAAAAAGAAAAAAATACAGGACACATTTGCTGAGTAAAAATGCATCTATTACAAATACATTTTGTTCAGAAATTGAAAAAAAGAATAATGAAAATAAATTTAAAAAAATATATAAAGTCTGGCACTTATTTCCTATGCCTACTGCCTATCATCTAAATCAGTTCTTCTGAATCATGAACTGAATCCCTAATTAGTCATGAACCATTCCCACCCATCTACCTCTCTTTGATCAACTCACCCAGTGTTCTGTTGTAGCTTGAGGGACCACCAATTTTTTAGATAATATTTAAAAAAATTTCGTGATCATCCAAACTCAGAGTGTCATCTTCTGCCAAACTATCAGTATGCTGGGCAAAATGGATGAGTAAGAAAAACTTACATACATATCTCATGGAGTATTCTCAAGAGAAGTCTTCTGTAGTGAGAGAACAGAAACACAGAGAAGGAGTCTAAGATTCAGAACCAGTTAATTACCAGCACTTACCTATCAGCCTCCTTTACAAACCTAGTTCAGTTCTACTTAAGCAACATTGTTTCCAGTGCAATTCTCTATCACCTTGGTAATCAAGTGATGCACAGGAACCTGGTTCATTCATGTGAATCACCCAGGCTATTCATTTGGATCCAAACAGATCCAATAATTGTAAATATTACCTAGAAAACAATTGAGAATATATACTAAGAACATACTTGTTGATCAGTATTCAAAGATAATGATGTCCCAAGAACCTATTGCCTAGTATTCTGTTTGGGACATGTAAATTTCACAGGATGCATTTTTGGAAGCATAAATGTAATAGCACAGTGTAAAGAGATTTCTTGTAACATTCACTCCGTGTGTGTGTGTGTGTGTGTGTGTGTGTGTGTGTGTGTGTTTCTGTGTTAAGTACATGCATGTTATGGTACATATGTGTATGTCAGAAGACAACTTGTAAGACTCAGTTCTTTCCTTCTACTATGTGAGTTCCACATAACCAAACTCGTGTCATCAGGCTTGGCACCAAACCCCTTTATCCACTGAGCAATCCTACCAGTTTACACTGTGCTTTTTTGAATTGTAGGAAACATTCAAGTTTCCATAACACAATTTCCCCCAGACAAAAAGAGGAGATCCCTGCTCACAAGCCAGTTCACACTGGGAACCCAAGGGTGCCAAGAAACTTCACAATGAAAGCTTGTGTTTAGGGGTGTGTGTGTGTGTGTGTGTGTGTGTTTGCAGAAGCAATGCAAACCCCAATCTAAAAGCATTGCCATCCACAGGAAAGATGCCAGCCCCTCTCTCCTGTACATCCTCTGTGTGGATTAATCACCAGGCTCCCAGTAACCACAATGTGACCACTATGTGAGGAGGATTTTTCCGTGAAACAATGCAGTTCTGTTTGATTGTCTTTGGGAGGCATTTACAGCTTGAGGACATGGTTCTGTTTTATTGAAAGTACTCAGTCCTGACTTCTTAGAACATGGCTAAGCTCAGTTGGGCAATCACAGATGTTCCAGGGGGAGGTTCACATTCTTGCTGTGGGGCACCCAGCAGAGACACACACTGAAAGGTGAGGAAGTCCAAGCCCAGGCTCACAAGGCTCAGTCCAGATCTGCTGACTTATTACTCAGACCAAGTGTCACTTTCTCAAGTCCTCAGTGGGATTTTCTCCTTAAAAGCTACACTAGGTACATAATGGCTGGAGTCTCCTCTTTGTGTCAATAACTGATGAGACGAAATCATGTCTGTTCATCTACCTGAGTAGAGTCCTGGAATGTAGTAGCACTGCCCCAGGGACTACAGTCCTCTGTACATAACAAGGTTGTTATTTCTAGAAGAATGTGGCTGTTTCCCTGAGCCCAAGGCTTGCCCCATCCCCACCTCCATGTCTAAGGATAGCAAGCAAGAGTTCTTAAAATAATAAAAGACTGGTTGTGGGCCCTACAAAAACCTCAGGATTACAGTTTGTTTCTACTTGACTGAACAAGTCTTGGGCCACAGTACAGGAAAGTCCTCCAACCACTATGCCCTGGCATCCTTTAGAATAATTGTCTTCCCCAAAATTTTGCTTCTGGGAGACAATCTTATATAAGGTAGTGAAATTTATGGGGATTCTAATATCTGGAGTTGAGCAATCTCACCTTGCCATCTTTAGTAACTATCAAATGCAGGAGTGAGGGAGCCTCACTTCTCTGAACATGACTATTATGTTCCAGACTTCCTACATTTAGTAAGTAACTGGCCACTCTCTCTTTCCTTACAGTTGCCAACAGATCAAGTGTAGGGGTCAAATTTAGGATAGGAATAGACTCTGTTAGCTTCCCTGTCCTGGAATTCTAGAATGATATAGGGGGAGATGACATTTTATGAACCTATTAGTAGCACAGAAAGGGAACAACAACCAAAATTTGGGGAAAACAAAACTAGATTCTGGTTATAGCTCTGCCATCCATAGTGAGTGGCTTGATGACTTTTATCTACCATCCCAGCTTCTGAGGACTTTTAGAGATGATATCAGTGACAGTTACGTCACAAATGGTAAGTGTTCACAACTTAGAAATTGGGACTAAGTATCCTACCTCACTACAGAGCATGGACAAGGAATTAAACAAATGTGGAGCTTAGAAACATTCAAAGGACAGAATTCTAATTACATGATTATGAAAAAAAGTATTATGTAGCTAAAAGTCTTCAGGAAAGTGTACTTAAGAAATTCTGAGTCAGGTCACTGAGTCAGATTTCTATTTTGATGGACTTCGCAAATTACATTATCATAAATTTCTGAAAGATGCAAGATATAGCAGTTTCCAAGCCAACCAGACCATTGACCTTTTTCACAAGATCATCGAATGACAGAAATAAGGCTGGAGATGTAGTTTAGTGATAAATGGCTTGCCAGGCGGGATTTCCTCAATATGATTCCAAGAACCACCCAAAAGGTGGATGCAGTAATCTTAAAGAAGGTAGCTCATAGTTGGGAGAAATAGTTGCTCATGGGAAAAGCAGCCTGATGAACCTCACTATGATGTTTTGGAGCCTGCATGTATGCTCCCCTCCCATGCAACCCTTGACATTTACTTTAGACAATCATCATTATGCATTTTCAGCTAAGTTGCCTTGGAACTAAATATTGATAAAGAACAACTAGCCACATCTCAAAAGTCATCTCCCACCAACATATAAGACTTTTACAGTGATGACATATAAGCATTAACCACTGGGTAGAAATCACATCATGGATGCTAAAGTAAAGGACTCCACAGATTCAAACTCTCCCACAAGCACTAGACAGCAAAAAAGAGAAATGATCCCGATTGTGTTTCCAGGGATGGACATACCTGGGTATACATCCAAAGCCCATGCATAGTCTCTCTCCTCAGAGAAACAGAAAAGAATTCAGGGGAAAAAAAATTAGGAACATCTTGTCTAAAATAACCCAGAGTCTAGCAGCTGGTCAAAATAGGCATTGATGAAAGATATCTCTTTATGCTTGTTTTTGTAACTATGACCAGGTGTTTGCAATTAGCCTTTGCTAGAACTTTGGAGCCTCTCTTCAAGTGCTAAATGATATCTGGCAATAACATTTTCTCAGCATCCTAGAGGAAGGGCTTCCCTTGTTTTAGGTAGTATGGCTTGTCTGGGCATCAGATGGTATTACCAAACCTGTTGGCACTGTCAGAGGAGACTCTTCATTGTCTATGGAGTGACAATAATAGCTCACTGGCTAAGCAGCTCAAGGAAGTCCCATCCACAGCAACTAAAGGCATCATACCACTTAGATCAGTGATCCTAGGCCATTTCCAAGACCTTGTACTCCATAGCAACTTGCCTGGGTCCACCAGATTCTAAGGTCATCCCTATAACCATCTATGCAAAAGGAAAAGACAGTAATGATACTCCAGAGGAGACACATGTGGTTTTCCCTAGCACTTACTAGAAAGCTTCAAAACATTAAGCATCTGAAAGAAAGCTGGTATTTCCTCTTTGATGTATTTATTCAAAAAGAATGACTCAAGACTCCTATGCAAGATGAATAGAAACTTGTTCATGCCCATGAGGAGTCTTCAGGGTGTGGGAGAGGTGATTCACTATACTCATACAATGAACTCATAGAAGATTCAGGGGGTGTCAGGAGCTTGAAGAAACAGTCTGAATCAAGTCAGAGGAAAGGCTTCACTGGGAGGTATTCACAGAAGATGAAACAATTGACCAAGTGAAGAAAGAAAGAACGGAGAGATGTTTCCAGACAAGCAGATAAATATCCTTCTCTAGGTGTGTCTCCCTTCCTCTTACTACTGAATCTACTATATTTCTAGTGGATTAAAATTATGTACACTTTCCAAAAGATTCTAGAACTCACCAGAATGAAGTGAGTCACATGAGGCTATGGTTAACTGAAGTGATTGTACCTTCAATGTCGCTCTTGTGTATTCATGGAGTCTCAGGATTAGAACATGTGCATCTCTGTAGAGTGGGTGAGGAGATCATTCTTGATGTGATAACATCGGTAGGATTAGCTTTATCTATCTACAGTATCAGTTGGATATGAGAAGTCCTCAGAAATGTGTCTAGCTCTGACAATGTGTGTGTGTGTGTGTGTGTGTGTGTGTGTCCATAAACCATAGTCTGGTACTCCAGGCCTGGTCATCCATTTAGAAGTGGCCTAACAGTTCAGGTGGCCTTGTCTTACTGCACAGCCATGTATAGCCCTACTAGCAATTCTACTTAGTGCTGACCTGCACAGACACCAAATACGTAGCCATCTACACCTGGAGCAAAAAAGTCAGATCTCTTTCTCAAAGGCATTGTTAACTGTATTATGAAAACCTCGATGTCTCCCAACCGAAAGAGTTGTCTAGATCACAATATAGTTCATTTTTAACTTTTTTTCCTAACCAAATACATTGAAAGGTTCATTTAAATGCTATTCAAATCATTATAATAGATATGAGGACAAACTGAAAACTTGAACCACAAAATGAAACTGAGTTAGCAATGGTTTTCATTGGAATGATGCCTAATTTCCAAGCATCATGGGGGAAAGATGAAGTAAGTAAAGGAAATAGCATAGGATGATAGGGAAATTCAGATAAAAAAAAAATTCTAACATGAGAGCCTGAGACCAGAAGTACAAGCTTTTGCTCTGGCTCCTGAACTTACATGTCATGTTTCTTGGGTTTTCTTTTCCTGAAATAGAAGTGGGGATAAATTGGGGTAGAGTCCTTTTGGATAAGCATTCTTTAAGTGGGGAAAGGAAGGAAGACAATTTCTCCTAACATGCTCCCCCCCCTCTGTTTCTGTAGTTCATAACTTGCCAGCAAATCTCCTGAGACACTCCCCACAACCCCCACCCATCCAGACAGGTAGAAGATGCTATCTCTCAGTCTGGAACATTCCATCTTTGCTAACACTTCTTATCACCTGTCATCCGCACAGTGACTGTGAAAAATGTTTTCAGTGGGTGTTTCTGATTCATTTTTGTGATGGTCCCATGATGTCTGCCAGAGTTAAAGTTTAAACTCCATGCCTCACCACTGCCCTTTATAGTACTGTGGGCTCTGCCCGCATCTGGGCTGCTTTGTAAAGGCAGAACTTTCTAAAAATGAAGGCAATCTAACGTTCCCCAGGTTTTAGTAGTGCTCTTATAATGTAACAAAGGATGTGACCCTATTGGGCAACGCCTGCCTTTCCAGCTGGTGCTATGAAGATCTCTATCTAGGAATAAACTTCCTTAAAAACAAAGCAACAGTTTTCAGCACTGGAGACAATAGCAATATTGTCTTGGCCATTTGAGGCTAAGTACCTAAGGTACGTAGAGATCAGTGTATTCCTCTCATTGATTTCACACAAGTTACATATTGTTCAGGAACAAGCCCTGGGCAAATTGAGGTAAGAGACAGGATTTCAGGTCCTTCGAGGCAATAGATTCAGCATGTAGCCCCCACAGGATAAGATGATTTTTCAGTGTGACATATTTTTAGTGTTAGGACTGCTATGGGCAAGAATTCAGGTCCTTCTCCAACTCAGTCTAGCTTTAAACACATCTGAGGTGTGTGTAGGTTTCTGTGTGCCTGCAGCTTGTGTGTGTAAGTGCTGACTTGCATTCGTTTGCCTATGTCTATGCTGATCTCTCTTCCACTACTACTAGTAGCACTAGTAGTGCTAGTAGTTGAGTGTACAGCAGGTGAATAAAAACGTTTGAGTAGGCTTGGATACAGATACATTACAGGCAAAAGTACATATGGATGAAAATGGGGTTCCTGAAATATATTACTGGAGCAGTCCATAGAATTACTAGTCTTCTGATTGACTCATTCATTACAGACTTTTATGTGAATCCTAAGTCTTGTGCAAGTCCTGTGTTAGCCATTGGAAAAGGGTAAAGAAAAGAAGGTGCTAAGGACACCCCATACTGAAAAGGACTAAAGGTATGTGCGTGAGAGACAGAATACTCTTAAGCAGAAAGAAGCTTGGCTCCAGGAACATTTCCTATTTAGGCGGCTCAGTTCCCCCATCACTTTGTTTTAAGAATAGCTTTTATTATAAATGCTGTATAAGTAACAAAAAGGAATATTTTCAATGTGCTGAGTGGATTCTCTGAAATATAATTAATATAATTTTCCATGTACATTTAATATCTACTTTATCATCAGAAGCAACCTGACAAGAACATACTTACTAGTATGAAAGAGACTGGATTTTCCTCAATAAGGAACTAAATTGTTAGAAAGGCTGAATTAATGATGGTGTTGATTGTGATGCTGAAGAGGATCAGTAAGAGTTAGACATACACTTATTAAATCCTTAAATAAGATCGTTATTGCACTTTACGTGATCTATGTAGAAATTTACAAGGCAAATTTGTTTCCTATCTGTGTATGAGAAATTCTGAAAGGAGAGTTCATGAAGAAAGAACGGTCTGAGAGGACACAGAGGAGAAATGGCAGAGAAAGTAGTATTTATAAGAACCTGAAAAGTTTCCTGTGGAAATTTAGTGCCTGAAGAAGCACTCCAAGGACTTTTTATTAAGTTACATAATTTAGTTCCTAAATGAGGGATACTAAGAAGACTATTTATTCCTCGGGGAAGGCTTTTGAGGGAGTAGTTGTCATCTTTGTGGTCAAGTGTTTACACCAAGGCTATTCTTTCTTAAAATTCTCTAATTCTAGCTTACTGAGTTTGCAAAGCCTACCTATATAAGAATACAAACTTCTGTATCTCCTAGATTTTCGTGGGATGCTTCTTCAAGGGTAATTGCTGGCTTGAAGTTGGACACAGTAGCTCCATTAATACCCACAGTAATCATCTTGTCTCATCAAGCTTATCATTTTTTTGTGATAAACCTAGAACTGTAGTAGTCATAATTTAGTTCATCTGAGCAAACAGCATGCTTTGAAATGGGTAGCCAACCCAGGAATATTCCAGAATAAGAGCAGCCTGAATAGAAAAGCAAGAGTGGTACCAATCAGTAAGAATTCAGAGTTACAAAATTTACAGCACTCCAAAAAGATCACCCAGTGTCCTAATACACCACAGGAGCATCCTGACCAACATAGTGCATGTTAGATAGGTGACCTATTCCCTAATATGAACAAGGAAGCAATGGTGTAATACAGAATCCATGTGTTGGCCACCTGACCAAAGCTGAGAGCTGAACCACTCTTTGAATATAAGCACAAATATTTAGAGGCCATATGTCCATTTAGAAGAATTTTGATATATCCCATAAGACCTGTGATCTTTCTAGCCATAGACTATTGACCAATTCTACTGTGCCAGCACATATTTACTCAAGTATAATGGACCTCAAATCCAATCAGAAAGTGATTGCTTACCCCAAGAATGCTCATACCACTACTGCACCAATAGACACATCTTACCATGCAGTTCAGTATTGTAGTGGACTTGGTTTATAGGTAGATGCTATTGTTTTTAACTTCTCTTTCCCAGAAGCCTTCATGGTAACTCTCAGCAATTTGAATGCTAGTGATCAGGGAGAGATATTCCAGCTTAGATTCAGCTTAGTTTCTCTCTGTCCTATATCCAGACTGTGCAGTGTGTTCAGCAGAAGGAGCTTAGTACTTAATGCTGGTGGAAATCTAAGAGCCATGGCAATAGACCATATCGTTTTGGGAGTCACCAGGACATCCATACAATTATTGCAGCAATAGGCAAACCTTTCCAGGCAGCTCGGTATTGAAGTAAGATAGCTACATAATAAGCAACTCATAGAGACGTACTATACACCTGCTACTTGGAACTTGGGTGGAAAATGGTGATTTATGGGATCAGCACCACTCCTAATGCAGTGTGCTTCTTTAGAATATCAGATCATTTGTAAATGATATTCTTAGTTATCTTATAAAGTAGGTTCCAATATATCTATTTCACATAGCCTTACTTTTGTTTGTTCTTCCCTTATGACTATTTCCCTCTAACTCATCATTCTTCATCCCATAAATCCATTTTTCTATAAACCTTTCTTCCCCTAGCATTTTTCCTTCTACTATTATGTAACATATATTTTGCTACCTCCCCCCTACACACACTTCATGCTTTTCCTTCCCTTAATGACTCCTTTCTTCCTACTTGTCTTCTTCTGCTGATACTCACACCAACTTAAGAAAACTATCTAAAAGCATGGGTCTAAGATCAGGTTATGAAAGAGAACATATGGTCTCTATCTTTCCAGGCCTAGATTACCTCACTCACTGTGATATTTTCCAGTTCCATCCATTTTATTGTAAATTTCATAATTTTAATTTCTGTTGGTGGTTTACTAGAATTATAGCGTGTAGTGAACCTCATCTTCATTATCCAGTTGGTAGTCATCTAGGTTGATACCATTTCCTAGGTACAGCAAATTAGGCTTCACATGGTATAAACATGATTATTCTATCAAAGAAGAGACAAGAAAGTTGGCAGAAATTTTACTAATGAATAGTGACCATCCAACGCAGAGATCTTAGTAATATCTCTGAATCTTGGAGTCTTTCTAGTAAAAGCAGATGAGATAACCTGACCAAAGGAGGAAGGGACAATATTGAGTCCACAGTTATAGAAAATAAAATCTTCTCTGTACTGTATCCTTCCCAAGTCCATCTCTAAAACAAGACAATACACACACAATTTTTAACACTTTGACATAATAAACAATTCACAAAGCTGAAAGGGATACAATACACGTATGTCACTTGGGCCACTAGAGAATGTTAGGATAAATCATTCCCTTACTTCATAAAAGGTTTCAATTTCCTTAAGGGAAAGGTCTTTGTCATCTTCTCAAAGCACCACTGGGAGTAATTCATGCCACAGAGATGAGAGATGGGGAGGGATACCTCATCCAGTGATTTATAGTGCTAACTTTAACATTTCCAAAGGAGATTTTTCTTTTTAAGGAATTTTGCCAGCATATTTTTTCATCTCTCTCTTGGTAGCAACTGCAACTTGAATTCAGTGAATATATGTTAGACAATGTTTACTTGGACTTTCTAAAATAAACTGATCATCTTGGGTGTAACAGAAATGTTCCCTCTTTCTATTACTGTTCCCATGTCTTTCTGCAGAGACTCGCCAACACAAACACTCACTTACAGGGCTGCACTCTTCTACTGCAGAGTCTTTGGTGAGTCTGCCATTGGATTTCAGTCGATAAATTTGCATTTAGCGCTTAATTTGTTCAGTATGCCTTACTAATTTGGCAATATTTACGTTGGCCCAGGAAACAGACGACAGCTAAGTTCTCTATTGTGTTTGGTGTGTGTGTGTGTGTTTCATTTTTCATAAAAGGATTTAAAATATGAAAATGTTACAATGTCATGAACAGGAATGGTTTCCTGTTTATGAGTCACCATAAATATGAAAGGTGCTGGGTGACATTTCTCAGCTGAAAGTCCATGCAGCTCTGTGTGGTGAGCAAATCCTCAAGCAGGGTGGTCTTAAGGTGACTTACTGACCTTGTATAATGTCCAGAAGAATGACTGTTAAAGTACAGTAGCCAGATACCACCCCCTCTCTTATACACATACACATACATACATACATACATACATACACACACACACACCACAATGTTAATGATTTTTCTCATCATGTTTAGACGCTTAGGATAGATAGATATGAGGCTTTACTTTGTGCTTTCAAAATAATCAACATTTATCTTTGTGGATGAAGAATCAGGAAATATATTCCTGTCTGCCACATTTTTGTCTGTTTGTTTATTCTGTGTGTCTTTTCACAAGCTCTTCTGCAGAAACAATTCCTCCTACGCAGCACTACACACCCAGAAACTTTTTCTCTTTGCTCTAATGTGGTGGTAGCTTAAGCCTTTTCTCTGTCCCTCAGAGGAATGCCACAGTTCACTGGTTCCTGCATGGGCTATAAAGCATTGGCATTAAAACAATTTTTGAGAAGACAGTAGTTACCAAATCTACCCACTCCCGAGACTACTGTGTTCAGAATATTATGGCTCCACTGTTTTTGTTTAATTATTGTTTCAGAGATATAATATACAAACAGATATCCCCCAGGAGCAGCCTTTTTCTAATTCAAAAAAAAATGAAAAAAAAATGTATCAAATCATGGGAAGAGATCTGAAGAAATGCATGGAAGACTACTACCGGGGCTGGAGACATGCCTCAGCAATTATGACCATTGCCTGCTCTTAGAGATGACCTGGGTTCAATTCACAGCATTCACTTGACAACTCACCACTGTCTCTAACTACAGTTTTAGGAGTGTGGGCACTTTCACACAGACACACATGCAGACAAAACACCAATTCACATAAAATAGAAATAGATAAATCATTTTTAAACAAAGTATATCAGCCATATCTGATCCAGTCTAAATCCCATCTAACCACCACTCAGTAGTTAGTATGAGATGTTAATGCTATACTCATTGCAAAAGAAATTGCAAAAGAAATTGTTGACAACAGTACCACTAAAGTCACTGTCTTTTTCTACCAGTAACATGCTGCCCACGAAATTTTCCTAGTAATGTTCTTCTTGTTTTATTTCAATTCTTAATTGCACCTTTGTAAATACTCAGTTGGTCTAACAACTTGGGTTATTTCGGGATGGTGGAGGCTCAAACTTTTGGAGCAAAAATAACATCAAAAAAAATTGATAAGCTGCCATGAACAGCCTGCTATTCCATGGCTACCTTCATTCTCCAACTGCCTCTCCTTCACCTTCATCAGACTCCTGAACCATACAGATAAACTTCCCTTTCCAAACCCATCTTCTCTACTCTCTGAGCCCTCTGGGCTAAGCCAAAAGCTGCCCTGAGCAGCCTGCTAACCCAGGGGTCCCAAAGCTCTCCTCCTACATCTTCTCCAACTTCATCAGACTTCAGAACCAGGCAGATAAGCTTCCCTTCCCCTACACATCTTCCCTTCACTCTGAGCCCTCTGAGCTAAGCCAAGCTGCTCTGTGTAGCCGACCATCCCAGGTTGATATCCATTCTCCTGCCACCTCTCTGCTCATCTTCATCGGACCTGAGGCTCTCAACCATACAGAACTGCAGGTCCAGAACCATTTAGCCCAAGGACACTCATCAGAGGCCTGGCACAACAGGACCATTGAGATTCATCATCACCTCCAATACCTACTACTAGAACATTCAGGAACCAAAACCATCCAGATGACTAAAGGCCCTCAAAGAACAAAACCAACAAGAGTCAGGGCAATGTGACACCTCCAGCTACCCCACTGCAGCCAGCCCTGGATATCCTAACACAACTAAAACACAAGAAATGACATGAAATTCAATCTTATGATAGAGATCTTTAAAGAGGAAATTAATAAACCTTTTAAAGAAATGTAGGAAAATACAGTCAGATAGAGGTCGTTAAAGAGGAAACATTTAAATCTCTTAAAGACATACAGAGAAATAAAATTAAACAGATGCAGGAAATAAATAAAACTATGCAAGACCTGAAAGTAAAAATAGAAACAATAAAGAAGATACAAACTGAGGAAATCCTGGAGATGGAAAACTTAGGGAAGAGAACAAGAACAACAGACTCAAGTATTACTAACAGAATGCAGGAGGTGGAAGAGAAGATCTCAGGAATAGAAGAAATTGGGAAGACAGGATCTCGGGGGTAGAAGAGACAATGGAAGAAATTGATACATCAAAGAAAAGGTTAACACTAAAAAATTCCTGACACAAAACATCCAGGAAACATGGGATATCATGAGAAGACCTAATCTAAGAATAATAGGAATAGAAGTTGAAGAGTACCAGCTCTAAGACCCAGAAAATATTCTCAACAAAATCATAGAAAAAATCTAAACATACAAGAATAAACATACAAGAAGCATATAAAACACCAATTAGACTGACCTAGAAAAGAAAATCCTCCCAGAACAAAATAATTGAAACACAAAATCTACAGAGCAAACAAACAAAAAGAGACTATTAAAAAGAAGCAAGGAAAAAAGGTCAGGTCACATACAAAGGCAGACCAATCATAATTCACCCAACTTCTCAATAGAAACTCTAAAACCTAGAAAGGCCTGGACAGATATTCTACAACCTCCAAGAAACTACAGGTGCCAACCTAGACTACCATATGCAGCAAAACTCTCAATCACCATAGATAGAGAAACCAAGATATTTCAAAACAAATCCAAATTCGAACAATACCAATCCACAAATCCAGTCCTACAGAAAATACTAGAAGGGAAACTCCAACACAAGAAGGATAACTACATCCAAGGAAGACACAGGAAATAAGTAATTCTATACCAGCACCAACTAAAACAAGGAAAGCACACACACACACACACACACACACACACACACACACACTTACACCACTACCGCCATCAAAATAACAGGAAATAACAATCATATTAGTCATTAATATCTCTCAACATCAATGGACTCAATTACCCAATAAAAAGACACAGACTAACAAAATGGATGCAAAAACATTACCCATCATCCTGCTGCATTCAAGAAACACACCTCAGCCATAAAGATAGACATTACCTCAGAGTAAATGGCTAGAATAAAAGTTTTCCAGGCAAACAGTCCTAAGAACCAAGCTAGATTAGCCACTCTAATATCTAATAAGATAAACCTTCAACCAAATTTAATTTAAAGAGACAGGGAAGGACACTTCATACTCATCAAAGGACAAATCTAAGATGATATCTCAAAGTTGAACATCTATGACCCAAACACAAAGGCACCCACATTTGTAAAAGAAACATTGCCAAAGCTTAAATCACACATCAAAGACCAAACAGTAATAGTGTGAGACTTCAACATTCCACTCTCACCAATTGACAGGACATCTAGACAAAAAACAAACAAACAAACAAACAAAACAGAGAAATACAGTCATTATGAAACAAATGGACCTAAGAAACATTCATAGAGTATTTCATCTATCTTAGATATGTTTTCTATTCCTGCACAAACATCATGACTAAGAAGCAAGTTGGGGAGGAAAGGTTATTTTCAGCTTACACTTCCACATTGCTGTTGATCACCAAAGGAAGTCAGGACTGGAACTCAAGCAAGTCAGGAGGCAGGAGCTGATGTAGAGTCCATGAAGGGATGTTACTTACTGGCTTTCTTCCCCTGGTTTGTTCAGCTTGCTTTCTTATAGAACCCAGGACTATCAGCCCAGGGATGGCACCACCCACAATGGGACCTCACACCCTTGATCACTAATTGAGAAAATGCCCTACAGCTGGATCTCATGGAGCTACAGCTTTCCTCAAGGGAGGCTCCTTTCTCTGTGATAACTCCAGCTTCTGTTAAGTTGACACACAAAACCACCCAAACACAAAAGAATATACTTTTATTCAAGTAGCTCATGGATCCTTATCCAAAATTGATCATATAGTTGGTCACAAAGCAAGCCTCACCAGATACAAGAAAATTGAAATAACATCTTGTACCTTATCAGACCACCATGGATTAAAACTGGATTTTCTCAACAACAGAAACACTGGAAAGCCTACACAGTCAGCGAAATTGAGCAACTCTCTACTCAGTAATCTCTGGGTCAGGGAAGAAATAAAGAAATTTGAGACTTTCTAGAATTCAATGAAAATGAAGGTACAACATACCCAAACTTCTAAGACACAATGAAAGCAGTGCTAAGAGGAAAATTCATAGGACTAACTGCCTCCAGAAAGAAATTAGAAAGTTCTCATATCAGCAATTTTTTATTGGATATTTTATTTACATTTCAGATGTTATCTCTTTACCCCATTTCCTCCCATCCAATACCCCTCTATCATATCACCCCCCCTCTGGAAATCAGTCTGGCAGTTCCTCAGAAAATTGGACATAGCATTATCTGAGGACCCGGCTATACCACTCCTGGGCATATACCCAGAAGATGCTTTAACATATAACAAGGACATATGCTCGGCTCTGTTCATAGTAGCCTTATTTATAATAGCCAGAAGCTGGGAAGAACAGAGGAATGGATACAGAAAATGTGGTACATTTATACAATGTATATTACTCAGCTATTAAAAACAATGAATTTGAGAAATTCTTAGGTAAAGGGATGGAACTAGAAAATGTCATCCTGAGTGAGGTAACCCAATCAGAAAAGAACACACATGGTATTCACTCACTGATAATTGAATATTAGCCCAGAAGCTCACAATACCCAAGATGCAACTCACAGACTACATGAAGCTCATGAAGGAAGACCAAAGTGTGGGTGCTTCTGTCGTTTTCAGAAGGAGTAACAAAATATTTATATCAGCAATTTAAAACTATACTTGAAAGCTCTAGAAAAAGAGAAGCAAACACACTAAAGAGGAGTAGAAGGAAGGAAATAATAAAATCAGAGCTGAAAACAATCAGTTAGAAACAAAGTAAACAATACATAGAAGCACCAAAACCTAGAGTTGTTGAGAAAATCAACAAGATAGACAAAATCTTACACAAACTAACCAAGAGACAGTATTCAAATAAGCAAAATCAGTAGTGAAAAGGGAGATAAAACAACTTCAACTTCACTGAAGAAATTCAGAGAATCCTTAGCTCTTACTTCAAAAATCTGTACTCCGTACCATTGGTAAAAGTTAACAAAATGAACCATTCTCTAGAAAGATAACACTTACCAAAGTTAAATTAAGAACAAGTAAACTATTTAAACAGACCCATAACACCTAGAGAAATAGAGAAGCAATCATTAAAAGTCTTCCAAGCAAAAAAATCACAGGGCCAGATGGTTTTAGTGCAGAATTCTATCAGACTTTCAAAGAAGAAATAATTCCAATACTCTTCAAACTCTTCTACAAAATAGAAAAAGAAGGAACACTGCCAAACTCATTCTATAAGGCCACAGTCACCTTGATATGTAAACCACACAAAGATTCAACAAAGAAAGAGAACTTCAGATTGATTTCTCTTATGAATACTGATGCTAAAATACTCGCAAACCAAATCCAGAAATATATCATAGATAGTATCCATCAAGATCAAGTAGGTTTCACCCCAGGGATGCAGGGATGGTTCAGCATACAAAGATGTGTCAGCATAATTTGTCACATAAACAAACTGAAAGAAAAAATCACATGATTATCTAATAATTAGATGCTGAGAAAGCCTTTGATAAGATATAGCACTCCTTCATATTAAGAGTAATAGAGAAATCAGGAATACAGGACACATACCTAACCATAATCAAAGCAATATACAGCAAGCCAATAGCCAACATCAACCTAAATAGAGAAAAACTTAAAGCATTTACACTAAAATCAGGGACAAGGCTGTGTACACTCTATCTATTCAACATATTACTTGAAGTTCCAGCCAGAACAAATAAGACAACTAGAGGAAATCAAGGGGATACAAATTGGAAAAGCAGAAGTCAAAGTATCACTATTTTGGGATAATATGCTGGTATCACAAGCAGCCCCCAAAATTGATCAGCAAACTTCTGCAGCTGAAAAACACCTTCAGCAAAGTGGCTGGATACAAAATTAATTAAAGAAATCAGCAGCCCTCTTTTATACAAATGATAAATGGTCAAGAAAGAGATTAGCGAAACAATACCCTTTACAATAGCCACAAATAATATAAAATATTTTGGTGTAAGTTTTACCAAGCAAGGTAAGATTTTACCAAGGTGAAAGATTTGTATGACAAGAACTTCAACTCCCTGAAGAAAAATTTTAAGACACTATCAGAAGATGGAAAGATCTCCCACTGCTCATGGATCTGTAGCTATTTTCACCCTTGTGAAAATAGCCACCTTACCAAAAGCAACCTACAGTTTCAATTCAATTCTCATCAAATTCCAACACATTTTTTTAATAAACCTTGAAAAAGCAATTCTCAATTACATACAGAAAAACAAAAATTTCAGGATAGCAAAAACAATCCTGAACAATAAAAGAACTTCAGGAGGAATCACTATCCCTGACCTCAAGCTGTACTACACACCGATAGTGATAAAAACTGCATGGTATTGGTACAGAAACAGACATGTTGATCAATGAAATCAAATCAAAGACCCAGAAATAAACCCATATACCTATGGAAACTTGATTTTTGATAAAGAAGCCAAAACCATACAGTGGAAAAATGAAAGCATCTTCAACAAATTGTGATAGACTACCTGGATGTCTATAAGTAGAAGGATGAAAATATTTAGTACCCTGCACAGATCTCAAGTCCAAGTGGGTCAAGGACATCAACATAAAACTAGATACACTAAATCTCATAGAAGAGAAAGTAGGAAATACCCTGGAATGCATAGGTATTGGAGACAAGTTCCTGAACAGAACACCAATGGCTCAGGTTCTAAGATCAACAATTGATAAATGAGACCTCATGAAGCTGCAAAACTTTTGTAATGGACAAATCAGCAGCCCACAAATTTCTGAAAAGATCTTTACCAACACTTCATGTGACAGAGAGCTAGTATCCAAAATTTACAAAGAACTCAAGAAGTTAGACACCAACAACCAAATTTAAAAATGGGGTACATAACTAAACAGAAAATTCTCAACAGAGGAATATCGATGGCTCAGAAGCACTTAAAGAAAATTTTAAAGTCCTTAGTTATCATCTAAACACAAATCAACACAATTATGAGGTTCCATCTTACACCCTTCAGAATGGCTAAGATCAAAAACGCAAGAGATAGTGCGTGCTACAGAGGATGTGGAGCAAGGGGAACACTTCTTCATTGCTGCTGTGAGTGCAGACTTGTTTGACATTTTGTTTATAAAATTGGGCATAGTTCTACCTCAAGACCCAGCTATATTATTTCTGGGCATATACCCAAAAGATGATGCTCTATCTGATAAGGACAGTTGCTCTACTATATTCATAATAGCCAGAAACTGGAAACTACCTAGATGTCCTTCAACTGAAAAATGGATAAAGGAAATGTGGTACATCTATACAATGAAATACTATTCAGCCATTAAAAACAAAGACATCATGACTTTTGCTGGCAAATGGGTGGAATTTGAGAATATCATCCTGAGTCCCACAAGGACAGGCAGGTTATGTACTCTCTTATAAGTGGATATTAGCCATAAAATCTAGGTAGCATAGTACACTCCTCAGACCCAAAGAAGCTGAACAAGAAGGAATGTACCACTGAAGATGCTTGAATCTTACTTATTAGAGGGAATAAATTAGTCATAAGAGGCAGATGAATAGAGGAAACTGGGGGATAGGATGTGGTTCAGGATCAGGTGTGGGAAAGGGCAGGAGAGCTGGCTAAGTGGCCATGAAAACGAGTGGAAATCTGCAACTGATAGAGGTGACGAGGTGAGAGGCAACTCCAGGATAAGACAGACATTGGATAGGGAGGCACACAAAAATCGATGGGGGTGACCTTAGCTTGACTTGCTACACTGGGAATATGGAACTTGAAAAGGCCACCTCCTGTAGCCAGAAAGAAATCCTAGTGGAATGACAGAGACACTATCCATCCACAAAACAACCCATCCACAAAACTTTCAACACCAAATTTATCTGTCTACAAGAAATGCAGGCAGAGGAGAGGGAACAGAGACTGAGGGAATTGTCAACCAATAACTGACCCACCTTGAGAACCATCCCATGAGCAAGCACCAATCTTTATTAATAATACTCTGTTATGCTTGCAGACAGGAGCATGCTCTCTTCTGAGAGACTCCATCCAGCAGCTGACTCAGACAGATATAGACACCCTCAGCCAAACAGTGGATGGAGCTTGGAGCCTCATATGGAAGAATAGGAGGAAGGATTGTGAGTCTGGAAGGGGATAGGAACTCCACAGAAAGACCATCAGAGTCAACTAACCTGGACCCTTGAGGCTCTCAGAGTCTGAACTATCAACCAAAGAACATAAAAAGGCTGGACCTAGGCCTCCCCACTCATATGTAGCAGATGTGCAGCTTGACCTTCATGTGGGTCCTGAACAACTGAAACAGGACCTATCTCCAAAGCTGTTGGCTGTGAGATATGTTCTTCTAGCTAGGCTAAAGAGGAAGTCCTCAGCCTGGGAGAGTTGGTTGGTGGGACAAGCAGGGGTCCTCCACCAGCTCAGAGGAGAAGGGGAGGGTGGAGTGGAGAAGGATTGTGGGAGGGAGTGACTGAGAGGGAGGCAGTAAGCAGGATGTAACATGAATAAGTAAATAAAATAAAATTTAAAAAACAAACAAAAAACAAAGAGTCACCTCTGCTGACACTAAGGTTTCAGGTCCATGAACATCTGTAAAGATCCAGCTTAAAGCCTGATTTTTCTGATGTACAGGTCCAATGAGCTAATTAAACAAGTCCTAATTTAACCCACAATGTTCATAATTTACTCTGCAGAAATATAAAATTAATATATTGCTATCATAAGGCGAGCTCAACCAATTCATAAACACAAAAGCCTTCTCTGTCCAAAACTTAATAAAATTAGATTGATAAGATATGCTTCTCCAAAGTCCAACAAACTTGGAATTTTAAAGATAAAACTATTATAGTTTTTGCTATAATACATAAAACTATTATATGATTTTATATGTTCTTATCACAGCTGTGATAAGAACATTATGACCAAGAAAAATTTATGGAAGATTGTTTTGGGTTGATTTTGTTTATTTGTTTGGGGTTCTTTTGTAGTACAATTCCAGAAGAAGAGTCCATAATGGCAGGGGAGGCATGCCAACAAGCAGCAGGAACAGGAGCAACTTATGCACAAAGCTGAGAAAGTAAGACAAAAGACAGGAAAGGATATAAACTCTCAAAAATCCATCCAGTGGCATACTTCATTCTGCAAGCCTATGTATCCTAAGAGTCCCATAACCTCTCAAAACACTGCCATCACCCCAGGGATAAGTATTAAAAAATTACATATGCTTTTCTCACACACAGTGTTTGAGGGGCAGAAGTTCACTCAAACAACATATACTAAAGAATTTTCAGTTCTTAGGACAAATCATAATTGTGCTTAGGAATTAATAGCAATGCTGCATCTTGTTCACAATTAAGAAAATGGACAATTTAGTAAAATATGCTAAATAATTCTCTACCATTGATGAAATATATTTTTCTTTATCAACAAAGATTTGTTTAAAATGCAGTGCATGTGAATTTGAGAATTAGTAGTAAGTCAAAGACAAATAAGAGAAAATATTAGAAATACATGCAATTAAAAGTTATAAATAAATAACTGTTACAAAGCAATAAAATCAAAGATAGAATAGGAAACCGAGTACATGGTATGAGTGGGGAACACATAGGAAAAGAAATGCAAGTGATAAATTTATAAAAGCTATCCAATCTCATTTTAAACTATATTCTGCGTGTAAGTGGGTGTGACTGGGTGCTTCCACATGCATGACATGTATATATGACCCTGTAGAGGATATAATGTGGCACTAGAGTTTACAAGTAGTTATCAGCTATTAAGTGGGTACTGAGAACTGAACCCACACCCTCTGAAAGACCAGTAAGTGCTCTTAACCAATAAACCAGTTCTCTAGCCGTTCCAATTTTCTTTTATAACTAATACAAGGTAAATTAAAGTTGTACGATGCAACTTATCAATTTATTCAACATTGAGTGTCTCTAGATACCTCCCCACACAGTCTCTTGGTACCACAGAGATGCTTCAGCAGTTGAGAGCCTGTGGCTCTTTCAGAGTTGTTCAGTTCCCAGCACCCACATAAGGTGGCTGACTGTCATATGTAACTCCAACTCCAAGAGATACAGCAGCCTCTTCTGGCATCCCTGGCCACCTGCACACACATTGGCATGCATATCATTAAAAATAAGATTGATCTTGAAACCTGTAACTGGTTGGTTTTGAATGAAAGGATATATTTTAAAATTGTGAAAATTATCTTCAATGACATGGTTTAAAATTGCATAACTATCAAAGCAGGATGCTTTTCACATTTTATTAGTGTGCTCACTTTTTTATTCTTTAGGTAGTTTAATATTTCTTATTTTCTTAAATTTTATGGATTTAATTTTTCATTTTACCCTACTAGTAAAGAAAAATAAAATATATGCATTTACTTTTTCTGATATGAAACATCCTAAATTTCATCATTTTTCAGTACTGTTATAGGAGAAAATATAATCAGTTTGTTTTTTGTTTAACTGAAAAAATCCTTTCCTTTAATTTGAAAAAAACTACCATTTTACTATATAATCTAAGAATTATCTCTTTAAATACGCATTCTTATATCTACTCCTTTTTTATGATCTAGCATATAATTATTTACTTAAATGTTAATCAGTATTTTCATTTTCCTTTGTATTTCTAGTGGGAGTTCCTTCCCATTAGCTATTCAACATTATAATATTCAATATCCAATATAAGATTTAATAAATAAAGGTCAACAACTGTTACCTTTAACTTCTTTATTATATGTTAGCTTTTAGCCATTTTTATTGTTATATTTGTTTATTTGTTTGTATTTTCATTTCAGGGCCTATCTATGAAGATTTGGCTGTTCTGGAAGTAGCTATGTAGACCATTTTTCTTTTTTTTTTTCTTTTTTCTTTTTTTTTAATTTATTTTTACTCAAATCGTAATTCATTCACACAGGGGTTATAAACACAGAAAGGCAGGATGTGGGGAAGGGAATGACACTGGAGTATGAGTGCTCAGGGGGAATACAGATATCTTCAGAACCTGGTATCGACTGGGTGAAGGTTCAGGGGACAAGTCACTATGACTCTGCCTATGACTCTGCCTTGTCCTTATCTAAGTTGGTATTGTCTGCCAAGGTTACCTATTTACAAGGTCTATGGCTACTCAGGCTTGTAAATTTCCACAAAAGCTGCCTGTTTACAATAGCTTATAGCCATCTGTTTCAGTGTTTATCCACAGAGACCCAAGACTTGGTGTTAGTGTACATGTATGACAGGCCTATTGCTGATTTTAGGCCTATGGCTGATTTTAGGTCTTCAGTGTATAAGCAGGGCTGCCCCTGACATCTCCTCCCTTCTCTAAGTATAGAAGGGCTGCAGCAATTCTAAACTTGTGAAGGCGGGGATAGAGGCCTGACCTCCAGTATTTGAAGGGGACCTTGTAATGGCTCCAGTCCCCCTGTCGTTATCCAGTGAGGCATGAGGGCCATACCCATCCCGATGTCTTTTTCCTGGAGAGGGGATACTTTTGACATCAACCCCTATGCAGTCAGGCTTGTCCCTCAGGAAACCCAGAGAGATATTTTTATCTTTTATTTATATTCCCTTTTATTTATATTAGGGTTTACCTCTCTCTTGAGAATATTGAACAGAGACTTAAATTCTTTTGTGGAGAGCTTAAAATAGAATCTTAGCCAATTAGCAACTCCTAGAAACTTTTGAAAATAATTTAAAATAAGTAAACTCTCTCCCTCTCTTTTTTTTTAGACCCTTTATCTGTGTTGTTGTTTTTTTGGATATTATACATATTTACCTTTCAATGTTATCTCCTCTC
>NW_021604657.1:6082036-6125903 GCF_004785775.1 Grammomys surdaster
ATCCTCCCAGTCCCATCTCCCTGCTCTCGAATTCCCACACAGTAGGGGATCCAAACTTTCGGGGACCATGGCCCTCCACTTTCACTGAAGTCTAACAAGGTCACCTTCAATTCCCTATATAGGTGCATGATTTTCCTCCTAATTTTTGTGAGGGTGTGCTCCAAATATCCTCCCAGTCCCATCTCCCTGCTCTCGAATTCCCACACAGTAGGGGATCCAAACTTTCGGGGACCATGGCCCTCCACTTTCACTGAAGTCTAACAAGGTCACCTTCAATTCCCTATATAGGTGCATGAGTCTCTCCCTTTGTGCTCTCTGGCTGGCGGTTTAGACTTTGGGAGCTCTGGTTGAAACTTTTGATACTCCTTCTAGAAAGGACCAAAGCATCCACACTTTGGTCTTCCTTCTTCTATGTGAGTTTTATGTGGTCTATATGTAGTTTCTTAGAAATTGTGAGCTTTCGGGCTAATATCCACTTATCAGTGAGTGCATACCATGTATGTTCTTTTGATATTGGGTCACCTCACTCAAGATGATATTTTCCAGCTCCATCCATTTGCCTAAGAATTTCATGAACTCATTGTTTTTAATAGCTGAGTAGTACTCCATTGTATAAATGTACCACATTTTCTGCATCCATTCTTCTGTTGAAGGGCATCTGGGTTCTTTCCAACTTCTGGCTATTATAAATAAGGCTGCTATGAACATTGTGGAGCATGTGTCCTTGTTGTATGTTGAAACGTCTTTTGGGTATATGCCCAGGAGTGGTATAGCTTGGTCCTCAGGTAACACTATGTTCAATTTTCTGAGATACCGCCAGACTGCCTTCCATAGTGGTTGTACCAGTTTACAATCCCACCAACAGTGGAGAAGTGTTCCTCTTTCTCCACATCCTCACCAACATCTGCTGTCACCTGTGTTTTTGATCTTAGCCATTCTGACTGATGTGAGGTGGAATCTCAGTGTTGTTTTCATTTGCATTTCCCTGATGACTAGGGATGCTGAACACTTCTTTAGGTGCTTCTCAACCATTCAAACTTCCTCAGTTGAGAATTCTTTGTTGAGCTCTGTGCTCCATTTTTTAATAGGGTTCTTTGATTGTCTAGAGTCTAATTTCTTCAGTTCTTTGTATACCTTGGATATTAGCCCTTTATCAGATGCAGGGTTGGTGAATATCTTTTCCCAATCTGTTGGTTGCCGCTCTGTCCTATTGACTGTGTCCTTTGCTTTACAGAAGCTTTGCAGTTTTGTGAGGTCCCATTTGTCAGTTCTTGGTCTTAGAGCACAGGCCATTGGTGTTCTGTTCAGGAACTTTTCTCCTGTGCCTATGTGTTCCAGGCTTTTCCCCAGTTTCTCTTCTATTAGTTTCAGTGTAGCTGGTTTTAGGTGGAGGTCCTTGATCCACTTGGAATTGAGCTTTGTATAAGGAGATAAGTATGGATCAATTTGCATTTTTCTACATGCTGACCTCCAGTTGGACCAGCACCATTTGTTGAAAATGCTGTCTTTTTTCCACTCGATGGTTTTAGCTCCTTTGTCAAAGATCAAGTGACCATAGTTATGGGGGTTCATTTCTGGGTCTTCTATTCTATTCCATTGATCCTCCCGCTTGTAGACCATTTTTCAAAGTACCATAATCTACTTATTGGTATTGTTAAAATGTTACTTTAAACCTGATGTTACTTCATACATCCTTCAAAAACAATTCAAGAAGCCAAATCTCTCTGAGAGTCTCAGACTGGAGAATTAACCATAAAGATACATTTTTAAACAATTATTTAAGAATCTAGAAAATTGAACCTCTGGAGAGTCCAGCTTCTCAAAGGCACTGGCTTAGGTACAAACGACCAAGCATGCTACATACAGAGACCAGAATGCAGTTATGATGGCAACTGTTGGAAAAGTAATTAGAAAAGTAAATCTTTGTTGTGAGGTCTACCACCAGGCTTTCCCGCATGAGCCTGGCGATGCTGCGGGTCAGGAGAAAGACAGTGGGAGAAAATAACAAAGGATGGGGTGGGGACAGTCTGCTTTGACCCCTGGGAACACATCAGTGACCTGCCTTCTGCATGACCACGATAACCTTCAGATTGATCTTGCAGCTCTGCTCTGCATATATCAAATGCATGGTTCTTCTGATGTAACAGATCTCATCTGAAGGCATGGAGAGAATGGAATTCTGGGAAAATGTGAAGAGTAACCAGCTGGACATGTCAGCTGCCCGCTGCATTGACCATTCACATAAACTATTTTCCATCTTAACTACTTCAGTGTTACATTTTGTCCCAAGATTGAACCTTCTATAGTGGCTATGTTATATAAAAGTCATTTCTTTGTTCTCCAAAGGGAGTTGTCTTCTTTATTAAACATATTAAAATCAATTGTTTTTATTTTCAAAATTAATTTGTTTTATTCACCTGTCAACTTTGTGTGTGTGTTTGTTGTGTATTGGTTAAGTATATTTTATTTTTTTTTTATTATTTCAATTTTGAGATCTTTGCTTTTATCCTTTCCCAGACTTTAATAGGTAGACATCTGGCTTTGATTTTCCTCAACAATTACATTCAAGATTTTCAAAAATAATCTTAAACATATATCTATCAGTCTAGCAGTGCCCAGATAAAACAAGGAGTTGTAATTGGAAAAGCATTAACTGTAAGGATAATCAGGCCTCAGTTTAAACTCTTGTTGCTGGTAGCCATGCAATTATTGGATCTATTTCTTGTACTTACATTGAGAGTATTGTGGTCTATTTGTAATACAAGGATAAAGCCTCAAATTATTGCTCTCAGGTTGAATACCAGTCTACCAGCCACCTGCCAGGCTGTGCATCCCTGCCACATCATCTCAACTAATGTTGGCAGACTATCCTCCAGAGTAAGTATCACCGTTCATATTTGAAAGTTCAGCCAACTGTGCTTCATGAAATACAAATGACTTCTCAAGGTCATAAACCTATTGAGGATCAGGATGAGAGTCAGTTTCTTCTGACCTCAAATAATTGTCTTTACCATTAAAGAAAGGCTCTAAAGGGTATCCTTCTATTACGAGTTCTAAGCTTTGAGTCATAAAACTTCTCAAATTTGGTTTCAGAAAAGAATCATTATACATGTGTATGTACAGTCAATCCTCTGCAGCAATATCTGTTCCTGCCATTTTTGCTTTTCCATTCTTAAAATATATGTAATGCTGTGATACCTGCTTCCCCTTTCCTGCTCCCTATGTTTTCATTGTACCACGACCCTACACCACTGGTAACCTGGTTACCTCAAGTACTAGCCCTTGTAAAGCAGAAAGTACTTGAACCACAGAGAATGGAAACTGTGGAAGTAGAGATTCATTGCTCCCACCAACATCACATACTGCTCTAGCTTAAAACTTGACAGTCCTCAAAGGCCTACCTGCTGTGGCTTTTGATCTCAACCAGAAGTGCTACTGCATGGTTTTCTTTATCAGGTAGGGTGCAATGGAAGGAATTCTGTTTATTAATGTGTGCCAGTTAAGGACATATTGTAACCCTAGTCTCTTTCTACTTCCTGCCTGGCATGATACAATCTGTCCTCCTCCATCACATGGTCCTCTCATAATGGATTGTGTTGCCCCAAGGCTAAATGACAATACATAGAAATGAAGAATTATCTAGCATTTAGGCATCCTGACAAAAGCTAACCCACATGAGCAAGCCACAGGCAACATTTTTCTGTACAGATTCATGGGATTGTTGTTATGGAACTGATTCTCAGCTCTGGACAAGCTTTACATGTTAATGCTTAATATTGGTGTAGTTGTGAGTTTTCATCTCCTGTGTCTCCATAGGAATTTTAGAGGAAATTTGAAAATCCAATTTTGTCTTAATCCCAAGATGCTTGGCATTAAAAAAAAAATGGTCAACAAGTTTAATATGTTAAGTCAAGAATCTTCAAACCAATAATGTCGGAATTTTGTTAGTTACTTTTAAAGAGGAAAAATGCTGGTAATATACTGCAGGAAGAAAAGAAACTGATGCCACATGTACTTGGGCTTGGATACTGGCTTCACTAATGGATACATTAGTATCCATGCACCTTGGATACATGGCTCATCTTTCTGAACCTCATTTTACCCAGCTGTTCAGTGGAACCAATTCCAACACTGGTCAGGCATAATGAGGAAAATGAGAAGCCACCGGAATATTGCAAGTGACAGAGGTGAGGTACACCTTCTATCACTAATGCTCCATGAGATGTTTGCCCTTCCTGGTAACAACCATGATTGCCCAGCAGAGGCAAACTACCTCAAGGGCCACTACTCAGCCAGCAAGATGTCTTTAATGGGGGATGCATAAATTGCAAACTACTTCATTGATTTACACTCTTTTGTAGCTGAAGAAAAATATTTACTGGGAAGATGAAATTGAATTAAAACAATCAGATTAAGAGGAACCTGGAGGCTGGCCCTCAGCTCAGTAAGGGACAAGGTCCTTGGTCTGAAGAGCAAATGCTTGCCAGCAGCTTGACTAATTTAGCAGTAACATGAGGAAGTGTGGCAGGAAGCCTGCACAGGGGACCAAAATGATGAAAAAAAAAATGTTTTTCTCCTCACATGGTGTTCACAGCACAGCTCTGGGGACAAGCTCCCCTCGCTCATACATACTCTCATAGATATGGAATTCGAAGCTTGAGGGGAACACAATGTGCTTACCTCCACCATGTAGGAAGTTTGAGCTTCCATAACAGGCGGTGACATCTTATAAATAAATAAGTCATTTCCCAAGGTGAAGCTGTAAGTCAGCCATTTATAATTCAGAGCAGATTGTTCTTATAAGTGAAATTGTATATTCAGTGATCAGCCTCCCAGGTTGGCCACACAAGGATTTTTAATCGGAAGACAGTAATGTGATGTGCTGCACACAAACAATACCCGGTTCAAGAAAGTGCCATTCTGCAGCCAGATTTCTTGTTTCCCTGCTTGAGTTTTTAGGCAGTCCATATAAAGTCACATCACATCTTCTGAAGTAGTAAGTGCTGTAATTACTTGCCCTATAGAAAACTGATTAAATGTTGTCAGTTTCCGCTATTGATCTTCCAGCACCTTCTAAGAGAACATATCCTGGCTTCAATTCCTTTAACTATGGGTAAATAAAAGTCTGTGTAACTAAATTTACTGAATGCATTTTAAAACTTAATATTTAAAAAGCTGCTAATAGTTCTGGGGACAAAAGTTACTGAACAGAATACATTTGGGAAGAGTAGCATGCCAAGCTCCTTAGAGGTTCACGACTCAGAATGCTTTAGAAGATGGCAAGTTAAAGACGCCTTCTGACTGCTGTGTCATTGGCTGTCACTAAACCTCAGTTCTTCACCTAGCAAGTATTTGAGTCTTATCACCCTAATTAGAGTTCTGAGACCAGTGTTAAAATATTAGTTTGGAGATTGTCACTTTACTCAATTTTCTGTAATAGTATGTAATAGTCAGTCATGTTTAGCCTGAATGGGCCACATGTGACGCTACATATATGACCAAAAACTAAATGGTAAACTCACAGAAACATGGCAAGGTTCTATATATATGTGTGTGTGTGTGTGTGTGTGTGTGTGTGTGTGTGTGTGTGTGTTTGTTTTTCAAGACATGGTTTTCTCTATGTAGCCCTGGGTGTCCTGGAACTCACTCCATAGACCAGGCTGGCCTTGAATTCAGAGATCCATGTACCCAGTTCTTTACAATCTGTTTATAACTTCATTGTACAATTCTTGATCATAAACATTTAAGCGAAGATGATATGTTTCAATGTCAAGACATTGAATATACCTTGTAGACATTGCATATTATTCAAAAAAGAGAATATTAACCCAAAGTATAAACATTCAGCTTTATTCTGAAATTATTATTATTTATTATTATTAGAATTCTATAGAATTCTAATAATAATAATATTTACTACTGGAGTTAGATCATAGACATGTACTAATTGTTCTGACAATTTAGTCATTTTATCTAACCAAGTTCTGTGAAACCTAAGTTTAATTTTCTGTAAGGAAAAATTATAACTTTCAAATTATAACCATGACACTAAAGACAGTAGTTTCACTGTAGGAAGACTCCCCAGGAGGCTTCTTTACAGAAAAGTTCTCTGTTTGTCCTTGGACATGGAAGGATCTATCTATTCCACACTCCTGTTTTACCGTTCTTGGTGTTTCTCTCTTACCCAAACACCAGAGCAAGCTTGTTTTTCCTCTGCAGTCTTTATTATTCTGAACATGTATTTTTGAAAATCCCTTTTACATAGAATTCAAGTAAACTTGAATTATGTCCACAAAGTCTTAAGTAGATGGCTCTGATTAATAAAGACTACACTGCCTACTAAAGGCATCTTGGGGCTTTGAGTCTAACTTGTCTCGTACTGGCAATGTGCATTCTGTCTTAGTAAAGCCAGAAACATTTGAGGGGAAACCACTGTGCAACACGGGTTCCCAGCATGCAATACTGATCTGACACAATAAGCTCTGGTCCGAACTTCATCTGCTGAGCTAGAAAGCTTGTCAGAGACCATCAGTTTTCTCTGGCTTATTTAGTGACCACCCTCCCTGGTAAAGTTCATGCTGCTTTCTGTGGCACTGAGAGCCACCTACACCAAAGGGTTTGGTTTCATATACTTGAACTTGAGTGGCACAAATATTTCAGTGGTGAATCAGTCCTGGAAAGAGGAGGACACTAGGTAGGGAGTGTTTATAGAAGACATTTCATCATTGCTAGTCAAACATGTCTCACTGTTGGTTCAGGAGGCTCTGGTATTTTCCCTCTTTGAAGGGGATGCTGAGGAAGCCAATAGCTTCCAGCCTGGAGCTCTGTTCTGAGAAAGAGCAATGGCCATTTGTACTCAGGGAACCCCAGGACTAGTTGCTTTGGAATGTTGAAAATGTTGGGGAAATGATTGTATGTTTTTCCTCTGGGTGGGGGGACAAAAAAGCTGTTGGATCCGTGTAATGTAAGACTAAAGCTTTTTCTCGGAATTGGAGCTGTAGAAGGAAACTGGTCCCTCTGCCTCATATCCTTGAAAAAGTCTGTATTTGAAAAACTCAGTGTGAAGAAAATGACCAGAACATCAGTAACAATGGTCAGAAAACTTGGTTGAAAGATGAGAAGGCGGATTCCTTTGGCACAACTCATCACTTGGATCATAACTAAAGCATCTGTAGATCCAGTGAAGCAATTAATGAACCCTCACCCCTCAGATGAAGATGGAATGGCACCAGTGTCCAAAACTTAGGAAGTGTGCAGTCCTTCTGGCGGTGTGGCATTATGAATGACAAGGAGGTCCAGGAAGACTGCCCTTAGGAAAGAACCTAGCCAAGCCACACCAGAAAATACAAACCAAATGAAGTATTTTAAGAACATAAACAAAGCTACTGAGTCAAACATACATAGCAAGAAAATGGGAAAAAATTGCTTGAGGCCCGAGGTTTGAACATCATGAAGCCACTTATGTGATGAGCCAGACCAAAGGAATGAGAGTCCTGCAGCTGTGTGTACCCTGAGGCAGGCTGTTCTCTCCAGGGTTCCCCAAGAAAGGAGACTCCTATGATCCGACTAGACCAGCTAATTATACTGTATTGTCTTTTCTCCGAAGTTAGTATGGCTTGGGTTTATGCATACATGGGGATCCTCCAGTATTGGCTGTACAGACAGGCCCAAGAGTCTCAATTCTGTCTATCAACTGAATGGTTTATATTGTAAACATTTTATTATCAAGGTTTCTCAGTTTGCTAAGCAGGAACTTTAGAGACTGTCTGTGTTATGACAGAATTTCTTATAATCAAAAATCAGCCACACAAATGTTCCATCTTCAAAATCTCAGAATTCTGGAACCAAAACAGTTTAGTTCAATATTGTGAAATTAGCAGAATTTAAACTCTATGAAATAAGATATAAAATGGGCCAAGTAGGGGTTAAGAATTGATTATAATGAAGAGAGTGAGAGTCCACTGCACACCTACTTCTGGCAGGAAATCGAGCCTCTGTGGAACTGAGTTCTGAATCTGGTTATAGCTGCTTTAATCTGACCACAAGGTTTTGAACCAATTACCCTTGCCACAACAGAATGTCCTTCACTAAGAATAATATACAGCCATGACTTTGGCATATATGAGGGGGTCAGTAAGACGTATGTATGAAATCTGCTCAAATTTGTTATAAAACTTTTGTGAAAAATATTACCATATCTGATTACAAATAACTATTGGGACCAGATAATAAAAACTGTGTGTTAAGAATAAGTGTACTTTTATATTCTCTGGATGAAGCTCCCTATATTTTCTTGCTTTTCCTCTACCTTTCTAAAATTTATTTTTATCTAATTTAGTTTTCATTTACTTTCACAATTTCACATATGGATATATTTCATATTGACCACTCTCACCTCCCACCTCCACACCACCTCTGCCCCTCCTACCTAACCACAAATCTCACTCTCACATTTCTGTCTCTTTTATTTTCATCCACCAAGATTTGTAAGAGACATCTGTGTGACCACATGTTTGGAGCTGTATGTTAGTACCTGGTGGGCTCACAAGATGGTGCAAAACTAAAGACAAACATCTCCCTATTTTTAGAATCCTTTGTAGCCAATAGTTCAGCGGTAAAGCATCAGGCCTTGTAAGTACCCCCCACCCTTTCATTGAGAACTGTTAATAGGGCTGGTATTGTGTGAGCCCAGGGTGTATAACTACAGTTCATGTGAGTTAACAATTAGAGAAGTTGTTTCAAGTCTAGGGGATGGCATTTCGTATTCCTTTGCTCTTTTCACACTTCCCTCTTCCTCTTCCTCTTCCATTGTGTTGTGCAGGA
Organism: Grammomys surdaster; assembly: GCF_004785775.1. NCBI lineage: Eukaryota > Metazoa > Chordata > Mammalia > Rodentia > Muridae > Grammomys > Grammomys surdaster. The sequence continues at coordinate 6,090,860 of NW_021604657.1, forward strand.
CTCAGATGGGTGGGATAAGCGACATGTTTAGGGCTGGATGCACCGCTATTTGTTTTCTGCATCTTGAGCAGCCACATGCCATTCATCACTTCTCCTTATAAGAAGGGCTTCTTTGTTGAAGGCTATGAGCAGCTTTTGTAAAAGCATAGGTATTTAGAATGCAGTTGCACTGTCAATTACTCCTCAGAAATATGCTCCCCACATGGACTTACTACCACTCTAAACTTGAGTTGTTGGCCAAGCTTACACCACAAGGCAATGGTCTTCCATCACAATCAGGGTTCTTGAATCCATTCAGAAGGCAGTTGGTTACCTTCACCACAGTCAAGCTTTAATTGTAAAGGTGAGAATATGTTGTTTTCTGTATAATTTATATTCTTCTATTCTGTTTAATCCTGCACCCTGGTTTCTCCAAGCCCCTGGCCTTACTCCCTGCCTAAACTTTTTCATCTAAAGTGTTTTCCTCTTTACATATGATCTACTGTCTTCCCCTCTATAGAACTTCACCCTCCCCATCCATCTCTGTTTCTCTCTTCCATAGGCACTAAACGCTAGACTCACTGTACTAAGGAGCTCCAGCTAGGATAGTCCCTTGACTTCCTTTTCATATATGTTCTAATCCCCTCGCCTCTCACAAGATACAACCCTCCCCCTCTATTCCTCGTTTCCTCTCTTGCATAAGTATTCCATATTAGATACTTTATACTACAGACTTGCAGCTAAAATACTTATATCAGAGAGAACATGTGGCTGGTATTTGTCTTCATATGAGGCTCAGATGACCTTGCTCAAGTTATTTTTTTCATGTCCCTGAAAATCTCATAATGTATATTTTCTTTACAGCTGAATAATATTCGATTGTGTATATAAGCTTCTTTATCTATTAGTTGTTGTACATCTAGGCTGACTTGATTATAACTTGATTTGATTATGACTTGAGCTATTATAAATAGAGTAGCAATAAACAGGATATTCAGGTAACTTGTCGTAGGGTACAGAGTCCTTGTAGTATTTGTCCAGGAATGAAATCCCTAGATCATAGTGCAGCGTTTTAAAAATAAATTTCTTGATAATTTCACTTAATGTATTTTGATCATATTCACTCCATATCCTCTCCCCAACTCGTCCAAGATCCACTTCACAACTTCATTTCCTATATTTTTATAGAAGCCAAATATTTCAGTTTTTACTATCTACATACACAAGGATGTAGAATAGGCTTGTTTTTAATTTTTTAAGAAAACTTTGGACTGATTTCTATAGTAATTATACCACTTGATGTTCTCACCAACAGTGTTTAAGTATTTCACTCTCCTCATATTTGTACCGGCATTTGTTATTAGTATTCTCCATGGTGACCATGTAGACCAGAGAGAGATGGAAACTTAAAGGTCACTGGCTTGTTTTGGATGTTGTGACTGGAATGATATTCATCTCTAAATCAGTCTTGAGCCAATAGCATACAATGGTCAGCATTCTTTATCAACTTTATTTAGTCCATCTTTTCTTTCATTTATGTGATACATGTAAGGATGGCTAGAACAAAAGAAGAAAGAATGTTCACATTATATATTCCTAGATATTTGCAGAATCCATTCCAGAAGGGCCATCCTTTAAGTATGCATCTCCTAGCTTTGGAGAGATAACATTATTCATGGAGATTAAGGTCACATAATTCATATCCTAGACCCGATGACCTTCTCTGGCTCTTATCTTTGGATGGGATTAATTAGGAATTAAGAGAAGGCATAATAATCACCAGTATTTAAGTTAAATATAGTAATATAATTTTATATAAGTAGAGGTATATCAAAAACTAAGTATTGGTGGGTTTATACCAGGGAAACAAGCATCTTGACATAGGAGAAAGTATTGTGGAAATGGGAGATTATTGACAAAGGATTAGAGAGAAGAGAGAAAAAGTATAGCATGAAACTGGAGTCAATTGATAAAAATTCTTAAAGATTTTTTGAGGAATATAAATATTTATATTCCATTGAAGTGTTCTGATCAGAAAAGCTTTGAAGTAAATGCATCCACTATTGTTTTATTAGTAAAATGGAAGATTTTTTTAAAAAATATATGTCAGAAAAAGGTTATTGGGGAAATGCATAAGGCTTACCTAACAGTGTCAGAAAGAAAGGATTTGGGTCTCCTCCATACCTCAATAACATGAAGAGAAAGAAAATGACAGAAGATATTAATGCACCAACTATTAGAATCTTTAGGGAATGAGTTATGGATAGTTGGAAAGCAGATATGCTATAAAGCTTGGAGATGGAAGGAAAATACTAGTTTCAGTAGCAAAGAAATAAGCTTTAGAAATTTGAAATAGAAGAACATCTAGATTACATTCTAGAGGGCTCAACCGTAAGGAGGCAGTGCTTCCAACTCTACAATGAGTATAACTGCAGAGGATTAAAACTGTGGCTTTAGACAAAGACTCAAGAAAGCATGCACTGTATGTCCAGAACACACAAATTTTAATGAGAGAGAGAGAGAGAGAGAGAGAGAGAGAGAGAGAGAGAGAGAGAGAGAGAGAGAGACTGATTGAGAGATTTTCAAGTTTCAAGCCAGCTGTGCTAACAAACAGGGTTATGCAATCCAAAGTGCGGTAACAAAGACTCAAACATAATCAGCATTGGATGCAATCACTGAGCTAATTTGGAGCCCTATAGACAAGGATCTTGGGTCATGCAAGTCATAGAAGTGCCTGAAAGATCTCTTCCTCATGGCATTTGACTAGAGCTATGGCAAGAAAACATTTTTAAAAGATCTCTCCTGAGCTACCTGGCAGTTCTAAAGTTCTCACCCAGAATGATCAATTCTGAGAACTTAGGGCAAGTGTCAGAAAACTAAGCTCAATACACTGGCCCCAAGAATACCTCTAGCTACAGGTGGGAAAACCACACAAGAGTGGAGTCTGGGCAGAGACATAAGAGACTTACTAATATCCTATGTCTTAATTCCTTGCTCATTTCTGTAATAAAATAGCCAGACAAGAGCAAGTTAAGGTTCTTTGGGTTCTAGTTCCAGAAGGAAACACTCTATAGTGGTGAGGAAGGCATGGATGTAAGTGAGAAAGACATTGTGGCAGAAGTAGGGATATGTCTGACCACACTGTGCGCATACTCTGTGAAGCAAAGCAGGGACAGGAAGTGGGCCTGGGCTTCAAACTCTCACCTTCACTCAGGGACTCACTTTCTTCAGCCAGGCTCCATTTCCTGAACATTCTTCAACCTTCCCTAGCAGCATCACCACCTGGACAAATGTTTATTCAATTGAATCAACAGGATAGATTTCACATTGAAAGGAGAGCATCCTAACAGAGAATAAACAGGGATACGTATGTGCTCAATTAGAAAGCCAAAACAGAATAGGAAAAAGTAATTTAGTACAAAAACAGAAAAATCATATTGAAATTTGAGAAATTAAATCAAATAAAAACCAATGTACATATATTGTACATATACATAGTTACATATACATAAGTCAATAGAATGGATCAAGTTGAAAACCGACTATAAGATTTAAAAGGAAGGTAGATGATAAGAACATTCAGACTGAAATAGAGTAATAATGTAAGAGCAAAATATGCAATATATGGCAAGCTAAGAGAATGACTGTATATATCATGAGCATAAAAATACAAAATATCAAAACTATACTCAATTAAGTCAGAGTATAACATTTCCTAAGACAAGGAATGAGATGACCATTTAGAAACAGGGGCCATTTAAAACACTGATGAGGGAATACAAGAATATATATGACAAATGATGTATTTTAAAATCTGAAAGATAGTAAATTCCAACTCACATTACTCTACCCTAAATGCTATCCTTATTTGAAGAAGCAATAAAAATTACTATAATAAACACAAAATAAAGTAAACCATGACCATTTTAAAATATGACAGAAAATACTTGAAGGATTCCTAAGCAATGGAGTGAAAGATTAACAGAAAGCACATAAGAACACTCCAAAAATAACTAAATAGCAGGATTAATGCATACATTTAATAATAACTTTGAATGTTAGTGGTATTGAAACTCTAATAAAAATATATAGACTTGTAGACAGGCTAAAAACAAAATATGGTATTTACCTATATGTCACCTATAAAAAATACAAATACCTCTAGAAAATATGAACACAACTTCAGAGCAAAAGGACAAAAATTGGTATTTCCAAGAGAATGGAACTGGTAAGTAAGCTGATACAGTGATACCAAGGTTTGAAAAGCAGATTTCAAACAAAATTTTTCAAAACAGATAAAGAAATCTATTTCATACTGAATCAATCAAGAAGATATAACAATTCTCAACATATACATAAGTCATTCTATACATAAGCATGCTCAACTGCACAAAGCAAACAATATTGAACACAAAGTCAAAATCTGACCTCATCAAAATAACAGGATGTGACTCAGATACCCCATTCACACCAATAAATGCATCACCTCAACAAAGACAAACATCTGTGTTAAATGTCATAGATTGAATGGCCTCAAAAGACATCTACAGCATATTCCATCCAACCACTGTAGAGTTCACATTATTCTCAGAAATTTATGGAACTTTCTCAAAACATGACATATATGAGATAAAAAAGCAAGTTTTGAAGTTTCTTGAAAAATGATTGGTTTCTATTGTCTGATCTAGCCATAACAGAACAAAACTAGAAATCAGAAGTGATAAGTAATATAGAAAATATGCATACAAATGGAGACTAAACACCAGAATGTTAAAGGATAAATGGATCACAGAAATCAGGAAACAAATTTTTAATTTCTATAATCAAGTGACATGAATGCAGGAGACACCAGAACCCATAGCATACATCAAAAATGATTCTAAGAAGGACTTTTATAATTGCAAATGTGTAAAATTTTAAAATTAGAGATCAAAATTACAGGAGCCAGAATTTAATGGTATATCCTGGGGTCCTAGAAAAAACAAATTCATATTGAATTCAAGATCAAATCAGAAATCACTCAGATGGAAATGAAACAAGAACTACAAAAGATCAACAACAAAGAAACAAAAGGTTGGTTCTTTGGCAAAATAAACATATTGGCAAATCTTAGTCAAAGTTACTACAATGGAGAGAAATATGACCCGAATTATTAAACTTAAAGATGGAAACAGAGACATCACAACAGATATTAATGCAACTCAGGAGGTCATTATTTGAAAACTTTGAAAATAAACATTCTAATGTGTTGGAAAAAAATCTAGAAAAAATGCATAAACTCCTAGATGCACATGATCCACCAAAATTAAATCAAAAATCATACAAACAAGCTAAGCAGATCTATATAAGTCAATGAAATTAAAGCAATAATAAGAAGTCTTTCAATTTAAGAGAGAGGGAGAGAGAGAGAGAGAGAGAGAGAGAGAGAGAGAGACCCAAGCTCAGATAGATCCAGTGATGCATTATACTAGACTCAAAGTAAAAATGCAACCTATGCTCCATAAAGCAAGAAGTTCCATAAGAGGAAAGCTATGAAATCATTTTCAGACACCAACATTACCCTACCACCGAAACTAGATAAAGCCACAGTAGCTACTGGGTGATCAGGGTGGGGGATGTCAAATTACAAATGTATCCATGGGCTCTTTGAATGGACTTTGGTAACTCCTGAGATAAAATCAAGAGTTAACAAATGGCCGTATATAAAACCCATTAGATTCTGCACAATGAAAATATAAAAAAAAAAAAACAACTGAATGAAGAAACATCCTATAGAATGGAAAAAATATTTGCTAGATATGCATCTGTCAAAAGACTAACATCAAAAATATATACAGATTTCAAAGTACTAAACACCAAAAATCCACAAATAATCCAATCATTAAATAGGATATGCAATGAACATGTAGTTCTCAAAAGATGAATGTCCAGTAAATGTGCAAAAAATGTTGAACATTCTTATCCATCAGCAAAATAAAAATTAAAACCAAATTGAGAATCTTTGTTACCCAGGTATAAACATGTTTTCAGGCTATTAGTAAGAAAACAAACAATACATGTTATAAAGTTGTAGGAAAGAAATTTGTATTCATTTCTAATGTGAAGGTAAGATAGTCTTGTTACTATGGAAAGGTATAGATATCCATACACTAAAATGAGAAATACCAGGGTGCAATGATATGGCTCCTGGGTACATACCCAAAGACCTTATATTCTATTCAAGAAATAGTTGCATGTCCATGTTTGCTGTTCTACTTAAAATAGGTAACCTATGAATCAACCTAGCTATCATTCAATAGATGAATTTATAAAAATGTAGTGCATGTACACAATAGACTTTTATTCAGTCATACAAAGGAATGAAATTATGTCATTGACAAGAAATATAAATACAACTGAAGATCATCCTATTTAATTAAATCAAACCTGACTCAGAGAGACAAATGTCATCTATTTTTCCTAATTTTTAATAGTTGATTATATATATGAATAAAATATCTTTTTATAACATCCATCATTATATACAATGAATATACATTTATCTGTTGAATTTTATAAAGAAAACTTCACATAGAAAAGAATTACAGCTATACAAGTAAATTAAGTGAGAGTCCAAAGTTTACATGGAAATCCTAAACTTTGAAAAGTTTCAGATAATGTTTCAGAGATCACTGATCTTCCATTGTCTTGAATTAGTGGATGTACAGTGTTCATCGGGAGGTTGGTCTACAAGAACAGTAGTGAGACTGTCACTGATTTTAAATATCAGTGTTTTACTTTTCATCAGGGAGATGTAAGCCTAAAACTTTGTGATCTTCCTTTTCACAGATCTTTAAGGACAAGAGCCCATGAGCTTGGACTTGGAAGTTTCTTCATAATACAAGTGAAGGCATAAGACAAGGATGCCCAGTACCCAGATAAAACTTAAGGAGCTCACAGAGCTTCCTGTGAGATATGGTCAAACAGCCTAGAAGGATGATAGCTTATAGATATGTGATTTGTTTGTGTCATTGTTAAGAAAAACTACATTTATATTGATGTCTGGAAATTGTAACATCTAAAATGCACAGGAGTTATAAGTATACATCTGAGTCTAGAAAATATAAGCAACAGAAAAGACTAGTTAATTGCTATAACTTACATAATCTCATTGAATGGAGACCATTTTAAATAAGTTTTATTATTAAAACTTAGGGTCACTAAGTAAAAATATCTAATCTCTTAGAAGTTGACCAAACTACCTAATGTCTAAGGATAATTTCTGCATTCATTTATTTCCTGAATGCATATTGTTTTATTAATAATAAATTGCTAATAGAAGCAATATAGAGAAGACAAACACCAGAAATTACAGAGCAATAGGGATGTGGCAGAGTCTATAAAAAATGGAGTCCTGACAGAGTGCACAGATAAAGGAGATAAGATTGAAACCTTACAGATGGCCTTCATGCAAGTTCTTTATTCCCTCCACCTCAGTTCATAAGCATTTTATAAGCACTGGTCCTTTGATGTCACATAATTTAACGTTTAATATGTTCGGCACATGTTCTAAACATGATAATTTTGCTAGACTGTAAAAATCAAAAGAACTTATATAGCACACCTACAAATTGACAGCTGAAATTAGTACTCAGTGATTCATATATATCACTAAATTACATCCCCTTATATATGACTCTGAACACTGGGTAGCAAGAACCTTTTGTGTACTGTTTTCTAAAAATTCTCCTGCATTTACAAGCATCATTCCTCATCTTCTATTTTATACTCATATTATGGGCAATGGAGACTTTCTCATTCTCTGTTCACAAATGAATAAATGGAAAGGAAGCACCCACTTAACTCTGATTTACAATGATCATTAAGAAAAGTCATAAATGAACACCCTGGTTGTACATTCACTTACTCCTCCACTGCCTTGGGCATCACACCATTTTTAGAAACCTTGGTGGTTCTGCATGTTTTTCTCCATCCTTAGTACAAAAAAAAATGTCATTACAAACTCTAAAAAGAAGCTTAATACTCAATCTCAGATACAGAGTTGGCTGACCAAGAGGCTCCAGAACCTTTGTCTGTAATTAAAACACTATCAGGAGAAATATATTTAAAATTTACAAGTGAGCTCATAGAGAAATACCACGTATCCAAAAATTATGATGAAATAAAAAAGCCTAAAATTATTATATATAAAATTTGTGCATGATAATTAGATGAATATTTACAGGGACATATACATTCACAAACATTGGTGAGTATACATATAAATGTCTGTATATAGTAAGAGAGACAGAGAGACAAACTATTCGTGTATGTATATACATACATAAATAGGCACATATATTTTAATGTTTGTACATCACTGCCTTTCTTTAATGTCCTTAAGAAAAAAATAGAGAAAAGTAATAAATCCAAATCTTATTCTTTGTAACACTAATCAAATAATCAAATGCATTATAAAATTAGTCAGGGAAAAATGCAACAAAAATAAAGCTACAGGTAGAATATAGAATGTTTTCTGTGTTTAATGAATGTCAAGTACAAGTTTGTACTATTAAACTTTAAAATTAACATAAGAAATGTTTATAGGAAACTAGAATAAACTTGCAAAGTCGAAGGAAAAATATACACATGGTTTAGTAAAGAAATTAAATGGATGTCAGAAGATATAACTCAGTTGATAAAGTGTTTCTGTGCATGCAAGAAATCTTTTGTTCCACCACCAAATAAACTAGGTATGGTGGTGCAAGCCTGAAATTCAGGTAATCTGGTGGTGATGGAGTAGGAGCAGATGTTCATTAAGTAACCTTAAGCTACATAACAAAGTTGAATACAACCTGAGATATATAAGACCCTGTCTCAAAATATAAAAAGGCTGGGAAAAGAAAGAAAAGAGAGTAAGGAATTGAACTGAGAGGTAATGCCATTATAATGCTCTCACCTTTTCTTATCCTTTCTTCCCACAAACAGAAACATCAGTATTTCACAGGCTCAGCTTTACAGATAACTTTTACTAAGACTTCAAGGAAAACAAAAACCCTGTCTTACACAAACTGTTGATATAATCATCATGGGAAACAGCTGGTGGCTCGTCAAAAAGCAAGGCTGAGAACTATGATCTGGCCAAACTATCCCACTACTGGGCACTCAGCTAAAGGAATTGATCTTAGTACATTGAAAAGCCATCTGCAACTGCATATTCATTCTTACATTGTTCAAAATAGCCAAATATAGCACTACCTAAGTCCCAGTCTTTGTCTTCATATTTCTGTATGCAGAGAAATTTTTTGCTTAGAAGGAGCAGTCCCAATTATGTGATATGTGTTTTTCCTATGTTTCAAAGGAGATCATGGGGGTTGTAGGCAGCATGTTCCAGCTGTGTCACAAGAAGATGGGTCAGGGTCTAAATGGTTCATAACTTTCAAACCACTAATAGTTGCCAGCATGGATCTAATCTGAACTTCTGTGCAGTGTAATTCTTTGTCAGGTAGATCACTCCTAAGTTAGTGTAGCAATATCAGTAAGCAGGGTTTATTCACTTAGGATATTTCAGGGTGCTTTCAGGTCCTTATTTGATTCCCTCCCCCTATAAAGTAAGGACTGATACTTGCACTGACATTACTTCATGGTAGGCTAACTCACGTTTTAGAGTTGATAATTTACTAGAATGCCTAAAATCCTACAAGGCCTGAATGACAAAAATCAAAACAAGATCCCAAGTCTCCTGAAACATACATGGTGCTCCACATTTTTCCCACTAAATTCTTGAGTAACTGTGACTATACCTAAGTCTTCTGAATGGAATGATTGGGCTAAGATTGCAAGGCTAGACAGATAGAGAGGCTGAACATGCATCTTGAGGCTTCCTGAAAATATACGACCATGGGTTGTATTTAGGGTACATACATCTGAGACAAGTGTAGTACCAGACAAACAGCACAAACTCGGAGCTAAACTACATGTTCACCAAGCAAAGTGAGTAATGTTTGCCAAGGTTGAAAGATGTTTGTTTTCCATTTGAGTCAATTTATTCTTTTGAAATACTTCAGATGAGTAGTGTCTCTATTTTAGACATCTGTTTCCTAAACACTGATAATCATTTTTCTGCTAATAATAGAAACTAAAGATTTTTGAGCACTGTATCAGAAATTGTAGTAAACACTTAACCTCCTGCATTTAAGCCTTAAGTCTATAAGCCATGAAAATTTACCCTAAATTAACAAAAAGTTATATAAGCTTAGGAATTCTAATTTGTCTGGCCCCATAATTGTGATATGAAGAAAATTCAAGGCTGTCTTCCCCAAAATCAATGCTCTTGAGGCCCAATCTATATTCCCTTTCATCTTTAAAATGCATTAATCCTTGATGTATAACATTACTTTGCAATTTTAAACAATCTACATTGAAACAAACCTTGAATACTTGGTATTATCCACTTTCTTCCCCATCTTCGTATACAAGAGGATTATCCTTCTAAGCACAGCTTGAAGTTGGAATGGGAACTAATTTTTACCCAAAAGGTTGTGGACAGAACATATGTGAAGCACTTTGGGGCTTAACATTCAATTGCCCATGGCGTATCCAGGACCACCCAGCACTCTCCCTCCCTGCCTGGGCATATGGAAGTGTGTGATGACGTAGAGATGCTGTTTCAGACAGTCTGCATTTGAGCATGGTGGTCTATGCCTCTTATTCTGTTTGAGGCCAGCTTAGCCTACAATGAAAGTCCTAGATAAGCCTGAGTAAAATAGTGACACTCTCTCAAAAATTAAAAATGATAATAATGATAATAAAGAATTTTTAAAACACTTGCATTGGTAAGTCAATACATAAAGAATTGCTACTTTGGAAAAGTTAGCAAAGTGAACTTTATATGAGACAAATTAACTTGCCTTCTGTTAATCTACTGGAGTTGAGAATTATGCATTACCACAACAAATCTGAGTCTTCCCTATACAATATAGTCCTTAGATTGCTGGTGATCATGGACAGATTTTGGTGATAGTAAATCATTATACTATCCATCAATTCATTTTCTAAAAGTACCCTTTTACTGGTCTCCAACCCCCTCCTTATTGTAGGCAAAATAATATTTTATAATCAACATAGAAAGTGTGTGTGTGTGTGTGTGTGTGTGTGTGTGTGTGTGTGTGTGACATTATTTGATGTCTCAGGAAAGAACTAGGCATATTCTCTGAACTGTTCAGTCAATACCTACACAGCAGATCAACCATTTCCCATGAGCTGATTCTGGAGGCTCTCAGTTGACTTACAAGTAATTACAAAAGCATTATGTTCACTAGCATGAGTGGATTACAAACCATCTCACCACTAAGTAAATTTAAGCTGCCTTCTTGATCTCTATCAGCAAGGCCTTCGTCCTTAACAAGTTCCACATTGCTGACAAACCTTTCTGCCATCTGCTCGAATGGAAACATGTGGCATAATCCAGCATTAGAACATTTTGCCCTTGGTAAGGAAAGAGACCTTGGGGGATTCTTTCTTTTTCTTTTTTTAAAAAGCCACTCTTTGGAACACAGTTTGTGGCTTGGCCTTGCATTTGCCCTGGTGTGAAATGATAGGCTTTTATGAGAGAATGAGTTAGAATGAATGCACAAGTTTATACTTAGATATGTTAATCACCAGCCAGTGTGGTTTCTAGTGGTAATGGTGACACTGGAAGGACCATCACCCTGGATCTTAATTGGGTGATTCTATCTACATCTCCACAATCACCCAATTTTATAGACATCTACCAACTCTCAATAAACCTTCTCCATTATAGGATGCTACATCATGCAGATACAATAAAACCTCTCGTATAAGATGCTTTCTCTGACTATTCATGCTAGCTGTGTAACTCTCCTCCCCTCCCATGTGTTCACATCTCTCAATGAAACACACTTATATTCAGCTGTGATATGGTTCTTTTAAATGTGATTATTCTAGCTGTGGAAAAGTTAATGATGAACCACAGCTATATTACCATATGCATTGTTTCAATGATGTGAATACATATATTTACACTGCACTTAAAGCAAAATGAATGATACTCTACTTTGGAGGAATCAAAATATTCTTTCCTCAGAGTATACAACCTGACATGAAGTCCCTGTTGCTGAAGACACCACTTACGTCAACCTCAAGAAATCAAGCTGGTTCTCAACTAAAGGCTTCATCCATATTAACTAGCATTCATGATGCTAGAAGCTACTATACACACTACTAGAGGGAAAAGTACTCATCAGTCCTCACACAGGTATGAACCCTTAATCACAAAAGAAGTAGCAACCTGTCTGTAAAGATATGTTGATATAATAACTGCATATGTGTTTTTGGAATGACCAAACAGTTTTTGATTGGATTTAAGACCTACTGCATACAAAATAAACCACACCTGACATGGTTAATAAGGCCAATAACATGAGATTTGATAGGTCATGGACTATAGAGGGAATCTTACTACTAGCATTCTGGTAAATGAACATAGCAATAAAATGACTTCTAATAAATGTTTCTTTGCCATAGACCAATGCATTATTCAACCTCATCAGAAAAGTGTCATCTTGCACAAATTGCTACTCAACACAGAGACCCACAACTGGAAAATGTGCTAAGGGTGAGAGACATTGGAATACTCAGAATTAAAATGGATATCTTTATCATACCCTTTCCCTAGAGGCTGCACAATTTATTGCGATAGAGGAAAAGAAAAAAAGTTTGTAAGACCCAGGGATGGGAGATGGCTCCAAGTAGATACCATCTTCTAGATACAACAAGGACTATGTATGTATGAACCCATAGAGACTGTGACAGCACACACAAGACCTGCATAAGTTCAAGTCAGACAAAATTACATCACTCTATTTTCGAAAATTGATTTTTCTTCTCCCAACAAGAATCAATTGCAAACAGTTTCTTAGTTAGAGGTGGGCCATGGGGAAAACTCTGCCCTCATACTTGATGGGGCACTAGTCTACTTCCAAATCACTACAGAACTTGGACTGGACTCATCAGGAATGGTTTTACAAATGCTGCCAAGCACTCTGTTCTCATATGCCCAAAGAAATAATATTAAAGTTTCTATAACCATTAACTTCAGAATAACAAACACATTTAAGGTTTATGATGTGATGCTTAGATATACATGAAGAAAGTATACATAAATATATTAATATATCCATCAAATTGTGGGTTAGAACAATCTTCCATGAGTACATGAATGAAGACATAACTCCTCCCTGCTCAGCATACATCAAGAGTTAATAATTTTCCAAGCAGTGGGAAGAGTCCTGTTAGTACATCCTTCATCATTTTTAATGGTCTTGTAAAACAAGTTGTGACATAGTTATATGGTCAGGTCACCATATAACCATTCCACATTCTTTCTCTAGTGTCCCAATTAATTTTCTCCCTTCAGAAAAATATCAGCATGAGGCAGGAAATCTTTGGCCAAATATCTATGAGATGTTCTACCAGACTGAAGTCACAAACGTTAGTCTTCAGTTCAACTTTATCATGTTAACCTCATTCTTCTCAGTAGTGTCTGTCAAGTCATTCCTTCTCCCAGGTCACAATGTAGTGTCCGTGCTTCTTTCTGTCTTCTACCTTTTTTTAATTATTTTATGTAGAGTACTTGTGAAGGACTAAAAGTGCCTCCTCTAATCCATGGTTTTATCATCTCTCTACCTACCATACCCAAAACATGAGGTCAAATGTCACAGGCTCACCATCTAAGACATCAAAAACACCTGCAGTATGAACACAGAAGTATTCACTGATGATGCTCATGAGAAGACACCTGTGGTCTCTCTGTGGTACCTGTTACCTGGTTGTTCCTTTGATACCTAGGATTTTTACACATAGAGCTTTCTAAAGACTCCCCTCTGCATATCAGTTTCTCAATGACTATCAATAACATATGTTTCTAGTCAATCCATAAAGGAACACACAACGATCTTTTAAAATATACATCGATATATACAGCATCAAATATAGACTGCCACATTATGGTAATTTGGTAAGAAGTATGTTCAGTTGATTGGTAATTTTATCCAATAATGAAATCTTAATCTGTAGTTCCCACAAATCCACCCAGAGTGCTTACACTCAAAATGAACATTAATTATGGAGCGTCAAGAAGCACACAGTGTGGAAGATGGCATTTTCTTTAAGAAATTAGTATTTTCTTAATATAAGTCATGCTCGTTTCTTAACATTCAGTGATCAACCAATTCTCAGTTAGAAGCTACTCTATGTCAGGCACTGTTCCAACTGTGCCTATTTCAACTGTCCAATATGTTGTGACCTGTATTTTCAAACTCCATGGTCTGATATGGAAGACAAGATAGAATTAAGAAATAGTGTAGCAGCTAAGATCAAAACTGGAGTGTAGATGCAGTAACAGCAGTTCAGAAATGTGGGAATCTGCATCCTACTAGAGTGTCCGGATGCCATGAAGCAATGAACTTTGAAAGTGAAAGTTCTTTGGGTAGGAAGTCTTCAAGTCCCTAGAGCTTCTGAGAGGCCACTGAGTTTCCAGTGTCCATTATAACTGAAGAACACAGGCTGGGCAAATAGAAAGTTTCAATCATGCATCCTTTCTTCACTAAGAAAAACTTCCTCCTTGGAGTCCTTGACAGGAACCCCAGGGATGAACCTGTAAGATCATCATGAAACATCTTCTTGGAGTCACAATCTTACTGAATGATGAATTGCAATATACAGGTACAAGCAAATGACTGTGTAGTAGATTGTACAAACTGCACATAAAATTGATGCTGTGGATCCAAACTTCATAGACATGTCTCATTTGTTTCCAACCACTTTAACTTTTACCATCACATGACTGCTACTCCATCACCTTCTCTTTTCTGTGTATGAAAGAATTTGGGAATGAGAAGGAAGGAATCCTACTCTGCTAAGGAAATGATATCCACATTAAATAACTTCATTGTAATCATTATTTGAATGAATAAATTCAAAATTAAGGATATCAAGCTTCCTGATAATGACAGGATCAGACTGAATACTTAAGATCTGAGCAGGACACATGAAGGGAGGCAGACAACTATTTCTAAGTTTCTGTGCTTATGAATAGAGATTTGGATAACATACATTCCTTTAAAGATCAGACATAAATAAGACATGGTTTAGAAGCCATATGAAATAGATAAAGGTCAGGTTTCATTTAAGGCTAAGAATGTGATCATAAGGCCACATCAATCCCATAAGAGCTACAGACAGTGAAAAGTTGCAGTGGGAAGAATCACTGTCTTCAGTGGTAAAAACAAATGGTGTAATGCCTCCACTCAACCGAATTGCTCTCTGTTCATACAAAAATGCCCTAACTAAATTCAGTGGGCTATAAATAAAAATAAAATACAATTAAAAGAATACGAGAGTAGAAGAGACCCTGGGGGGAAAAAGGACTCATGGGAAGATAAGGGACTTAAGAATAGATAATAAGGAGATGTTTGATCCACTGGGATTTGAGCTTTGTACAAGGAGATAAGAATGGATTGATTTGCATTCTTCTACATGCTGACTGCCAGTTGAACCAGCACCATTTGTTGATCATGCTGTCTTTTTGCCACTGGATAGTTTTAGCTCCTTTGTCAAAGATCAAGTGACCATAGGTGTGTGGGTTCATTTCTGGGTCTTCAACTCTATTCCATTGATCTTCCTGCTTGTCTCTGTACCAATACCATGCAGTTATTTTTTTTTTAAATCATTATTGCTCTGTACTACATCTTGATGTCAGGGATGGTGATTCCCCCAGAAGTTCTATTATTGTTGAGAATAGTTTTCGCTATCCTGGGTTTTTTGTTATTCCAAATGAATTTGCAAATTGCTCTTTGTAACTCTATGAATTGAGTTGGAATTTTGAAGGGTATTGCACAGAATCTGTAGATTGCTTCTGACAAGATGGCCATTTTTACTATATTAATCCAGCCAATCCATGAGCATGATTTGTTTGAGTTGACTTTATATTCAGACATTTTGCTGAAGTAGTGTATCAGATTTAGGAGTTCCCTGGTGGAAGTTTTAGGGTCACTTAAGTATACTATTACATCATCTGCAAATAGTGATATTTTGACTTCTTCCTTTCCATTTTGTATCCCTTTGACCTCCTTTTGTTGTCTAATTGCTCTGGCTAGGACTTCGAGTTCTATATTGAATAGATAGGCAGTGGGCGGCCTTGTGCAGTGTCTGATTTTAGTGGGATTACTTCAAGTTTCTCTCCATTTAGTTTGATGTTGGCTACTGGTTTTCTGTCTATTGCTTTTACTATGTTTATGTATGGGCCTTGAATTCCATCTTTCCAAGACGTTTACCATGAAGGAGTATTTAATTTTGTCAAATGCTTTCTCAGCATGAAGTGAGATGATCATTTTTCCCCATTTGAGTTTGTTTATATAGTGGATTGCATTGATGGATTCCCTTATATTGAACCACCCCTGCATTCCTGGGATAAATCCTACTTGATCATGATGGATGATCATTTTGATGTGTTCTTGGTTCTGTTTGAGAGAAATTTATTGAATATTTTTGCATCAATATTCATAAGGGAAATTGGTCTGAAGTTCTTTCTTTGTTGTGGTTTAGGTATAAGCGTAATTGTGGCTTCATAGAACAAATTGGGTAGTGTTCCTTCTGTTTCTATTTTGTGGAGTAGTTTAAAGAGTATTGGTATTAGGTCTTCTTTGAAGATCTGATAGAATTCAGCACTAAAACCATCTGGTCCTGGGCTTTTTTTGGTTGGGAGACTTTTAATGACTGCTGCTATTTTTTTAGGGCTAATGGGACTGTTTTGATGGTTTATAGGATTCTGGTTTAACTTTGGGACCTGGTAGAAGAGAAAGTGGGGAAGAGTCTCAAACACATGGGCACACAGGAAAACTTCCTGAACAGAACACCAATGGTTTATGCTCTAAGATCAACAACCGACAAATGGGACCTCATAGAATTGCAAAGCTTCTGTAAGACAAAGTGCACAACAATAGGAAAAAACAGCAACTAACAGATTGGGAAAAGACAGTTACCAATCATACATCCAATAGAGGGCTAATATCTAATATATACAAAGAACTCAAGAAGTTAGATTCCAGAAAAATCAAATAACCCTATTAAAAATGAGGTACAGAGCTAAACAAAGAATTCTCAACTGAGTAATACAGAATAGCCGAGATGCACCTAAAGAAATATTCAGCATCTTTAGTCATCAGAGAAATGCAAATCAAAACAACTCTGAGATTCCACCTTACACCAATCTGAACAGCTAAGATAAAAAACTCAGGTGATATTGGCAAGGATGGGGAGAAAGAGGAACACTCCATTGTTGGTGGGGTCACAAGCTGGTATAACCACTCTGAAAATCAGTCTGGTGGTTCCTCAGAAAACTGGACATAGTATTACCTGAGGATCCAGCTATACCACTCCTGGGCATATACCCAGAAGATGCTCTAACATATAAGAAGGATACATGCTCCATTATTTTCATAGCAGCCTTATTTATAATAGCCAGAAGCTGGACAGAACCAGATGTCCTTCAACAAAGGAATGGATACAGAAAATGGTACATCTACAAAATGGAGTACTGCTCAGCTATAAAAATCAATGAGTTCATGAAATTCTTAGACAAATGGATGGAACTAGAAAATCTCATCCTGAGTGAGGTAACCCAATCACAAAAGAATAAGTGGATATTAGCCCAAAAGCTTGGAATATCCAAGATGCAATTTTCAGATCATATGTAGCTCAAGAAAAAGGAAGACCAAATTGTGGATGCTTCAGTCTGTCTTAGAAGAGGGAACAAAATACTCATGGGAGGAAATACAGAGACAAAATGTTCAACAGAGACTGAAGGGGGGCCATCCAGAGACTGCCCCACCTGACAATCCATCCCATATACAGTCACCAAACCCAGACACTATTATGGATGTCAAGAAGTGCATGCTGACAGAAGCCTGATATAGCTGTCCCCTGAGAGGCTCTTCCAGAGCCTAACAAATACAGAGGCGAATGTTTGCAGCCAACCCTTGGAGTGAGCATGGGGTCCCCAATGAGGAGTTAGAGAAAGGACTGAAGGGGTTTGCAACCCCCCCCATAGGAAGAACAACAATATCAACCAACCAGACCTCCCAAAGCCCCCAGGGGCTATAATACCAACCAAAGAGCACACATGGAGGGACCCATGGCTCCAGCTGCATATGTAGCAGACGATGGCAACAGTAGAAGAGGCCCTTGGTTCTGTGAAGGCTTAATGCCCCAGTGTAGGAATACCCTCATGGAAGCATGGGGAGGAGGGATGGGATAAGGGGTTTCTTGGGGGGGGGCTGGGAAAGGAAATAACATATGAAATGTAAATAAAGAAAATATCCAAAAAAAGTAGATAAGAGGGATCTTGATCAACTAATATTATATATGTTTAAAATTTTAAAAAACTAAATGAAAACTAATGTCAGCCCTAGGAGCAACAAGAACATATTGGGTCTTAAACTTGATTTTTCTGTCGTGTAGACTAGAATGAAAACTGGAACAGTGTCAGTCTTACACTACCATGGAAACCACATATGGTGGTTTCCTCTTGCTGCCGAGCCTCACAGTGGGGAGTGGCAGAAACAGACACAATTAAGCCAGACCCATCTCTAAATTGCTGATAGTTTCACAGTTTAGAAAAGAATGGGGTTATTAAGGATTATATCTATGTCTAGGGAATGAATTTGGGCCTTCTCATTTAAATATTCTGGAAAATTCGAGGTTGGGTTAGTGTTGATAGACTTGCTCCAGAGGATTCCAGTGGGTAGCAATATGGCTCTAGGGTGACATGAGATTACCTTGGGAATCCTTTATTCCTTTTTGGTTCCAGTTACTCTCTTTCTGGAGTGGGTAATAACTCTGCTTAACTAGGAGCTAAAATTATATGTCCCCAAAGACAATTCAACTAGTGAAGCTCAGAATTTGTGCTATATCGTAGATACATAGTGAAAGCCACAACCATGAATTCTACAAGCATACTTATTTTTCTGGAAAATGCATTAAACATTTAACACAGAATAATAAAATTTACTTAATAATGTGTAATAGATCCAGAATAGATATTTTAAATGCATAAATAATATAACTATTATGAGTGAGATATTTTAATTTTCCCACACAATTTTACATATATTAGACATCTTAGCTCAGGCTAAACACATTATCAGGGTGTGATTTCTACTGAATATCAGTAGCTAGTGTGTTGGCAGAGCACCTCTAGCCTGTGAGATTTGAGCCTTCACATCAAAGTAATGTCCCTGGGGCATTTTTGAGATAATCAAAGGCCAAAACTGCCAAGTCGTTTGCCAGAATTCACACTACATGGCAAGAATCAGAGCCAACACTTGACCAAGTCTCTGAAGTCTAATCAAGTTCGTTCCAGCATAACCCAGAGCACAGCCAAATCTAGGCTCTCTGCATTCTTCCTTCAAAGCCCTCTGCACTATTGATCTCCATTTTGGCTGACCCATCCTACTCAGCCTCCAACTGCCTTACTCACAGGTTATCACCAATAACCTCCCAGTACAAGCACTGGCTTTAGCTTTCTCTTCAAGCTTGTACCACAAAATCTGACTTCACTGCAGCTCTAAGTAGCTCAGCAAAATTCAATCCTTTTCAAGCAGACTATATATGAGAACAATTTTCAGTACCAGAAACATTGAAAACAAAATATCTGGATCTAACTTACACCATCCAACTAACTTCAGTTTCTTTCTATTCCCCAACTCATTTCCCATCAGTGTAGCACCTACGTTACCAACAATGAACTCAAATTGCTATTCATTACTGCCTAAACCTACATTTTACATTAGGCTCAGTCTTTGTATTAGGTGGTTTTATGGGTTTAGGAAATGCATAAAAATTCCATGGAGCCACTATTACAGTGTTATACAAATCAAATTACTTTGCCCTAAATATCCCTCATTTTCCATAAGACTGGCAAACACCAATTTTAACTGTCTAGTTCTACCTCTTCCAGAATAGCACATAGTTGTAAATATACAGTATGTGTACTTCTTACCATGTATTTCTTTCTGCAAGTAATAATTTATTCAATATTCTTTCATACATTGTCATGCTTTGATGGCTTATTTCTTATTTCCATTGCCTGATTATGTCTCAAGTTGCTTGCTCATTTATTTATTGAAAGGTAACTTGAGTGCTCTCATGATTTAACAAGCAGAAGTTTTGTGTGAGGCTCTATTATGGAAGTGTGTGGGTATTTATATGTGTACATGTCCATGTTCATGCTTGTATGAGTATGTCTGTCTGTGTAAATTTGTGTTCACATGTAAGCGAGAAATTAATCTCACGTGTTGTTCCTTGGGTGCCATTTGCATTGTTTTTAGCAACTAGGTCTCTCATTGTCCTGGTGCTTGTTCTGCAGGATGGGATGGCTAATCAGCAAGTCCCAAAGAATTGTGAGGAGTCATTTTGAATGATAATACATCATTTAAATTCTTCAATAACTGAAAGCATTTCTTATCATATGAAAAATGTCTAATTCTTCAAACTTTGTTGTTCATTGTTTAGACGTTGGCTTTTTGAGGCATTCTACTATATACATGTACATGTATTTGTGTATATAATTACATATAATAATTATACATATATATATACCTACATACATATTTTTGAGTCAATTTAACAATTTTCATAAAACAATCCCTTTGGTATTTTTTATTGAAATTGAATTTATCAAACAAAATTGAAATCTTATAAATATAGTTGCTCCTGACTCATGAACAAGAACTTTCCACTTATTTTACATCTTTTAAAAGTTTTTGTCAGGTATATTTTATAGTTTTCAGCTTGTATACCCTGTCCATGTTTTATCAAATTTAAATCTAGCATTTCACATTTCCCAAATAGTATTGTTTTTCATTTAAATTCCTGGTTGTTTGTTGGTAGTATATAGAAATTCAACTAATGTTCTTCCTGAAAATTTAGCAGACTCATTTATTAATTAATTAGCTTTTATTAACAGAAGATCGTACCAGCATTTCTATTTAAATAACAGTTATCTCTAAGAATAAAGGCAATATAGCCTTTTACCTTGTCAATTTGGATAACTTTATTTTCTATGTCTTATTACTTTGGTTAAAATTCTCTGGCATAGAGTTCAATGGATAAACTTAAAATAGTCATCATTTAGTCTTGGTTTTGCTCAAATATTACATTGAAGGCACATAAGCCTCCCAGCATGACATGAGCCATTGTTTTTGTTACTGTTGATTACCAAACTGAGAAAATGATCCTCTGACCCTGACTTACAGACTTTCATTTGGAACAAATATAGAATTTTTTCATATATGTGCTCTACTTCTATTGACAATATTATTATTTCATCTTTATTGCATCAATATAAGGTGTCACATTGATTATGGGCTATTACAATAACTCTTCATACTTTGCATTAGTTCATTTAGCCATTATGTATTTAACTTAGGAGATCATTTTGCCTATTATTACCTGTCTCTAACAGCTGTCTCTAGTACCCAAATTATCCATTGAATTTTTGTAACTAAACCAAATATTTTTTTCCAAAAATATTCGTCTGTAGTTCTTTTATCTTGATATTATCCTCAATTGGTTATCAAGGCAGGGCCCACTCCACAGATCTGGGATAATTCTTCTTTGTATGTAATTCTTCAGGAGAATGTCCACATAATTGTTATCATCCCTGTCCATAATAGTTGGTAAATTTAGTGGTGAAACACTTCAGTGGTTATATTTTCTATCAGAGAAGGTTTTTCATGATAAATTTGGTTTATTTCATTGATAAAGGTTTATTCCTGTAAACCAATGTTCCTTGAATGAACTTTAGAATTTTATATTTATTTTAAATTTTGTTACATTTAGATTGTGAACATAATAAAATTATTAACACATTAGTGTCTTATTTTCTTACTAACAACTGACGAATCAAAGTCAAGTCTACCGGGTTTTCTATCTTGTCGTCCTTAACCTCAGAAGCAGGTTTGTCTCATGCTCTCCATTATGTATCTGATATCAATTTCTTGACTTATACCCTAATCTTTACTGTTTATGTTTAGGCATTTTGGGGTTTCATTTGTCCTTTTGGTTCCCAAGAATGGAAACCTGGGTCATTTATTTGAGATTTTTTTTCTCCTTCAATGCAGCAAGCATCTAATCATATAAATTTATCCCTTCTGTGTTGCTTAAGCATTATCCAGTGAATTTTTATGTGTTGCTTTTGATTTCGATCCAACTCAAAGCACTTTCTATTTTTTGGTGTTTATATTACATTTATCTATTTATGTGCCTTGTGTGTGTGTGTGTGTGTGTGTGTGTGTGTGTGTGTGTGTAACAAGAGACCATCAAGAGCCAGTTTCTCCTTTCACATGTGGTTCCCAGGGACTGAACTCAGGTCATAAGACTTGGGAGCAAGCACCTTTACCTGTTAAATCATCTTGTTGGCCCTGCACTTTTTTTCATTCTTACTCTTTCTTTGTTTCAGAAGTTATTTAGAAATACTTAATTTCCAAATATTTAATGATATCTTTCAGTCATTGATATTTGATTCCATTATTAAAACATTTCTTCTGGCTTATTTTTTTTAAAGTGGATGTGGCTCACCGGGCAAACTAGTGTTATGCAAGCATGAGAAGTGGAATTCAGATTACTGGCCCTTGCATAAGAGCTAGAAATAACAGCTTGGACCTGTAACTGTGGTACTGGGATTCTGGAGACAGGTCCATCCCCAGGGCTCACTGACCAAGAAATGTGGTCAAAATGACAAGTCCAAGCTCAAAAGATGCCCAAGGCTCAAAAGCAAAGTGAAAACAATAAAGAATCCTGACATCAGTGTCTGAGAGATCTTGGGGCAGCAGATATGAGGCCCCTGACTGAGCAGAGGACTGTCCTCTGAGCCAGGTCTGAGATCAGAGCCAGGTCTGTCCTCAGTGAGAGAAGTTGCATCTAATCCTTGAGGGACTTGAGGCCCCATGGAGTAGGGATGTCTGGTGAGTTGGGGTTGGGGGAGTGGAAACATCCTATTGGAAATGGGGTGGCTGGGGGGTGTGGGATGGGGAGCAGTTGGGGGGCAGAACAGGAGGGGGATGCAGACTGAACTGGAAAAAAGAATTAAAGAATAAAAAAAGAAAAAGAAAACAAAAGAATCCTAACT
Organism: Grammomys surdaster; assembly: GCF_004785775.1. Lineage (NCBI taxonomy): Eukaryota > Metazoa > Chordata > Mammalia > Rodentia > Muridae > Grammomys > Grammomys surdaster. Next base: position 6,114,027 of record NW_021604657.1, read on the forward strand.
CTGGCCTCCCCTCATGCATGCCCAGTTGAATACACACACACACACACACACACACACACACACACACACACACACTAATTTTTAACTTCTGAGAATAAATTTCTGTATATTTATTAAACTTCACTTTACTATTAGAGCCTCGGTAAAAATCTTTCCAAATTCTGTCAGACGAAATTTGTACCTTTTTTTGATGCTGGGAAAACTACCTTCATTTCATGTATTCAGTTGAGCCTTTATCATCTGGGGCTGCAGGTTGCAGTTAAAAGGTTTTAATTTGTCTCTTCCACTGGACTCTGAGGCCAAGGTTTAGGCTGACATTCTGTGAGTACAGTCTCCAAAGTGCCTGGCATAGGTCAGTTTCCCAGTGAGTAAATGAGTCCATTTCACAGCATCTTAATTTAGAGTTCTCTCTAGCTCATCCTGCAAGTCCCAGCATGACTTGGCCACTGAGCACAAAGAGAAGAGATGACTATGAGAAGGGGAGGGGGGTGAATAGGTTTCTTTGTGTGAGCATCAGGAACCACAGACATGAAGCAGGCCCCCTTCAGGTATGGCAGGATGCCTGGTTTATGTCTAGATTGACTTGGGGTCTGTAAGAGCTGGGTTAGTGGTTACAGGGGCCAGGCTGGGGCCTTACCTGTGCAGATGGTAACCAGGCTCACAGTGAGTGAGTGAGGCAGACAGAAAGCAGAGCCTCGCAGGTGCTTCCCACTCCAGCTGTGTGGAGCCTCTGCCTGGACACAGGAAATAGGACTGCACCAAGCTGGGGCCTGCGAGTTCACAGCAGTGTTTGCATATGTGTGTGCTCAGCAAGATGGGGGATGAAGGTGAATGGCTGAAGGATAACTTGATCTGGATTCACCAGCAAAAGGAGAAATAACAAATTATTCATTTCCATCCCTAGCTAATTTTAAACCACGTTCTCTCTGTCTGATCTACAGGCTTTCACCTTCATTGAGGGCAATCTGTACCCATATGTGACTAATAGCATCAGAGCAAAGTACACTTCACAGAGTCTCATCATGAGAAATAAGAGGTCCATCTCACATAATATCATATGCTCCTTTGTGTGTGCATGTGTATGTGTGTTTATTTGTTTGCTTGTTTATGGCTTGTATGTGTATATTGTATATATGGTATAAGTTGTATGTATGATCTAAGTGTGTGTTTACGGCTTGTATGTATATATTGTGTATATGTGATGTATGTTATGTACATGCTGTGCTTGCGTGTGTTTTTGTGTGTCTTTGTGTGTTTGTGTTTGTTTTATGGATCATATGTGCATGTGGTGTGTGCATGGAGTATGTTGTATATCTGCTGTGTGTGTGTGTGTGTGTGTGTGTGTCTGTGTCTGTGTCTGTGTCTGTGTGTGTTGCATGCACATGTTAGAGCAGGTTCATATCTTTTGCATCCAAGTAGGGTTAGGGAGCATTGGGTGTCACTGTCACTCTTTTTCCTGGAGACCAGATCTCTCACTGAACCAGAAACTTGCCATTGGATATACTTGGCTGCTCAGCAAATGCCCAGGACCCACTTGTCTCCACTCCCCAATACTTACGCTACAGGCATGAGGATTTATATGTGAGTGCTGGGTATTAGAGTTTATGCTCTCATTTCATGAAGCCCCTTCTTCAACCTTCAGAAAACAACTTTTAAGAAGATATAAGTATCATCAGTGTACAATTTAGATATCAGCTAGAATATGGGGTAAATATTTGGTACTTTCCCAAGTCCAACCATAGTGTTTCAGTATAACTCAGTGTTAAGGTATTATAACCAGTCGGTCATTTTAATTACTCAGTTATATATATATGTATATATATATATATAATATTCTGAAGTCAGAGGCTACTAGGACATAAACTTTTAAGAAGGAATCACTTCCTTACCCCTTGAATATTTATCCTCAAAATTATACATTCTAGGTACCCTCAGAAATGAATGGCCTGTCTGAGAAGGGATAGACTTCTGTAGATCTCTCTGGGTCCTTCTCAGATTATTTCTACACATATTTCTCTAATACTAAAATACCACTCAGTACACACCAGAAAAATACTTCAAAATGTTGTATGCTCTAGTCCCCATGTTTCAAATCATACTGTGAAATGTTCCAACAGACTCATTCAGAAAAGTCTGCAATTTGCTTTTACTTCATCACCAAATAGACTGTATTTCATCCAGGTCTTGAAAGTGTGAGTTCTCCACCTTTCAGATGAGTTCAAACTAATTAAACTCACACCTTTTCACAAGAACCTGCTAACATTTGCTCTGGTTCCTTAGAGATAGAATGAATAAAGGACACACTCTATGTGAATGCTTCCATCATCCATGTCCTCCAAGAAAGTAGTGGGATCCTTTAGCTACTGTGGCTAGGGACAGATATGTAGGTCAACTGTTGGGTATGTGGCTCATGCTGGGGACCCACACTCTGACCCAGGGATTATTACTTCCTTCCACAGAGGTCACAGGTTGTAACTGCTGAGTCCACAGGACCACAGTTCCTCTCCATTATGCTTCTGGTTTTAGGAGAGCACAAGTAGTACACATCTGCTGACAAACTAACATTAAAATGAGCCCTAGGTTTGGAAATTATCCCAAGCCAAGAATGTAGACTTGCAGTGTACCTGTAGGGGCAGCTGTTCATTTGCATAGAAACAGCTCACTCTGAGTTCTGAAACGTAAGGGAAGCAAGTGGGTTTCATTTGACATTAGCAAATGGACTTCCATTCCTTCAAGATGCTAACCCCAAACTTGGTGCATTTTGTGTCACTCATTCCTGAAGGGATTGGTGTTTTATTTTTACTGCTTTATCAAGGACATTGTTATCTACATGTGTAATGATTTCCCACACAGAAGACCTCACCTGGAAAACAACTAATAAAGGGCCTTCGTGAAGCAAGTCCTTCCAGATGTGGGTTTAATTTACCTATTCATTCATCAAATATCCTTTGTGTTTTTACTCTGCGCCCATCAGTGCTACACACTGGGGATACTTCTCTGCAGATTCGCATACTGAATTGCCAGATGAGTTTTTCTAAGAGTTTATGGAGGATATAGTGGATTCTTAGACATCTGGAGAGGAAAAGAGAAAACTGTGAGAGGCAGATGCCATCCTCAGAACAAACTAGGCTCAAATCACCACCTTTGCTAGCTGTGAATGTTAGAAAACTTCTCAATATCCCCAAGCTCTATTTTCTGGATTCAAAAATCACTGCAGTGAGCTATTTTGGACGATTAAATTAGGTCATCTGTCTAAAACAGAGAACAGTTGCTAACACCTGATCAGTCCTCAATAAATGTGACCTGCCCACTGATTTTGTCATTATTGCTCTCCTGCACAGAGGCTGTCAACTGCAAGCACACCAGAAGATCTGTGTTAAAGACAGAGTAGATGAGGCAGACAGCAGCTTCCTACTGAGATTATAGGAATGGCCTGAGTTCTATATTCTGGGAGCTGTCAACGTGACTCAATGTGTTATAAAACCTACTTCACTACAGTCACTGGAAGGGAAATTCTATCCAAGTTATCACTTTATGAGGTGGATGGCAGGAACAGGGCTGGGAACAGTCAAGACCCTTATCTGGTTGTCAGCCGTGGCAATGCCCCTTTCTCCAGCTCCCTCTCACTCTGTACTCCTGGCTTAGAACAGAGGGGATTCCATGTCCTTGTGTCACTGGAATAGCTGTGTCTGTTTTCTGGATGGGTGCCAGTTGTAAATGGACTCTTTGTGTTCTCCCGCTAAAACAGCATCCATTGGCATGTACAAGCATCTGGGTTTTTGTTTAAATGTTGAGGAATGTGTCCAAAGAGTATGCTCTAAGATGTAGGCCAAGTCAAGAAAGCAAGTGTTGCTGGCGCAAAGAACAAGAGTGAAGAACCTGAGAAGTTGTGCAGGTTCACTAAACTGTTGTGTACACATATAGTCAACATCCTTTGGGTGTGAAGTGTAAAATCTTCAAATACAGAGCTATTAGTACATGGTCTTTACAGGTATCCATTGTTATCAATTAATTCAATATTCAAATTACTTTTGAGCCTTTCTCTTCATTCACGTATCTAAACAAGAACAAAGTAAAGGACAAAGAGGTGTGCTCAAAGGTCTCATTTGTCTGCAGAGGATAATGGAAATCCCATACACCTAGAATCCTATATGTCTATATTTCATAGTCATACAAATTGTCCACAGAGGATGTCAGTATATAATCATTCATTCATTTAAGTAGAACAGACTGTTTCTCTTGCATCTAATTGCCTATGTCCTTGATTTAGGAGATGCAGGAATTCATAAACCTATCTTTATGATCTATACAACCCTAATAAATATACTAAAATAATGCACCAAATTACTCATAAATTAAAGTAATATCTCATTCGACTTTCATATTGACTCTACAGGCCAAGAATAAAAGATATTTTTGCTGTTTTCATCTGCTAAGGAAGTCCCATTATTGGCTCTTTATGACATAAATGAGAGTCTATCCTAGGCCTCCTAACCTAAACATTCATCTTTTAATGAAGCCATCACTACTTCGTGCTTTCTCTCATTTAGTTTTGAGTGCTCACTAATCATGTGTAAGTCCATTGACTAAGGATCCTTTAAGAGTAGTTGGAAAAAACTACTACTGGAAAGATCCATCCCCATGTTTCTGGGAAGATGAAAGTTAAGGAAAAAGGTGTAAAGACTTTTCTCTTTCAATGGACTGGGATATATGTGAATGTGAATTTTCCAGCTGTATCTGACAGAGGCAATAACTAAAAGCACCATCCATTCAGTCCTGGATTGTTTTTTTCATAAGTAGGAGTCCAAGCGGTTGACTGAGGGAGAGTTGGAATAAGACTGAAGACCTGAGTGTAACACACTTCCTTTTATATAGGTTACATTCCTGATGCTGTGAACACGATACCTGTCAGAGACAACATCATGGAAGAAGGTTTGCTTTTTGCTCATGCTTTCAGGTGATCCAGTCCATCATAGGAGAGAAGACATGTCAGACCATTTCACTTCACAATATTCTCTTCCTTTCTTCTCTTTTCCTTTTATCCTAGTGGGGCCCACAGCCCTCAGAACAATGCCCCCCCCCCACTCAGAGTGTGTCTTCTTCAATTAATACCACAGAAAGGCCCAGATATGCATCTGAATCTCCTAAGTGATTCTAAATCTAGGCATATTTACAATAAGTATTTACTATTGTATATTCCAACATAGAACTGACAGATTGTCACTTAATTGATTAAAATTTCTCTGGGATCCATCACTATAATGTTCCATTATATGAGGTAGAAGCTATTGGCCTTCCATAAAATGTGTTTGAAACTTCAAGCTATCTGGGGACACAAGGTTGACTGTGAACACTCAGTCTTATGATTATATGATCATTATTTCATCACATGCCTGGCCTCTAACTCTAGAGTGTTCTATGCTTAGGAATCCCTTCATCTTCATTTCATACCTGCCTGATTGTAGTGGGCATCTCAGCTGTAACTGGGTTTATGTTTTGAGAAGAGATAAACCTCTCTTTGATTAGGACTTAGACTATGTGCCAAATTTACCCTAGTCAGAAACTCTGCCTGAAGAAGTTAGTGGGGATCTTGAGCAAAGCTAGATTAAAGTCTGCATTTCAGAATTTCTTGCAGGTGTGTTGGAAGGCTTTGTGAAACATGGCTACCAATTTGGTTCCATTCTATTTATCTGTGTCTAATGATGTCAAAACAATCTGTTAGTTCAGCTCGAAGATATTAGCTGGTCCACTGGAGAAGCCCATCTACCGTTGAACAGTAACTGCAGAGACAAAAGCAAATAAACTTGGAGCCATCATGCCTATCCCCTCTGGTCTGCCCACAGCCAACTCAAGTTCATTTGTTATTCTGTGCTACATAATTGCCAGAAGGAAGAGAAATCTTGAGGAATGGGGACTAAACATAGTAGATTTACTGCTCTTGGGAATGTGATTTGTGCTACTGCTCACAGTGTGCAATCTGAAACTCCTTGAATTTTAATATCTCTATTATGGGTTTCAGGTTGGATATGAACAATTATATCAGTAATTATTAGATCATTTACAATAATATGTATTTGCCCATCACCTTCAACTTTGTCTTCAAAGCATCACTGAAGCCATGACTTGATCCTCTAAACAACCCCATTCCACCCATTCACTTTGGTCAACTGCTGTATGTGTTAATCTTACAATGCCGTGAAGGAATTATCCACTTCCTGAGCTGGGCTTTATAATTCCAACTCCCAGAGTCTCTGACTACCTTTTTCTGATGGATACCTTTCTTTCAGCAACCAGCTGACTAAATGTCTACTCTACTTGTATCACTCCTGGGATGAGAGGTACTGAATGGACACTGCAGTGAATTTAGCAAATTATCTTTTAACAAACACTTTTTACATATTAAAGCAATTTCCAGAGTGTGGATTCTTTCCTTTAGAATACACCTTTCAGCTGGAGCGGAGCCTTTGAGACATAGAACAAACAATGGAGATACAGAAGTGCCTTAATGGAGTCTTGGTGCTATAAGACCATGGAGCTCTGCATTTTCAAAAAGTACATATGACATCATTCTCAGACTGCAGACTGTTCCTTATGGCTGCCAAGACCAAAAGCAATTTTAACTATTTTTTTAAGTAATCAAAAAGAAGAAAAATGTCTCCTTTTACTTTCTTTGTTTTTTGCCAGCTATCTTTGGTTGACAATTTTATCTTTACAGACTTTTTAAGTAATAGCATACTTGAGTGAGTCTGATAGTCCCTAATTGCATAGCTGTACAACATTATGAGACATGAATCTCTCTTTAGGTGACATTTCCCAGCAACCATATTTTATAAAAGTTGTTTTCAATAGCAGGTTCTACTCAAGGGCTGTGACTACCAAAGCCATGAGCTTCTGACCCAGATTGTAGTATTAGATATGAAATACCCTGCTTCAAATCCACCCAGAAATCAGTTGATTGTCCCCTTGATAGATATGCCATTCTTTCATCTGTTGGTACATCTTCTCTGGCAGGTCAGTATGGGGCATTCTGGCTCCAGTGCTGGCTAAGACAACTGATGTCACTTCTCCCCCAGCAGCCTGCATAGTAGTCTGGGGAACCAGGAAAGCTAGTGAGCAGAGAGGAAGATTCCCATTATTTGGAGATTAATTGCTCGGTGTCTTATGGTCAAAATATATCATGTCTTCAGAAGCAGGCTCTTACAAGGTAGTTATTGTGGGTAACCAAGGGAAGTACAGTATTCTGTCTTGTTTTAGCGGTCTCTTGGGTATGACACTGATCAATAATTCATAGAGGGGTATCCATGTTTTTACTGTAATTCTCATCTAATAATCACATCTCCTTACATTGCCATGGTCCACACATGCAGGATAATTCACTAAAAATCATTTTTTTTAATTTTAGTATTAAACTGACTAACTAGTAGTTTTCCAAGAGACCTTTCATCCACTCTTCCCTTCTCTCCTCCATTTCTCTACTCACTCCTTTCCCCATCTCCCTGCCTCCCTCCTCTCCTCCATCTCTTTGATTCCTTCCTCCTTTCTCCCATCAACCTGCCTTCCACTTCTCCTCCATCTCCCTACCTCAATTCTCTTTAGCCACCATCAGTCACTCTTCTCTCATTCCCCATGTGTTTACTATCCTTCCACTTCTCTTTTTCAGAAATTATTTTCAAGATTATAACTTAATTATAAAATTTCTCTCTTCCCTTTCGAACCCCCAACCCCTCCCATTATATCTATTGTCTCTTTCTGCTCGCCTTAAAATTCATGGCATCATTTTTCAGTGATTGTTATTGTATTTTGCATGCATGCATATATACTGTATGTGTGTATGCATATACATCCATGCAATATATCATTATATAGTTTATAAAAACATTAGACATATACATGTATTTTAAATTTATTTGTGAGGAAATAGGCTTTCATATTGCTTTCCACACCCCCTTTTTGTGTTAACTTTAGGATATAACCTGCTATTGTAATTTTTCTAAATGGCTTTGCCATCAAATTACTTTAAAATATTTATGCTTGTACTCAAAGACCTTTGCTGCCCTCAGTCTTTGGCAACGAGAAGCAGTCAATGGAGAGATGAAAAACTGGTCAAACTTCTGAGAATACAGGTTTCAGTGCTCAGCCCTAAATGAGACATCTATATTAATCCTACTGCCACAAAAGTTCAGGAAACTTTGTAAAAGAGTGGGCAGAGTGCTCGCTTCAGCAGCACACATATTAAAATTGGAACGATACAGAGAAGATTAGCATGGCCCCTGCGCAAGAATGACATGCAAATTCGTGAAGCGTTCCATATTTTTTGTCTACCTGAAGCTGTTGCAAATGTGAAACAAAGCCCGTTATTATGTAAATGATGTATATAAAGCTTAAATATGTAAACAAGGACCCCTAGGTCAAGAAAAATGGGAGGGACATTATTACCGTAAGTGAATCCAAAATGTGCAAAATAATAGCCATTTCCCTTGAAATCAGAATCAATAAATGATGCCTTTTTCCCATAAAAAACTGTGTTAAAGCTGACAGTAGACAAAGACCATCAGAACAAGAGGTAGCAACCTGCAGTAGTTGAAGACACAGAAAGAAACCTCAAGTTTCACAGAAAAGGGAGTTTTCAAAAACTGCTCGGTATCTCTGGAATGATTCAGAGGCTCAGACGTAAACCATTCCTTAACAAAAATATTTAATTTCCTTAATCATTTTCTTAGTCACTCACTCTGGGGTGAGTGCTACAAATTCTGTTTTCAATAGTAACAATCTCCTAATTAAAGAACTGTAGTTTCCCCACTGGTACAAATTCAAAGCATTATACAGGACTGTCTAATTTCACCTACTATGTTCTGTAGAAGTGAACCTCTCAACCCTCTGTGAATCCAGGTACATTCGTTTAAACTGCTAAGTGAGCTAGATTTCAACCACAGCCTCCCTCCCTCCCCCCTCTCCAAGAATCACAAGAGGAATATTTATGGGAAGATTGGAGAGTTAATCTTAATTATTTGTTGGTCCAATAGTCCACACTGGATGTGTCAACCACCAAAGGCATATTTTTATGAGAAGTTTAGCTTTCAGGACACCATAACAGCTGCTGTCTAGAATATAAGACTTTTAAAGATTCTAACACTTTATTGTGAGACCTCAATGATACTGAGGTCCTCAATGCTTATCGATGGCATAGAGCTTTCATACTTACGTGTATTTATGTGTATTTCATTGCAACTGCTGGCCTTCAAGTGATCTTGAACCATTGTGGAATGCCAACTATTAAAGAATTATGATGGGCTGCAGAAATGGCTCAGTAGGTAAGAGCACTCACTGACTGCTCTTCCAGAGGATCTGAGTTCAATTCCCAGCAACCACATGGTGGCTTAAAACCATCCATAATGGGATCTGATGCCCTCTTCTGGTGTCTCAAGACACCTACATTGTACTCATATACATAAAATAAATAAATTTATTTTTTTTAAAAAAGAAAAAAAAAGAGTGGGCAGAAATAATGTAAGATGGGAAGGAGCACTTTGAAGTGCTGTCTTGGGAAATTAATAATCATGCATAAAAATTCTATAATGTGTACGTATATACTACTGTAAATCAATTTGCTTTAATCTGATGGTAGTCATATTTTGTATATTCAGAATCTATTAAATATTCATTTACCATCTTCTTAATTTTGACAAGAAAGTAAACAAAATTATAAAATTAGGCAACACAAAGTTTGTGTCATGGAAAATAGTGCTAGCTCCACAACTTTTGCTCTTTTTTATTTATGCTTATTAAGACAGAAATGGACAATTTCCTAGAGAGATACCAGGTCCCAAAGTTAAACCAGGAGCAGATAAACCATCTAAATAGTCCCATAACCCCTAGGGAAATAGCAGCAGTCATTAAAAGTCTCCCCACTAAAAAAAGCCCAGGACCAGATGGTTTTAGTGCTGAATTTTATCAGACCTTCAAGGAAGACCTAATACCAATTCTCTTCAAACTATTCCACAAAATAGAAACAGAAGGAACACTAGCCAATTCGTTCTATGAAGCTACAATTACACTCACACCCAAACCCCACAAGGACCCGACAAAGAAAGAGAACTTCAGACCAATCTCCCTTATGAACATCGATGCAAAAATACTCAATAAAATTCTAGCAAACTGAATCCAAGAACACATCAAAACAATCATCCATCATGATCAAGTAGGTTTTATCCCAGGAATGCAGGGATGGTTCAATATTCGGAAATCCATCAATGTAATCCACTATATAAACAAACTCAAAGAAAAAAAACACATGATCATCTCACTAGATGCTGAGAAAGCATTTGATAATATTCAACATCCCTTCATGATAAAAGCCTTGGAAAGATCAGGAATTCAAGGCCCATACCTAAACATAGTAAAAGCAATTTACAGCAAACCAGTAGCCAACATCAAGCTAAATGGAGAGAAACTTGAAGCAATCCCACTAAGATCAGGGACTAGACAAGGCTGCCCACTCTCCCCCTACCTATTCAATATAGTACTGGAAGTCCTAGCCAGAGCAATTAGACAGCAAAAAGAAGTCAAAGGGATACAAATAGGAAAGGAAGAAGTCAAAATATCACTATTTGCAGATGATATGATAGTATACTTAAGTGACCCCCAAACTTCCACCAGAGAACTCCTAAACCTGATAAACAACTTCAGCAAAGTGGCTGGTTATAAAATCAACTCAAACAAATCAGTAGCCTTCCTCTACATGAAAGATAAACAGACTGAAAAAGAAATTAGGGAAATGACACCCTTCACAATAGTTGCAGATAATATGAAATACCTTGGTGTGAATCTAACCAAGCAAGTGAAAGACCTGTACGACAAGAACTTCAAGTCCCTGAAGAAAGAAATCGAAGAAGATCTCAGAAGATGGAAAGATCTCTCATGCTCATGGATTGGCAGGATTAACATAATAAAAATGGCCATCTTGCCAAAAGCAATCTACAGATTCAATGCAATCCCCATTAAAATCCCAACTCAATTCTTCACAGAGTTAGAAAAGGAAATTCTCAAATTCATATGGAATAACAAAAAACCCAGGATAGCGAAAACTATTCTCAACAATAAAAGAACTTCTGGAGGAATCACCATCCCTGACCTCAAGCTGTACTACAGAGCAATAGTGATAAAAACTACCTGGCATTGGTACAGAGACAGGCAGGAAGATCAATGGAATAGAATTGAAGACCCAGAAATGAACCCACACTCCTTTGGTCACTTGATCTTTGACAAAGGAGCTAAAACTGTCCAGTGGAAAAATGACAGCATTTTCAACAAATGGTGCTGGTTCAACTGGAGGACAACATGTAGAAGAATGAAAATTGATCCATTCTTATCTCCTTGTACAAAGCTCAAGTCTAAGTGGATAAAGGACCTCCACATAAAACCAGATACATTGAAACTAATAGAAGAGAAGGTGCGGAAGACCCTCGAATACTTGGGCACAGGGGAAAAGTTCCTGAACAGAACACCAATGGCATATGCTCTAAGATCAAGAATTGACAAATGGGACTTCATAAAATTGCAAAGTTTCTGTAAGGCAAAGGACACTGTCAATAAGACAAAATGACAACCAACAAATTGGGAAAAGATCTTTACCAATCCTACATCTGATAGAGGGCTAATATCCAATATATACAAAGAACTCAAGAAAGTAGACTCCAGACAACCAAATTACCCTATTAAAAAATGGGGTATAGAGCTTAACAAAGAATTTTCAATGGAAGAAACTTGAATGGCCAAGAAGCACCTAAAGAAATGTTCAGTGTCCTTAGTCATCAGGGAAATGCAAATCAAAACAACTCTGAGATTCCATCTCACACCAGTCAGAATGGCTAAGATTAA
>NW_021604657.1:6126003-6193253 GCF_004785775.1 Grammomys surdaster
CGAATGGCCAAGAAGCACCTAAAGAAATGTTCAGTGTCCTTAGTCATCAGGGAAATGCAAATCAAAACAACTCTGAGATTCCATCTCACACCAGTCAGAATGGCTAAGATTAAGAACTCAGGTGATAGTAGATGCTGGCGAGGGTGTGGAGAAAGAGGAACACTCCTCCATTGTTGGTGGGACTGCAAGATGGTGCAACCACTTTGGAAATCAGTGTGGCGGTTCCTCAGAAAATTGGACATAGCATTACCTGAGGATCCAGCTATACCACTCCTAGGCATATACCCAGAAGATGCTCGAACATATAACAAGGACATATGCTCAACTATGTTCATAGCAGCCTTATTTATAATAGCCAGGAGCTGGAAAGAACCCAGATGTCCTTCAACTGAGGAATGGATTCAAAAAATGTGGTATATTTACACAATGGAGTATTACTCAGCTATTAAAAACAATGAATTCGAGAGGTTCCTAGATAAATGGATGGAACTAGAAATTATCATCCTGAGTGAAGTAAGCCAATCACAAAAGAACACACATGGTATTCACTCACTGATTATTGGATATTAGCCCAGAACCTTGAAATGCCCAAGATGCAACTCACAGGTCACATGAAGCTCATAAAAAAGGAAGACCAAGTGGGGGTGATTCAGTTCTTCTTAGAAGGAGCAACAAAATACTCAAGGGAGCAAATATGGAGACAAAGTGAGGGACAGAAACTGAAGGAGGGGCCATTTGAAGACCTTTCCACCTGAGTATCCATCCCATGTGCAGTCACCAAAGGTAGATGCTGATGTGAAAGTCAGGAAGTGCATGCCGATAAGGGCCTGATATGGATGTCTCCTCAGAGGCCTTCAAGAGTCTGACATATTCAGAGGCAGATGCTCACAACTAGCCATTGAACTGATCATGAGGTTCTCAATGGAGGAGTTAGAGTGAGGACTGAAGGAGCTGAAAGGGTTTGTGGCACCATGAGGAGAGCAACAATATCAACCAACCACAGCTCCCAGGGTCCTAACCACCAGCCTGGGAGCACTCATGGAGGGATCCAGGGCTTCAGCTGAATATGTAAGAGTGGAGGGCCCTGCTGGGCACAGGTGGAAGGAGAGATCCTTGACCTCATGAAGGCTGGATGCCCCAGGGTGTGGTAATTTTGAGGGTGGGGAAGTGGGAGTGGGGGGGGGGTAGGTGAGGTTACATCCACGGAGTAGAAGGAGGAGGGGTAAGGGGATGGGGGGTTCCTGGGTGGGAGGGGGATGAGGTAAGGGGATAACATATGAAATGTAAATAAAATATCCAATAAAAAAAGGGAAAAAAAAGACAGCTATACTTAATGCAGCTACAGTTATAACAGGAAGAAATGTAACTTAGGAAAGAACTGTTTCTCTTTCAAATTACATATGGAGTCTCTTATACCTATGTAGAAAGCATTATTGAAATATGAAAGCACTTGTGACCTTGAAGAGTATATTTTTGTATGTGTCCCAATCTCAGTGAAAAATATAATGTGAAAATGTGCTGCCTTTAAAAAAAAGAAAGAAAGAAAGAAAGAAAGAAAGAAAGAAAGAAAGAAAGAAAGAAAGGAAGGAAGGAAGGAAGGAAGGAAGGAAGGAAGAAAGGAAGAAAGAAAGAAAAGAAAGAAAAGGAAAAGATGAAATGCTGTCTTCTGGCCATGACATAGCTAATGCAATCAGGAACTCACAGAATTTATGGTTCCCTACACAAGGAAGGGCAAGCTAGAAACACTCCCAACACAGATGGGGTACATAATCTGCAACACTGACCACTTACTGAGAAACTGGAGAATTGCTAGATGATAAATAGTTCTTTATTGAAGATGTAGTAACTGGTATATTTTGAATGTTCCAAAGGAGAGTCCAGGCATGTGCACACATGGTTACCACTAATTGGACTTAATGGGTAATTTAAAAAAAGAAAGAAGGGAAGAAAGATGAGAAAGACAGAGACACAGGCAGAGACAGAGAATCTTGTAAGGGGTAAGTTGAGAAAGAGTTAGGAGAGAGAAACAATGGCTAGATATTATCCTACTTCATTACATGCATGTACAATTTTCTCAGGAATAAAAAGAAAATTCTAAAACTCAGGTATTTCTGAAATTTTAAGTGAAAGAACAGTTTTCATGAAGATAAACCACATGAAATCTTTTGCCTTAGGCTAAATGACTTTTCCAGTTGACATTAGTACTAGATTTACTTGTACAACAGACAATAAAATGCTTGAGTATTTTATACTGAAAATAATTTATTTTCTTCCTTATTTCTTCAATATAAGGATGGTATCTTACCTCCTAGATTAAGCTCTATAACAGTGGTTCTCATCCAGTAGCTTGTGACCTATTTGGAAACCCTCTGTCTCCAAAACAACTTACATAACAGCAGCAAAATTACAGTTTTAAAGTTGCAACAAAAATAATTTTGTGATTGGTGATCACCACAACAGAAGGAAATGTTTTCAAGAATTACAGCATTAGGAAGGTTGAGAACCACTGCTCTACAGCCAAAGCTGTGATAGTGAAGGCAAAACTGCCTATGTGTGTGAGCGACTGCACCTTGTGGGGTGAGGTTCAGGCTCAGAACAGCTTGCTGAAAGAAAGGTTTATGACTCAGGGCTGAACCTTGTGATGTTGAAATTTATTAACCTTCTCTGCTTATCAGGAAGCATCAGGTGAGTTCATTCTTCCAAGAACACAGGAAGCAGCTCAATATGGAGATCTGTCCTTTGAGTAATCTTCCAAGCACCTAGCAATGGTGAAAAGATCCAGAGGATTAAGTCAGAAGATGTGTGTGTGTACTCTGACACAATCTCATTTCTAAAGTCTTGGATAAGACACTTCCCCCATTCTGACCTTCAGTTCTTTGTTTCAACATGACAAGAAATCTTCTGGAGAAGATGGCATGTTAAATTGATGTCTAGTACAGTTTATCTCCTTTAAATGCACAGCAGTGACAAACTAAATATAAAATGAGCTATGCCAAAAGACGTAGCTGGGCTCAGAAACACAACAAGCATACTATGGACTTCTTTCCAATTTGCTATTTCATTCACTCTTGCACAGTTGTAAGGGCCAAATGTAATAGATGACTGAAAGAAATTGGGTCTTCCAGAAATAGCAGAACTGTGGCTCATTTGAACTCTCAGCTGTTGTGGCAACAAGCACAAGATCTGGGCATATTCAAGCCAGACAAAATCTCAGCATGGACACATGGGGTTGGCACAAAATTCCACCCGTAGCTGAGGAGCTACTGGAAAGTCAAAAGTGCTTGGAGAGGGAGAGTTTTATTTAGTGTTGTGGCCACTGGTAGGTCAATTATATTCCAGAGAAAGACCATATATCCGAGAGTATATGTGTATCACAAATTGGATTCAATGGATTCCAAACAAAAAGAGGACACAAAGTTGGATAGGCAAAAGAGGTGTGTGCATCTGGAAATGTATTTTATGGCTTCACAGAGACTGAAGCAACAATCAAGGAGACTGTATGATCTAACTTATGTCCTCTGTATATATGTTATGGTTGCTTAGCTTGGTGTTCCTGTGGGGCTCCTAACAGTGGGAATGGGGGTGTCTATGACTTGTGTCTACTTTTAGGACCCTTTGATGTAAGGGTTTGTGCCTAATCTTATTATAATTTGGATGCCCTGTTTGGTTGACATTCCTGAGAAAATCAGAAAAGCTGCTCTTTTTTTCTGGAGGGAAAGGAGGAGATGTGGATCTGGAAGACAGCAGCAAAAAGGAGGGACTAAGAAGAGTGGAGGGAACGCAAACTGAGGTCAGGGTGGAATAGATGAGCAAAGAATAAATAAATGAATGAATAAATAAGAAAAATAAAATGCTCAAAGAACTGACAAGAATTATTTTTAAAACCTATAGATGGGTCTGTGCACAATTTTGTGTGTAGAAAATGTCAAAAACTGCATTAAAAGCAACAGTAAGACCTAGATAATACATCAAATGCCAGCCTAATGATTATTCACAAAACGGTGGAAGGGACATGTGTTAGAGTTTATGAAGTCTTCTCTCCACTCAACATGCCCGCTACTCTAGGCTGATACCTGACTTTACAAGGCTGTAAAATAAACTGTTCTACTTTCATTACCCAGTGTCTCCAGTACTCTTTCTTTTATGAAGTGATGTTTCTCATCATAGTCATAGAGAAGAATGCACACTTGAATTTTAGGTCCAGGAACATGAAACTGAGTCCATGTCTACTCTAAACATCAAGAGGAAATTCCCTCAAGCTTCTACAAAAAGTAGAGAAGAGACAGTAT
Organism: Grammomys surdaster; assembly: GCF_004785775.1. Taxonomy (NCBI): domain Eukaryota; kingdom Metazoa; phylum Chordata; class Mammalia; order Rodentia; family Muridae; genus Grammomys; species Grammomys surdaster. The sequence continues at coordinate 6,130,293 of NW_021604657.1, forward strand.
AAAGGATGTCAAAGCACTTCGTTCTTCCTAAGAAGACCTTGCCCTGAGATAAATGAATTAACCTAAAAGCTAATATTTTAAGATTTAATCATAACTAACCAACTACTAAGAATGGCAATATCAACTCTAACTCACTCTGGCTCTCATACTCCACGTGTAAGGAGAGGAAACACTGAAACACTGCATTCAGTTTCTAATGGCACAGGCTCACACCACTGATTCTTAGTCAAAGACCCTTCATCTTTCCCTGCCCACAACCTCTTCCTACCATGTTACTCAAGCTTCTTTTCTAAAGTTCATTTTATCAAATGCATCATGCCTAGCTTTACAACAACAATCTATAAAGCAGAGGAAAGGGGGAAACCCCACCTTTCAAGAGTCAAAGTGAACATCAAAGAACCTGGAAGGGACACTGAAATTATCTAATTAGAAATTTGAAGTAATTATCTTTAATGGATAAGAGCTTTAAAAAAAAAACATCCTCTGCTCCCTACTCCATGATGCATTTCTTGTAGACATAATAAATTTGGGGTTGAAAGTTTTGTGGGTGGGTTGGTGTCTCTATCACTACAATGGAGTGCTGTAAGGATACAGGAGGTGGCCTCTTCGGGCCCCATATGACCAGTGAAGTGACTCACAGATAAGGTCACCCCCACTGATTCTTGGGCACCTCCCTTTTTGCAGGTCTCTATCTTGTCCTGGAGATGGCCCCCACCTCTTTATCCCAGTCAGCTGCAGATTTCCATTGATTTTCATGGTTATCTAGCCATCTCTTCTGTCCTTATTCATGCCTGATACTGAACCTCCCATTCCTCTCGCTAAGCCCTTTCCATACTAGTTTCCTCTCTACACCTTCCTCTTATGACCTTTTATTTCCCCCTCTAAGTGAGATTCAAGTTTCCTCTCTTGGGCCTTCATTCTTGTTTAGCCTCTTTATATCTGTGGATTATAATATAGCAGCTTAAGCTTCATGTGTGTCCTGAACAACTGGAGCAGGAGCTATCCCAAAAGCTGTTGCCTATTCTTGAATATGTTCTACTTGCTGGGCTGCCTTGTCTGGCCTCATAGGAAGAGGAAACTCCTAGCCTTGCAGAGACTTGATGTGCCAGAGTGACGAGGAGATTCCAAGGAGGACCCCCACATGCTCAGAAGAGAAGGGAAGGAGAGATGGGGGAAGGATTATGGAAGGAGTGGCTGGGAAGAAATGAGCAATGGGAAATTGTAAGAATCATAAATGCTAGAAATTAAAAGTACTATAACAGCAATGAAGAATTCCTTTATAGGACTGTTAATATAACTAATTAACAGATAATACCTAAGCAAGAGGGTGGGAGAGGGGAGGGGGAGGTGAGGCAAAGGGAGGGAGAGGGAGAGGGGGAGGGGGAGAGGGGAAAAGGAGAGGGTGAATTTTGGATATAGTAGAAATATCCAAAGGTGAAAAGTAAAAATTACAAGTATTTAAAAGAAAGGAGAAAATATTCAAGGAGTGTATGACTAGTACAAAAATGGGACATGTGTAGCTCTGTGTACAAAACAGCATAAGAGTCCAAAAAGATTTCCATCGATGATGACTAAGAAATTCATCTAAATTAATGAAAGACAACAAGACACTAAAAAGAGAGAGGAAGGGAGAACGCAAGGAAGGTGAGGGGCAGGGAGAAAGAAAAGAAAAAAAAGAAGAGGAAGACATAGCTAAACATAACTTAAAGAGAAAATCAAAGAAAACAAAACTGCAACAAATAAGACAGAAATACAGTATTGATCATGGAAAACTGAAAAAAAGAAAACTATGATTGCTTTTCAAAAACCATGCCAAAACGACAGTGAAATTAAATACTTAAAGTATTGAGAAATAATGCCAGCAACCTAGAATTCTACACTCTAAGAAATTAAATCTCCCAGACAAGCAGATATTGAAGAAAATTATCAGAAAATGTATTGCCAAAAAAATTGAAATTCTTTAGATAGTCACAGAGTCAGATATTCAAATCTTCATTTTCAAAAAGGAAAGAACACTAAATATCAAATTGTATATTCCTTTTAAAAAGTTGTTTTTTAATTATTTATCTAACAGATACTTTGTTTAAAATAATAGCAACATTACATCTACTTATATATGCTTAATCATACACAAACATGTGTGAGAATGTATGTGTTTTTAACATAAGTAATATGAATTATAACTATACAAGTGATTAGTGAAAAAAATAACATTATTTTGTTGTTCTTAGATACTCACTTCCTGTAAGATGGTATATTATTGTACTAGTTTATTTTCATAGTAAATACAGATTGTAAAATATAGGGAAAAACTAAAATGTGTTTTTGTTGTCCTTATTTCTTCAAGGTGATACATTGAAACTGGAGAAATGGCTCATTGGTTAAGAGCAATGTTTGCTCTTCCAGAAGATTGGAATTCAATTCCCAAAACCCACAAGGCAGTTCACAACTGTCTGTAACTCTACTTGCAGAGATCCCAATGCCTTCTCTGGCCTCTCTGGGCACCAAGCACACAAGTGGTGCACACTCAAACATTCAAGCAAAACACCTATACATACAAAAATAAAAGCAAATAATCGTTTAAAAAAAAAAGACTTTTGTCTTCTAAAAAAGTGAAATGTTATTAAAGGAGAATGAATAGAATTGTATAAAATTCAAACAAATCCACAAAAGGTAAGAAAAGGGTGAACAACAGGAAAAGTTTTAAAAAATCAATCACCTAATTAGTTAATTAATTAATTAAAGCAACATATAAAAGTTATAAGTATTTGTTTATTAAGTGTTATCATTAGTCACTTTGAACATCAATGATCTACATACACATATAAAAATACAGATGAAAGGGCAAGATCCAATTGTAAGCAGCCTATACAAATTTCACTTTAAATACAAAGATCCCTATAGAGTTCAAGTAAAAGAATGGAGAAAAATGCATTGCCAACATAAAAGAAAGTAGAAATGGAATATTAAATTCAAATAGACATGAAAACATTAAAAGGCATTAGGTGCTAAATAACAGACCTTATGATTTGATAACAGAGACAGTTCTTCAGAAAGGCAAATCAGTTCTTAAACATGCATATGCCTAAAAGCAGAGGATGAACGTATGTTGAGCACAAACTGACAGAAGTGAAAGGAGGAATAGATCCACTGACTATCTTGCTTCATGAGTTTAGCATCAGTCAGTATGGTGGTTTCAATATGCTTGGTCCATGGAAAGTGGCCCTCCTAGAAGGTGTGGCCTTGTTGGAGTAGCTAAGGTCTTGTAAGAGGAAATAAATCACTGTGGGGGTGGGCTATGAGGTCCTATGCTTAAGCTCCGCCCAATGAGGAAGAAAATCCCCTCCTGGCTGCCTGTGGAAGACAGTCTCCTTCTGCTTGCCTTTGGGTCAAGATGTAGAACTCTTGGCTCCTCCAGCACCAGGTCTGCTTGCATGCTTCCATTTTTCCCATCATGATGATAATTGACTGAATTCTGGATCTGTAAACCAGCCTCAATTAAATGTTTTATATTATAAGACTTTCTGTGATCATGGCATCTTTTCACAACAGTGAAACCCTAACTAAGGCACTTAGTGATAGATGAGTCTAGCAGGCAGACTATTAATAAAGATATAAGGGATCTCATCATCTTCTTCAATAAATGTAATATAATTTATAATTTGCATCTTCATCCAACAAAACAGAACACACATTTTTCCCAATCTGACATGGGATACTCATCAAGAAAGAGACCACATAAAACATACCATGACAAACTCAAAAGAAGAGAAATCTTAAAGTGCCTGCTCTCAGGCCACAATGAAATTAAACCAAAAATAAATAGCAGATAGACAGCTGGAAAATTCCTAAATATGTGCAGATTAAAAACATGCTTCCAGCACATGAGTCAAATGAGAAATCTTAAAAGAAATTTAGAGCTCTTTAAAATACATATATTTGTTTTCACTTTATTTATGGGGAGGGCTCTGTGTGTATGCATGCCATGTCTGTGGGTGTGGCTTTAATGACAGAAAGAAGATGTCAGGGACTATAGAGATGCAGTAACTAGCAGTTGTGAGACACATAACATGGGTGCTGGCAATTCAAATTGGGTCCTCTGCAAGAACCGCAAAATTTAAGCATACAAAAATAGATCATCTGATAGGCCAATATCTATTAAAACCATTAAATCAAAAATTCCAAATCAAAGAGTATATAATCTAACTATATTCATTGAGAAATTATGTTAAAAATGATTACAGGTGAAATTTCACCAATTCTCTTCAATTGTTTACAGTGTCTAAAAGTATAGGGACCACTTTATTGTATGAAGCCAGCATTACCCCAATATCTATATCAGAGAAGACAATTTAAGGAAGAAAACCTGTGAAATGATAGCCCCCATAAATAAGATGCAAATATCATCAATTATATATTAATTTTAGAAAGTATTGAAAATTAATATACCATGAACAAGTGTGATTTCTGTCAGTTATACAAGATGTTCAAAATTTAATCGATGAAATCCAGGAATCGTGTATGTGTCATATATCTGTATTCCTGTCTGCTTGGAGGTTGAGGTATAAGGATTGCAGATTCAAAGCCAGCCCAGGCAATAAAACAAGAACTCATCATAACAAAGCCTTTAATAGACAAAAATTAAAAGTTAGTGATCATATAACAGATGCAAATAAAACATTTGAAAATCCAATATTCCTTCATTTGTTTATAGACAAACTCTCAGTGAACCACGAGAACAGCACTTCCTCAACTCAGGCAAGATTATTTATAGAAAAAAATAAAAACAAAAGCAAAAAAATTAACAAACATCATATTTATAGTAAACACAGAGACACTGTTGCTCAAAAAGTAATAAAAGACAAAATGCCCCTACTCATATTACACTTTTTGAATGATATATAAGATTTAGATTCCTTGTCAACAATAAAACAACCCGTGAAGAAAGTGCAAAAGGATTTTTTTAAAGGAAAATTTTAATATCAAGGCTTCTGGATGCAAAATTGACATACAAAATAAAATACTCATATACAAATCTAAAAGAAAAAAATAAGATTTACAAGAGAAGACCTCATTCTGATAAATGAAATAAGAGAAAAACTAGGAAGGCACAAAGTTCTGTGTTCCTGGATGAGGTACTTGGTTATCAGCCACAAAAGGGCAAATGAATTTAAGTTACATGTTGCTGTATGGAAAAAATCAGTATTAAAAGACTACATGCCTTATGGTCCTAACTACCTCACGAATTAGAAAAGGTGGAATAATAAAAACACTATAAAGACCAGGGGCTGTTAGGAGCTAAGGAACTGGGAAGAAAGCACAATTGGAACACAGAGGATTTTAATAGCAATACAACTGCCCTGTTTGATATCTTGACAGTGAATCACAGGCCCATATATATTAAAGCATGGAATGTACATAAATACCAAAATGAGTCTTATTGTAAACCATGGATGATTATGTTGATGTATCCATATAGGTTTACAGACAATAACAAACATACTGTCGGAGAAATATTAAATAGTAGTTCATGTGTGAGAACAGAAAATAAAAGTCTGCTGTACCTTCATCTCAACTTTTAACGAACCTAAAATTGCTCTTAAATTAAATTATTAAAGGTTCTCCAGACTCACCTTTGTGTAAAGATTTATTATTTTAACATATTTTTATTTTTTAAAAAATTATGCAATACATTTGATTATGGTTTCCCTACCTCCAACTCTTCCCAAATTCTCTCTACCTTCTTACCCAATTTTATGTTGTCTTTGCCTCAAAAAAGAAAAACCACAAAATGAACATTTTAAAAATTAATAGTCAAATAAGACAAAAAGTACCAAATCAAATAAAATGTCCATGAAAGGAAGGATGGCAGAAAGAAAGAAAGAAAGAAAGAAAGAAAGAAAGAAAGAAAGAAAGAAAGAAGAAAGAAAGGAGGGAGGGAGGGAGGGAGGGAGGGAGGGAGAGAGAGAGAGAGAGAGAGAGAGAGAGAGAAAGAAAGAAAGAAAGAAAGAAAGAAAGAAAGAAAGAAAGAAAGAAAGAAAGCAGAAAACCCATGAAACTCATTTTGTGTTGGTCAGTTACTGGTATGGTGCCTGCCCTGAAGTGTGGTTGATATTATGGATCTAAATAGACCTGTTCTGTGATCTGAGGCTCCAAGAAAAGGAGGACAATTGGGAATGGATGGAAATTACTAATACTCATTATAGAAATATATTAAACTGTTAAATAATTTTAAAAGAACAAAATAAGTTTATGAATTAAACTTAAAGCTTTTAAATAAAAAAATCAAGATGGTGAAAAATATCAGTGGAACTAAAGATCAAGTTTAATAATAGTACACAATATCTAGTCAGATAGTAGTGGCAGCAGTAGTAGTAAAAAGATGAAGATAAATACGAAGGAGGAAGAAGAGGAGGAGGAGGAGGAGGAAGAGGAGAAGAAGAAGAAGAAGAAGAAGAAGAAGAAGAAGAAGAAGAAGAAGAAGAAGAAGAAGAAGGAAAGAAAAGAAGAAGAAGAAGAAGAAGAAGAAGAAGAAGAGGAGGAGGAGGAGGAGGAGGAGGAGGAGGAGGAGGAGGCGGCGGCGGCGGCGGCAGCAGCAGCAGCAGCAGCAGCAAAGGAGAAGGAGGAAAATCAACCAGAAGAGGAAAAGGAGGAACAAAGTGCCAATAGGAGGAGGAGGCACAAATTGCAAATATCAATAATAAAAATATCATTAGAGAGCCGTATGTCAAAGTGATAAGCGATAATATGGCCAATATATAATGTAATATAAGTAATATAGACTACTTTATGAGTATACTATATATGTTCCTTGAATATACACTGTCTTGATAACTATTAAAGTCAATAGAAAAATAAGTGTATGGATAGTCCCATATTTATAAATTAAATTTTAAATTTAAACATGTTTTTTCTCTCTTCATGCCATACATAAATATCCCAGACACAAATTATTTTACTGACAAATTCTACCAAACATTTAAAAAATAAATATCAATGAAACACAAATTCATCAAGAATGTTAAAGACAGCACTTTACAACTCATTTTAAGATTCTAGGGTAGTTATTTTATAGAGAGATAGATAAAAGATTTTATAAAGATAGACAGAAGAGAGATAGTTGGATAGATGATAGACAGATAACATGTAACAGATGATGAGAGGAATAGAAAATTAGCATATAATACTGTCCTTTTCTGAACAACACTGGTCATAAACGTTACCAACAAAAATGCACTAACATGAGATGAACAAGGACAACAACATAAACATTCTAACATTAATGGAGGAAAGCCCAGGATACCTCAACTCTATACAAAGGACTACAGGCAATTAAGGATGCTGAAAGTGGGAAACAATCTTTTGTCATTGGTTGCACAATACCTAGTGATCAACCCCAAAGATACATACAAGTAATACTATACAGACAGAACAGATTCTAGGTTCTACTTGTGTTTTGGCATATATATATATATATATATATATATATATATATATATATATAGTATAACGATACTTAATTAAATAGAGACCATAAATTTGAAAAAGAGCTAGGAGAAAGTAATGGGAACCTTTGAAAGAAGGGAGAAGGAAAATAATGTAATTATATTATAATCTCAAAAAATAAAAGTAATAATTATAATTAAAAGAGACATTTTTAAAAACTTAATTACCATCTCTATTTTTATGAGAAAATGAAATATATAGATGGGATATTACAATATCTATAAGACACAGATTAAGATTGGTATTTCTGTGAGTCTGCTAAGGCACTATGACCTTCCAGACTGGCTTCCCTGTGTCTACTAACTCTTATTCCAATACTGGTCATGTATATCTATAAGGATTCTTAACTAGATTTTTGTATAGGTGAGATTTGTGTGCCTGCAAGTGTGTGTGTGTGTGTGTATGTGTTCATGTGTGTGTGTGTGTGTGTGTTAGTGTGTTGCATACATGTATAAGTGAGAAAAGGAAGGTGAGACAGATACAGATGAAACCATCAAGGCCCCTCACTTCCACTTTCTAGTTAAAAATCTTTGCAGGGCAATGGTCAATGTTACTCTTTTATCTTTCTAGGAATAAGCTGGAAAAAATCAGCAATCTATAAGCTCTTTAAAATTCTCCATAATTCCTTAAAAGACTCTTGCAATAACTTAAACTTCTAAAGCGAGTGAATTGACTCAGCCTCTCTTTCAGCTTTGTTTGTCTATCTATCTATCTATCTATCTATCTATCTATCTATCTATCTATCTATCATCAATATATCAGTGCATCATATATATATATATCAATATATCTATCATCAATCGCTGCATTATTAGAAAGAAGTCATGGTCTCCAATCCTATTTGGTTCCCTTGAAAGTTGGAAAGGATCTCACTAAAGCATTGTTGTGCCTTTTCAGCTCTTAGCTCACACTAGGAGAATTCAAGCATTGATTAGTCAAAAAGGGAGATGTAACATGTGCTGACTCAGCAAAATAACATCTAAGGAAAAATCCTAGCTTCCTACTCTCAGACTCCAGACTCCACTCTGTTTTAAAACCTCTCGCCTTGTGGCCCAATTTGATGGGAAGTACACTTTTGTTCCAGATATTTATTTAAAAGTTTCATTTTCACTTAATAAATCCACAGCCATGGCATACATGGAAGGTTTCTCCAAGCGGTAATTTATGCTCATTGAAGAATTACTTTTGAAAGTGCATGGGCTGCCTGTCACTGGGGGAAATTGTGGTCACTCTGTTCTTAGACTTATTGGCTGTTATAGATTGAGGAGTTGATATATATTTGAAATGTTTATGCCTTCTCTTTCTTGTTAATTATCGATCTAAACCTTTGTGAATTCCAAGACATTTGTGAACAAGGCTTTCATTAATCCCCAAGGTTGCTGAGGGTCTTGGCAATGAGGTCCCCAATTTATAAATACTTGAGAAACTTGCAAATGAACATGATAATTTCCAGGGTCCCACAATGACTCAGCGATGACCGGGCTTACAGAGTTTATAGCACGGGCATGGGATATTTGGTGAGCTTAATGAAAATTACAATATTTCCTTTGGGAACACGTTTAAAACTGGCCACAATAGAACACAGACAAGGATGCTGACATATCTAGACACACACACACACACACACACACACACACACACACACCCTCCTGACCTTATTGGAGACTCCCTGTCCCTGAAGTCTGTGTCTTTACACTCCTATTTGGTTGTAATCTCCCTTCCAATGAATTGATCCACTTGTTCTGAAGTAGACAGGACTTTCCAACTCATTAAATTCCTTGCTTACTCTTACACTACTCACATTTCCCCTCCTCTCTCCCCTTCAAATTACCACCAACATACCACCCCACCTGTGTGGACTCTGTTAGAGCAGCAGAGGATGATGAGATCTGGTGAGGTGTGTGTCTTTATTCTCTTCACTGAACTTGGCCTCCAGTCTATTTACTTGGCTGTCTTCAAGAAGGCAGATGTAGAGGCTGCTCTACAGGAGGAAAAGTGGGTATTACATGATTCATTCTCGCACTGCTTCATTGTGGGGTGAAGTTCCAGCTCTTTGCTCACTCCCAGTCATTTCCTGAGAAAGATTGTTACCACTTCCACCAATCCAAAAATCTGAACTATTCATGTGACTTCGTTCAGATTTCAATGCCTTTCCAGTGTTGTTCTTAATTCATTGTCTTGACAGCTATGATTTTGGTAAAAATAATGGGAAAGCAAACATTGTATCCTGGGGGTTGTAAATGCCAACATAAATTAATAGTCATCATCATAATGAGAGTGGTGGGGACCCTTCTTCTAGAATGCTTGCTTCACTCTATTGAGAGCTTTGGAAATACTTAGGCTCCTTCATGGGCTAGTCTTACAGGTGTATCCAATCTGTTGTGAAGTTGAAGCTATCTCATAATGCAGCTCAACGCAAATATAATAAACATACTTAATCCAGAGACTTTTTGTAACTCGAATGTTTGCTTCTCAGAGTTAAATACATCTGCCAAATACTAGCTATGGTTTAGAGCGATTTGCCTATGGTAAGAATTTGGCAAACTTGAGATTTAGACCAGTCAACTTCTACCCACTAGACATGGCTAACCTGCCCTGGGAAGACCTGTAAAGGTGCCTGGCCAAGCCCCTTCATGAGTAAGAAATAAGGGTGTTAAAGCCAGCTTTCAATCGCATGCTTCTGATTACAAACTCAAGAAAAAGAGAGGCCTGAAAGGGCATTAGCCTCCAGGAGGCCTGTGGTTTTATGTGTGTGAGAAAACACATTTTGTTTAAGTAGACCTTTCTCCTGCCCCCGCTCTGCTTCACTCATTGCTACCAGATGCTGTTGCCAAGGCAGGAGCCAGGCAGAAGCAGGAGCACACAGGCTCCCACTTGAGTGTGAAGCAGGGGGACTGATGAGCTGCTGCAGATCAGGGCTGCCGAGGGCCTTGCTTTGAATTTCCACTCTATCCCCCACTCTCCCACCATCCAAACCTTCAGACACTTTCTGTTCTCTGTCCTTTTACATCTGAGAACAGTCAGATGAAAGGAAGCTGGTTCAAGGTGCTAAAGAACTGAGGCTCCTTCAAGACTAGCAAATGTTCTGTGGCCTCCTCTTCACAGATGCCCAACTAAATGGTAAAACAAAAAGAATAGCTTGTACTGAGACTGAGGGCCCAAGAAACATGTCCTTGTACATCTCTACCAATAGAGATCATACAAATTCCCCTGCAGACCAAAGCACTGAGAAAACAAACAAACAAACAAACAAACAAACAAAACAGTACAAGGCAAAGCCTGAGAAGAATTTTGCACAGGGACCCTGACTAAGCATCTCATGACCCCTGTGCTCTTCTGAGCCCTTCATATCCATCTAAGTACCGTAACATCCTAACTTTGTATAGTGCTGCATGGGAAATTCCTTAGTAGTAATGACCTCATCTAATGTCTAAGTACCAAACATGCCCTTGTTTCTACCTCACTCCTCACCATGCTGAATAAGGAGACTCCTGGACTAAAATCACTGCTGCTGCTGACCCTGACCCCTGCTGCTGAGACTTTATTCCTAAACAACCTCTGTTCCCATCTAGGATGCCCCTTGGGGAATTTCTGCTCCAGCCTAGAGCCTAGACCACTTAGCTGCTCAAAAATTGTATGTTGAATAAATTCCATACTGTGAGCTTGGGGTCAGGGACTGTAGTTAGATCCTGCTGTGCTATCCCAACCATGTATTGCATACTTTGCTCTACGAGTACAGTAAAATCTGGCTTCCTGGACTGAAAAGAGGGAAGGGAAGGGTGGCCTTTGCACTTTCCCCTACGCTATCATTTATATGGGGTCCATGCAAAGCCAGGTGTTAAAGGGTTATTTCAAGATGCATGGCACATATGTAAACCAGCATCACAATTATGCCACTCTCTATTACTGTCCTTCCTGAGGTTACTGCTATTGTTAATTGATACTGAAGAGGAGACCTTTGTAAAGAAATCGATTTCAATGACATAGCAGCTGGGTCATCTCTTTAAGTCAATTTTGCCACAACATGGGATAGGAGACCACTCATCTGTAAAATCTCAGACTGGAAAATTCATTCCCACATTCCTATGAATTGTCACCCACTAGATTGACCCAGTGCTGATGTAGCCTCAAGAGTTGCCAAACTCTTCTAAGCAGAAGAGGTTACCTTCCTTGAACAAGTGATTATGTGTGTAAGTGTTTAAAAGGTGACTGTAGGCCTCTAAAAGAAGCAAATATTTGCTTCCCTGTAAAGTTCAAAAGCTGAGGTAGTGGTTTGGTTTTTCATTAGATGTGAGACATAACTCAGGAATTCCTGAGGGAGAATAGAGAGAAACAGAATATTACCATAAATGTGGAGGACCAAAGGAAAACAGAATAGAAGCAAAGAAAAAATGTGTGTGTGTGTGTGTGTGTGTGTGTGTGTGTGTGTGTGTGTATATATTTTTTTTTTTACAGGAATGCCCAGGCCCCAGTCAGTGATAGGCTCAGGGGAAGCACTGGCTCCCAAGTAAGAATCTGGAGGATTTTATTGCTGAAATCCCAAAGAACATCTACTATTTGGTCAGAATGATTTCCTAACAATAAGCTTGGTATTCCAAAGCTTATTTTCTGTACTTGACAACAGAGTGGAAGACTCTAAGGCTTGTGTGTCTTTTTCACTTTCTGTCCTGGATTTCATCAATGTCATACACTCACCTCTGTGTCATTGTTTGGCAGGGTTTTACCTACAGGAATTAAGTCTGACCAGTCATGCATTGAGATAGGGGTCTTGAAGCTGCTTTATCTTTATTGGTCTTCCAGACAAAACTGCCTGTGTCTTTATGGGTTTGCTCCTGGGTTTCTGTACTAACCTCTCCTAAAACCATTTTGGGGACCCACTTCTACGGGGGTGATCTGCAGGTTGCCTATGGTGATAGTCCTGAGAGGAGTCCTGGAAACATGGCTGAATATCTTAACAGTAATCATTGTTGGGGTCAAATGAAGGAAGAGGTTTGTTTCTGCCTGCGAGGATGAAACTCAAACAGAAGGCCCAGACTGTTTTTCAGCCTTCCAAGCATAGTCTAGTGGCAGAATTAGACATATTTGTCATTATCTGTAGCCTCCAGGTTTCAAGCATACTTATATGAACAGTAATTGTGGGTCTCAAGAAACAAGAAACTTCTGTTCTTTAATATAAAGTATTGTTGAGACACTCCTGTTTAGAATTTCTTTGGCCATCCCTGTCACCAGCCCCATGTCATTTTCCATGTTCCTATCCTAAATACTTATATCTGTCATATCATTTATTGTTTGGGAATAAAGCTGTGTTAACTTCTCTGGATTTTCTAACAAACTGTAAGTAGATAGAAACTATAGATCTTGCTTGTGTGACTAATGTTGATGGTCAAGCCTTTTTAAAAGGATCCATAGGATTAACAAATCATTTGACAATTAGCAGGCATTCTGCTGATGCTTATGGATTGAAACATTGACAAAATTCTTTAAGGAGCCAAGAAAAGGAAGCATAGAAGTCCACTGAATACACAGAATCTAACCAAGCTTCCATTCAAGCACTTGGTCAATAATAATGAAGTAAATTTAAAGGAAGATGATTAAATAAGTGGATGCCTAAATCAATAGATAGATGGATGGATGGGTTGATAAGTTTCTACAATAAAGCATCATGGTCAAAGCAACTTGTGGAGGAGAGGGTATATTTAACCTTCAGTTATAGTTCATCTTCAAAGGAAGTGAAGATGGGGCTCAGGTAGGTATCTGGAAGCAAGCACTGAAGCAGTGACCAGAAAATAGTGCTGTTTACTGGCTTGCTGGCATGACTTATTCAACTTGATTTGTTATTCACTCTAGGGCTATCTATGCAAAAGTGGTATGGCCTCTCCTTCAACAACCAAGAAAATGCCCCAACATATATGTCCACAGGACAATCTATTGGAATCAATTCCTGAGGGTCTCACTTCCCAGGTGACTCATTTTGTGTGAAAGTGATAAAAACTAGCCAACACAATAAAACCCCAGCTTCAATATAGGAGTATGAAGAGATCTCTCTATGTAAAAGAAACTTATATCATACAATACCCTATGAATTGTTGATACTTATTAAGTATGGTAGGTTGGATTTTACCTGAATATATTATTCACAAAGGCAAATTATATTTTAGGAGGTCTCATTTCTCTAAGCCTGGCAGATTGCTGCCCTAGGTCTCTCTTTATGAGCCTTCAATGAGCCCCAAGGGCAATTTGAACAGTAAGAGCAAGCAGAAGGGCCTCTCACATAAATGAAAGTGCACGGTGGCAGTGGATTTTAGGTGAAGTATTGGCCAGTAGGCCACAAACTCTCATCTGCCTTGTAAAGGGAGATCTATTTGTGCAAAAGTTTTGCCAGTTGGACCATATGGACTCTTTTCTACCAGAATACTTTAGGAAAGCAGTCCTGGGGATAGCTGGTGTGGCTGAGAGCCAACCTACAGCTGTGTGTGGCCCCCTGGAACATGAACAGAATAGTACTTATTATACCTGACAGGGCAGCCTATGGCACTTGGGTGCCAGGGTCTCCAGTGATCATCCAGACAGGAACAGTGCAATTTTGAGTAACTGAAAATGATTAGCTTTAAAAGTGGCTATATTAGTTGTCTCCTTTCTTGAAAATGCTCTCTCAAAGAGAATGATACTTTGGATTTATGCATTTATGCAGCCAGCTTAGAAACCAGCACAAATATGCTATTATATTTGATGAATGTCACCAAAGTCTACTTAGTTTAATATCATTGTATTTAATATTTTAATTGAAGCATAAACTGCAGTGTGATAATTTTGGCAAATACAATCATATTGCATACTAAGTACATAACATTTGAATTATATAATTGTTAATATCTTATATTGAAATTAGTATATCCATTAAATTAATACTTAATTAAAATGTAATATAATTGTACTATTTATTATAGTATATAAATATTTGTATGTTAAATATTTCGATGTACAAATATATAGGTGTATATTTATATAAATTATATAAATTGACATTTATTACATTTGCATATTACATTAAATGCACAGTTTTATAAACAAAAGTATAACCTCATTATAATTGGACCATGACAGAGTTCATGACATCCTCATGCATGGCTCTTCCTAAGCAACTTGTTTTTTTTGTTTTTTTGTAAATAATTTATGTTTTCTCAAATCATAATTCATTCACACAGGGGTTATAAACACAGAAAGGCAGGATGTGGGGAAGGGAATGACACTGGAGTGTGGGTGTTCAGGGGGAATACAGATATCTTCAGAACCGGGTATCGGCTGGGTGAAGGTTCAGGGGACAAGTCACTATGACTCTGCCTATGACTCGCTTGTCCTTATCTAAGTTGGTATTGTCTGCCAAGGCTACCTATTTACAAGGTCTATGACTACTCAGGCTTGTAAATTTCCACAAAAGCTTCCTGTTTACATTAGCTTACAGCCATCTGTTTCAATGTTTTTCCACAGAGACCCAAGACATGGCAACTTGTAATGTCCACATTCACCAAAGCAACCCAGCCGTAGAGATAGTTCATTGTCAGCCAGGAACTCAACTGTCAGCCCCACACCTTTTGAAAAGTTTTTCTCTTCTTGTGAATGCATCAAACTATCATGAATGTTATCATGATGGTTATTACCCACCCATGGCTCAGATTTTCTCAGGAATTAGTAACTTACCCCAGCATGTAAAAATACTTGGGGAAATGATAGAAAGAGAAGAGAGCTTGAAACTAGACAACAGTTGTAGGGAAAAGAAGTCATTTCATTAGTTCCAAAACTTTTGTGCAGAAAGTTCTCCCTTGCTACTGTTTCCAGACACTGGAATCAGCCTTCTATCAGAGATAAGCAATAGCTTGAAGGGAGCCTTTGTTGACATGAATTCCATGTTGCCTGGTGCTTTGTTTGTTTCACACATAATTCACATTTTTTTGTATTTTATATGTATTTTTCACAGTCTTTTCTAAAGCAAAGTTCTGGCTTCATCTAAGGCTTCCCATCAGGGGTCAAGGTTTCTGCAGATAACTGGGTTAGGGGTGTTGATGGAACACTCAGCAGGATGGAACTGACATTCTAGAAACTAAAATCCCGAAGCACAGAGTTTAAAATTCATTTCGATCAAACCTTAAAGAAACCACAAAAATGAACAATGGTTCAGGTAGCTCAGAGCTAAGTGTGCAACAAACAGTCAAATCAGCTTCTCATCTACTCTGTTCTAAAGGCATTTCCAACAAAAAGTGATTTGTGGAAGAAAGACAGAAACTGATAGTTTTTGATGGGCTTCACAGAAAATTCAGAAGCAGGGGCCTTAGTGTGCACCATCATTGAAACTGTTGGGCATCTGTAAACTGGCTTACTTGTCACAACTCCTTAAACCTTGAAGAAAATACTCTGAAAGTGAAGACCGATTTTCTATCCCTACCTACAGGATTCCTAAATGAAACTTCTGAACACGGCTTATATATAAGGCAAATCTCATGGCAAGAACTGACTTTATGGATGTTCAGAATGAAAGACTAGAATAAATAATACTTATTCTGATAATGCAAGACTCTGCTTTGCAGCATTTCCCAACAACATTAATGTTTCATGATAGGATGACTCCCATCTCAAAAGGTAGCCCATGACTTTATTCAACATTCTTCCATGACCACATTTTTCCTGCCTCTAATACCAAACACCACACTTTGTCTTCCACGTATTAGTGTAGATATATGTCAAAGCCACAAGGAAGAGATCTCCACCCCTTTCAATAACTATAAATTGATTACATGAGAGCTTTGACTGGTTTTTGCTATTGAGGCTCCAATTTCCTGACCAGAAGTCCCAAGAGGAGAAGCAAGGCAAGAATATCTTGGAGTGAAGAGACTTCAGGGGCCAGTGAGTGTGGGAAAAAAATACCCTCGGGTGGAAGCTTCAGTGAGACAGCTCATTTAACGGGTCGGAAAAGGTTACTTAAGCCTTTGGGGAGTGAATAGGGACTTTTGGGGTGATTGTACATCATTGGCTTGGACTGGGGTGTTAGGGATATCTCATTTGCCTAAGGAGGAATTCCAGGTGCTGGAAGATATTACCTTATAAGAGGAGAAGAAGTTTAACTTGGCTACCAAGCTACATGACCCCCTCTGTTGCAGCAAAGCTGGGACATACGGCTGTATGTGCCGGGATGAGGTGGGGAGTGATTCTACTCCTGCAAGTCTCAGGATGAGATTTCCAGGAATTTGACACACCTAGACCCCACTCTTTTTCCTGGTTAGCTCTGCTCATCCCCTGTCCCACCACTCCCTGGCCGGCATGATTTTACCTTCCTTCTGTCCTGGATTTTCTTAGGTTTGGAGCAAGTAATTTAAGTCTTCCACCTCTCAATTCATTGGAAGAATAGGCTTAAGATTCAGATCTATCCCATAGTCAGATTTGCCTTGGGATATATGGTGCCATTGGAGGAACATGGTAAAGGATCACTGATCATGAACCAAAGACTTTATGAATTGACCTGGCTATGCTGATGATGGGTGTGTAACATGTGCAAGTCTTTTAACCTCCCTGCTAACTATCCCTTCATTTTCTATAATATCCTCCATAGCACTTGCCTACTAGCATCTAGTTACTTTAAAGAACAATTATAACCAGGAGAGGGGAAGTGAGAAGAATGTAAAGCGAATAAGTAAAAAAAAAAAAAAAGAAAGGGGGGGAGGAGGAGGAGGAGGACGAAGAAAAGGAGAATTAGAAATGTGTACCTTCTCATCCTGGCAATTTCTGGTGTGATTCCAGAAAAATCTTAGTGCTCAATTAAAGCCTATGGACTGAATCACATTTGTATTTTGTGAGTGAGGCTTTCTGAACAAAGAAATAACACAGCTGATGAAATCAGCTTATAGTTTGACAAGTGACCTGAAAGATAAAGTCTACAAAAAAAATCAGCAGAAAGCATGGGCTTTGAGCTACAGAAGATCTGAGATACAGGAAAGGATGTGGGTGTTATCTGCTGTGAATGACTTGAAGGAACTAAAATGATGAACACGGAAGACCCCCTTAGCCCTAAAAGCCACTGAGTGTGGCTGTCTCATTGCTGATAATAGAGTATGTTTCCATTAAAGGCTAGAATGGAAAGACCTGAAATACCAAGACTGAGTTTATGCAAGCTGAGTGAAGTGAGCTACCCATCGGGAGGCAGGCTCTAACTGAGACAGTCAGTGATCTGTGAAATTGCTCCACTGGATCTTGAACCAGGAAATGGGGAGGGACCAGTAAAATATGGGATACAGAACCCTGAATGTTACTGCCTTCACTCATTTTTAATTCTCCCATCTCACGCTTCTCTCACCTCCAAGCTTAAACCTAACCTTGTCAACAAGTCTTCCCTTCCCTTAGGTCTGGAACTTTGATGAATCCACTCTTTTCTAAAATATCTATAGGAATTTTGCTCTGTGAAAATCCACTAAATACAAGCATTAAAATGTGACCTGGATAGCTGATCTTTTTACCAGTTACAGTAAGGCTATTTCGTGGTTTAGATAAATGATATGGTGTGTAATCTTTAGCAGTCTACATCCTGAAGCATGCCAACCATTTTACAAAAGAAGATCCTGTTCATCCTTTGCAGGTCTGGAACTTGGTTCTCAGTCCTGTTTACATGTCTGAAACAGTGACCATTGTCCTTCTAGCAGTGACTCTGTCTACTCTCTTGTTCTCTCTCAGTTCCTTTCTTGATAGCTCTTCAGCCCTTATATCATCCCATAACAAGCTTTTGTGTCATACTGTTCCACAAAAAAGTCTGTGGAGACTCCGTGGCATGGAGAGAACCTTTTCTGTAGCAGTCTTATCATGCTTATAGTAGTGTAGTGCCCAAGTAATTTCCTTAACAACAATAAAAGTTGCTAAATTTACCTTCTAAAAGAGACCAGGCATAATGATGCACCTTTATATTCCCTGTACTAGGAAAGTACAGGGAAGATGATCAGGATTTCAAGGCTACCCTCAGCTACACAGTAAGTTTGAGGCAAGCCTTGACAACATAAATAATCTCAAAAAATAAACTGAAAAGTGTGGAATATATCCATGTTTTATTGTTTGAGCTGAGCTTGGGCCATACATTTGTTATTTTGACACTCTGGAGGATGAGGCAGGAAACTCAGAAGCTCATATCAAGCCTGAGGCTAGCAAGAATCTATTTCAGAAAAACAGAATGAAAGAGAGAGGATAAAGACAAAAAAGAGAAGGAATAGAAGAAGTTCACACCAAAACTTTCAGTGAAATAGGTAGAGTGATGTCAGCCATGAGCAGCTGCCCAACATTCCTAAGTTATGGCAATGAACCACACATATGGAAGTGACTCAGTACATAGCTATTAAACATAACCCAAAGGCAATGGAAACACTGAGGCCTCAAAATGAAAGAGTGAGTAGGATAGACATCCAAGAAGACTGCTGGTGGAATTCTTACCCTAGGCAGAGATTCTTCCCTTAAATACCAGCCTTCACAACAAAACATGAAGCATTTGCTGCTGTCCTTGAACCATGACCTGAGTTTTAAGTGATGAAAAGCATGTCTGGTGCTTTGCTGGGCTCTGTAACATGGAAGCTTGCTGATGCGAAAAGAAGCTACACTGCTGACTGCCCTATCACTGATAGTGCTCAGTGACTCAGTGACTAGGCATCCCCACAGGAGCACCATAGAACCAGCTGAGGTCCATTCTGCTGCAGAAGCATTTTGCATGGCTTTGGAAAAAGCCAACTAGCCATGGATGGTTCAGTTGCCCACACTGGGGCAGATATAAAGAAATGTCCCCTAGGGTCAGGCAGATACAAGAGCGTCGGATGAGTTTCTCTCTCCAAAGTTACTGTCATTCCACAAAACAGGTGTGTTACTTCCTGGCAGCCATCATTGTTGCCACATTCCAAACTCTAAACAACAACTTGATACTCTTCCTTGCTCACTTTCCCACAGGCACTCCAGAAAGACCTTGTGTATGAATTATAGATTCATCTATCTGTTCATTCCTGTTACACTTATTTATGAAATGGCTTCTATGAACCTGCACAGTTGTTCATTATGGTAATGGGAATTAGATAAGTATCGCCTTCTGTTTCACTACTGACCAAAACAAACACAGAGTAGTTAAATTACTTAACAAAAGCCACACAGGTCACAAGGGCAAATAGCCAGATTCAAATTAATGCTTTCTGAAGCTAAGATCAATACTCTTTTCATCATTCACATCTGGGTTTAACAAATTTGCAATGAGTCTTATTAATTAATGAATATTAATAATACTTATATAACACAGGCCTCATGTCAGGACAATGTCTGTGGTTGTACACATAACTTTTAAATCTTTAATCTATACTCATTTTACTGTTTTCATATGGAAATGTGTCCTTTTCATTTATACTCTTGTTGGTTGCCACTTCACATTTTGCCAGTTAATTTATACACGTAACGTTTCTGAAACTGTCTCTCATTGGCCTTTGTAGGCAAAATCCTTCCTATGAAGATTCTTTCCAACACTAATAAGCACTGATAGTCCCTTCTACAGGTTTTGTCCCACAAAACAGGCTCAGAGCCTTAGTAGTGGCAATCCACAGACACTAACAATTTAGGCACATTTAAGGGCTCTTTCAAGCCCCATGGAGCATCAATCTGGAACTTGGTAAAAATCGCAGCCTGTGGTTACAAATAACACTCACCATCTTGGGAAAGGGCTGAGTTCCCAGCAAATTACAGCTGGAAATTATGCAGGTGGCATATTTGGATCTTTGTTTCAATCAGTTTTGACGTGAATCTGGGAATAAGTGGCTATTCCCTGGCCCAGTCATCTGGCCTACAATCTAGTGGGTTTAGATATATGTAGTTTGCAGTTTCCAATAAAAACAAGGGCTTAAAATGGAAGACCTTGATACAATGTAGTGTAAAAGCACTCTCTGTTCCAGTAAAGACAGAAGAAAGAATTCCTCTCTTCTTAACACTGAAGAAACGTGATGACATATTGGGTCTCACACTGAATTCATGAAAAGAGAACTTTTTACAAAGACTGAAAACACTTATTCAAAGACCTTTTCCAAGAGCAAATGCTAGCATTTCACAACAGGTGAGTCTCAGAAACCCGAGAGGGTCAGTCAGGGAGGCTAAGAACAGGGATGCAGGTTCACACCAGAAATATACACAACTCAGTTAATTCTTCCACACTGTAATCTGCCTGTTGTGAATTAAGTTTGAAATATCTTCTCCTGACATGTGGCACTTCACCTTGTGCTCCTTCTCTGTGCTTGCCCATCTGTTTTGAGGCAGCTTGGCACCGGCATCTGATTCCTCTTGGAAACGTTCTGGTTGAACTGGTCAATGGTGCACGTTAATCTCAGCAAACCTGCAGGTGGAAGCGCACATCAAGTGTCCCGCTTACTGCTTTGCAACTTACTGCCTTGCAAGTGTCCCCACCAAGAGTGCTGTAATCACATGGTTTACTTCCCTCCAGAGACCTCCCTGATTCCTGCAAGAACCTAGATCCCAGTCCTACTGCTGGGATAAGATCCCTTGGCTAGTTTGCATATTCAGGCTCCTGTTGAGCATTTGTTTTTCTTGGCATTTCAAAGCATTATGTTCATTTTTATTACACCCTTGACAGACCAAATCCTAGTGCCAGCAAGCCACAGTGAAACAAACACTTACAATTTATAGAAGAAGTTCGGATTATATTTTCCATGGAGTCTAGAAGTTTCATCACCTGGTAAAACACTCCAGGCTGGACAGTGGCCTCCACTGTACTTACGTGACCTCAGAACTGCCTCTGCTGTTTCTTTCTTTCAGTCACTTTCTGTCCTTTCTCTCTGTCTCCATCTCTCCATATACACACACTCAAAATTATTCACACACAGTAACAAATTTGCACAAACACAAGCATACAGTTTTATACAGCTACTCACATACATACAAATTACACATACACACACACACACACACACACACATCCCACAAACATTCACATGTACAGTCCTCTAATTAAGCTCTAGAATGTATCCATGTTGACTTTCAGAATGCAGCCATGAGTCTTGTTAGCTTCGGTACTATTACCACTAAAATCAGCAATCACTTTTAAAGTTATGGAAACACATGGAACACTAATTATTTTAAATAGACAATACATAAATTTCTCCTAAATCCCTAAGATTCTGAGAGATCTTTGGGCTCTGCTACACAGGTATTCTATCACAGCACATCTTACCCTGCAAGTTTATCTGGGCATTGAAGATCCCTTCATGGTCCATTGTCAGCCACCCAAAAGTACATATTTTCAGAGTATCTGTGGGGAATCACTCCTATACTTAAAGATATGGATTTCAGAGGTATATAACACAGAATCTTTGATCTTTTTTTGTTTTGTTCTGTTAGTTTTTTGATTGTTTGGTTGGTTGGTTTTGGGTTTTTGGGGTTTTTTTGTTGTTTTTTGGATTTTTTTTATATTGGATATTTCATTTATTTACATTTCAGATATCCCCTTTCCCCATTTCCCCTACTAGAAACCCCCATACCATCCCCCCTCCTCCTTTTTGTTTTTATGCCATTTTAATTACATGCATGTATTAAGGTCAGTTCTAGGTTGAGGACCTAGCAATACAATAGATGCAATAGTTAAGGAACAAGCAAGACAATAAACACAAATAGTCAAAGAACTAGAAAGGCAATAAACAAAATTCCGTGAACACTCCTGTGATCACTGTTTCTAAGGGCTTATTGGGATGACTAAAATATCTGAGCCAACTTCCCTGTCCTAGCCCAAAGTCATTTTCATGTCTGAAGGCTACTTCCTTGTTCTAGCCTAAGATTTAGATTCCTGTCTGAAATTACTTCTTTGTTCTAGCCTAAGATTTAGATTCCTGCCTGAAATTACTCAGAATCTCTGTTCTTAAGAAAATTAATCTGGTCAAGACAAAAGTTTTTACAACTAGAGCAATTGATACAACAGGGGTCCTTCCAATAATACACTCATGATTGTGAATTTTAATGCTATTCCTTAAATTCTATTATCATAATGAAGGTCACAGAGGAAAGAAAGTGGCATACAGAGTGAGATGGAGAAAGGGTTTGGGGACTCTGGTATGTATTCCTCTGTATTCAGGGTGCTTGTGGTCATTTCTCTCTAACAGAGTGTAAAGTTTACATGCAATTAATTATGTGTTCCCACATGTTCAAAACCGTTTACTAAGACCTGCTATATAACGAACATTCCACCTAAAATCAAGACTTAATGACGTTGGACAGTAGCCACAGGCAATGCAAGTGACCTTAGCCCTTAAAATTCTGGAGTCGCAGCTTATATTTCTGAACCTCATACAACACTATCAGACCATAATTCACAGTGCAGTCTGCTTTTAAAAACTGAAACTTTTCTCCCTTACCCAAAAATTTAAATTCTATCTTCTCCTAAGGTTGCATTTAAAATGTGAGTTTACATCAGTGATCACTAACATTACAACTGAAGAGTATCTTTGGATGGAATAGACATTTAAAATCATGAACTTGGAGTAAACAACCTGCCCTCTATCACATAGGCAGACCTTATCCAACCTGCTGAAGGCCCAAACAAGATGAAAACAGGAGATTTCCCAAGCAAGAGGGACAATTCCAAGAGCTTATCTTAGGACCATCTTCAGCTTTTAGGAATCTTCACTATTGGCTATTGGACCAGAATATAGGACCAGCTTCTATCTTTATCCTATTGAACCACTGTAAACTTTAGAGTCAGTCACTTAGAAAACAATTTGAACTAAACTCTATTTATACATTTTTCTATATATAAAATTCTAAAAGGTTTCCTTCTCTGGAGAAGAGTAATACAACATCCATGGCAACATAAACAGTTACACAAAACCAATAACCCGAAAACAACACAATGCTGGCACAGCATCCCAGATTTCTCTACTTCAGGATCTATCCCAGGATGCAGTAAAGAGTCTGTATTGTTTGAATGTCTGTTTGGATAGAGACTACATTTAAAGCTCACTGACATGGTTGTTAATACAATCCAGTTGGTTATGCTGTGCTGTGATGAGGAACTTGATCATTCCTGGATATCAGTCTCAGGACATCTTATGTCATAGACATATGATCCTTTATATAGGGCAGGTGGTTTAGTGGTAGTTTGTAGACAGAACAAGTACAGAGAAAAAAAAAACAGGAAAAAGAGCCAGCAAGAGTTAATTCAGTCTTTTAGGAGATAATCATGGAGTCCACATCCCGTCACTTTTACTATATTCATTTTGCCAGAAAGTTCCTATGTCCTTGATCAGTAGCAACTCAAAGGCATTAATGCCAGGAGCTAGCAAAGATCTTTGGGAGTCAAACAAAAGCTGCTTACTCTACCCATTCAACACTTTTTCCTAACAACTCTCCGATCAGCCTAGAGAGCCCTTGAACCTCAGCTTGAGAATGCCTTGCTTAGTCCTTCACCCAGCCCAGACTGAAGAATCCCAACCTTGCCATTTAACATGATTATTCGTTTGCTGCCTTTAGTTCTACTTATGGGTGTTTTCTTTGTTTCTGCTTTCCAAAACAGTTCTATAAATATGTCTAATGCTTAAAAAGATTTTGATAAGCTGGCATATATAACATGTGTATATATGCATATATGTATATATATATTCATATATATACACACACACAATTTAATTCCAACCTCCAACACACACACACACACATATACATACACATACACATACACATACATATACACATACACATATACATATACTCTTCAGAAGTAAGGTCAACTTGCACCAGGAGTCAATAGTCAATAGCATCACTAAGGAAACTGCATCTAGTTTTATCAAAGACTTCCTGCTCAGGAGCATGGGCAGTCAAGTGGGTGGCATCGAGGTCTCACAGACCAGCTGGAAAATGAACAATGGCCATCTTTATCAAATGTTCACTGCTAAAACCATAGTGGCAGAAACACAAGTGTAAGTTAATTCGGGGGGAAATATTTTCAACCCTTGAGGGAATCACGAGTTTTGGCTCCTGGGTTCTGTTTCAGGGAACATTCTGTTTCCTTACTGCCTTCTTTCTATTCCGTGGAGGTCAGTTCTATTTCAAAGAATTATTTAAGGCTGATTTTCTGTGTAGTAAGGAATTTTTATGCCACCTCATCGCAAAGATATTTTTCTTTCTGAGTAAAGTAAAAACTTATAAGCTAACAACTAAATGGCTCAAGATTAACAAATGCCAAGCACAGTCAGAGATGCATGCCTGCTATAAACCAGTTTTTTTCAACACAATAGAGAAAAAAGCAAAGGGATGGACCTATGAGTTTTCACATTCTGTTCATGAGATTTTAGAAATTATTTATGGAATCAAGTTTAATATGATATAGTTAATGCTATTACTAATGTTCTCACCTCCTCTTAATATTGGTTTTCCTTATTTATCAATGGCTCTATTGTTGTTTCTTTTTTCAGATGGAAAAATGCTACAGAAAATAGAATTAAAGATACCTTTGACATAGAAGTTTAAAAATCAGGTTCCAAGCAAAGAGAATGGCATGGTACATTCATGCATGTGCATACATGCAGAGATCAATTTTTAATTTGTATGTTAAAAAGAAAGTATTGAGGCAAGAGGAGAATTCAGCCATACAAATATGGGCCAGAATACTGATGAAATGGTTTCTTTGGCCTTAGAAAAATTAAAGGTTAATATTTTGCCAAGAACCATGTCTTGGGAGATACTAAAACAAACTAACAAAAAAGACAGTAAGAGTAGCCACCAAAAAGAATTAACTCTTATTGCTTTGGAGGTCTTCCTTAAGGATGAGCTAACACAGGTATCAGAGAATCAGGAATAAAGAATAACTATAAAAGGCAAAAAGCCTTTCCCATTAATCAGTGGAGAAGAGCAATGTGTTACGTCACCAGTGTAAATGATTCTCAAGATAATCATCTGTAAGAGGGACATGTGTTGGTCATTGATGTTCACTGTGCATGATTATGTGCAAACTCTCTCTCCTTCTTGTGTAAATCACCCATAGTTGGGAGACCAAATCTTACTGGTCTGGCCAGTACAAAGTCAAACAAGTCAAACAGTCCTCTGAGGGGGGAATGTTGCTGATTATAATAAAAATAGAAAAGAGATGCAAGAGACAGATGATGAGGGAGATGCAGGTCACCACCACACCAGCAACAATTCTATTTCTCATAGCTTTCTTATACTTCAGTATCACGGGAAGCAAAGCCACAAGCTAACAGAAACAACTTGCTGAAAAATACACATAAGACATCTTTTCCTATCCAAAGGCCTCTCTGTTACTTGTACCAAAGTCAATAGAATCTTCAGCCTCTCACCTTGAGCCTCAAGTTCACCTCCTCTTATCTTTCTATGCCTCAGCAGGCCAGGAAATCTGCCAACCAACATACCCTGACCTGCCTTGACTCTGTCTAGCAGCCTCTCTCTCTCTCTCTCTCTCTCTCTCTCTCTCTCTCTCTCTCTTTCTTTCTGTCTCTCTCTGCTTCAGAGAAGTGGCAAATGACTCCTGACGAATGGATAGTAAGACCACTAGAGCAAAGTTGATATAAATTGTCTGAAATATCATTTTCTATTGGTTTCGTTGTTTGTTCAGTTTTTAAAATTACACATTTTCGTTTTTTTTTTAAATTTATCCTCCTCTTCCCTTTCCTTCCACCAAACCCTCTCAAATACCCCTCTTGATTCTCTTTCAAATTCATGGCCTCCTTTTTCATTAATTGTTTCTGTGTGTCCTTAAACATAATATATAAATATATAAATAAATATAACTTGTTCTGTCTATATAACGTTACTTTAATGTATATGTTTGTAATGCTAACTATTTCACATCTGATAACCAACTAGTCTGCTCTTCCCCGAGGCAAACTATTTATCCTCTCAACAGTCCTTATTTCTCTATACTTCTTTGTGTAGGGTTCCAAATTGAAATAACTTAAATGCCCTTCAATTGATAAATGGACAATAAAAATTTGGTACATATTCACAGTGTAACACTATTGAACTATAGAGAAAAATGAAAAAACACAGGTAAATGAACAGAACTTGAAAATATTACATTCAGTGAAACAACCTAGACCCAGAAAGAAATGTCACATGTTCTGTCTTTGGAGGCTCTTAGTTGCAAATCTTCGGATGTAAGAATACAACACATTTTTTGCTGGTTTTTTTTTTTTTGAGAAAATATCTTATTATTTATAGCCCTGGCTAGCATAGTCTGTGTAAGCCAAGATGGCCTTAAACTCACAGAGATGTGCCTGGATCTACCTCACAAATAAGATTAAAGGTACTTGTTACTATGCCTGGTTTGTCTTAGTTTTAAAAGCTTTTTGGGTCTAATATCATTGAAATCTTCACAAATCTTGTGTGCCACCAAGAAATGGATATGCCTATTATCTTTTCTTAAAGTTGTTAAGATTCTGGAGAGGATAAATTAAAAATTTAGAAAGTCATAGGTGCCAAACAGCTGGTATGGGCAACTGAGGAAAACCAAGATACCACCTCAATTTACCCTCCTTGGCAGCTTCCCTCTAACCAGTTCATATTCTGCTTTCTTTCTCATTTTTTCTAGCTTAACCAGGCTATAAAATAAGATTGGTATATTAAAAAAGAATCTCTGAGAGGATTCAAGTCTTTCTTTAGATCCTGGGTTTCAGTGAGGAGAGAGATGGGATAGTAGCTATAAAATTATAGAAAAGCAAAGGCTAGCAAATTAATTCCTAGAGTTCCTGGGTGTCTAGCAAACTATGTACTCATGCTTCGTAAGTGGAAGATAAAGAAATGCATGAAGAAAGTCGTAAGAATAGTCAAATATCATCGAATAAGAGATCCAGTTATTGTACTTGCTTTCAATTTCAAAAAAACATGGCTACAGTTTAAACTTCTTTTATTATTATGCCTTTACAAATTAGGACCCAATTGTTGCTAAAACACAAAGAATTCTTTAGCATGCTATACTCAATGGGAGGGCTGTGCAAAATCACCAACACTAGAAAACACCAAGCTTCTAACAATCAGTTATTTATAGTAAGTGGTTTGTATGATCCTGGCATACTGTTGGGCACTTAACACAGATTGTTTTCATTTAATGCATGCAAAAATTAAATATAACAGAGAAAAGTGCTGAGTGTGTTCTCATTTCACAGATGGAAAAACTATCAAATTGGGCCAAGCAAAAGGTTTCATGGAGTATCCCCAGTTGATGAGTGCAGAATGAAGCTAAGAAACATGCTCCCTCAGAGCACACCAGGGAAGAACAAAGCCATAGTGCCAAACCCCAGCATCATGGCCCTAAGATGAGAGATGCATACAGTCCTTGATACTTTAGAAAATTAAATAAAGATTCCCATGGGGACAGATACTCAGGATAATATTTCACTCATTGCAGCAAGTCTACAGATGGGATATATGTGGAGCTTAGACTTGCACAGAAAGCATGTACAAAACTACACAGGGTGAGCTGTTTTCTACCCAATCATGATGAGCACAAGGGCTCTTGGGGGCAATCAGTGCTCCTCAGGTTCTGCCACACAGAGCAGTGGCACTTTGGGTGACATTTCCACCAGCCCACAGAAATGCAAGGAAAATAAAAACCATATGTTAGATTCAGAGAGTGTCAACCCATGACTGTCATTTCTTCAGGTTTTCTTCTTACAGTTTTTGGTGGTAAAACAATTTTTTCCCATGTAGGAAAGTTTAAAAATAGGACAGCCGCCATTTGACTTCATCGCATTCTAACTCTATAAATGATATTAATGATATTAATCATTAATGATTTTATTAATGATAAAATATCTGTTTAGGAGCCTAGAGAGATGGTTTTGTGGATAAAACATTTTTTGGGTGCAAAAATGAGGGACCTGAGTTTAGATTTCTACCACCCAGGATGGCATCAGGGCATGGCGGCACAAGCTTAGAGCCCTAGTGCTATGGGGCAGGGACAGGCAGAGCCTGGGGTCTCACCAACTAGACAATCAAGACCCGGTCTTAAAAATGGTGTGGAGAACAATAGAAGCCACTCAAAACTGATCTCTGGCATCCACCTGCATATACATATGTAAATATACACACATTCAGCAATGTCATTTTTTAAATATTTGTGATTACTTCCCAGGTTTTGTAGTGATTAAAGAAATCCAAAGGTCTTAACCACCATTGTTTTATGGAAGAAATGGTAGTTTCAACAATAAGTTAAGCACTACTGTAAGTTGAAAAATGGTTAAAGGTCTCCATTTGGCTGATTTTCCATGTTTCATAGACTTTGCACTGTAACTATTCACCTTTTTCAGTTCAGGAGCCAAAGCCATCTGCTCTCCTACTTGCTTCTGCCTGGTCTTGTGCCTTGGCAATACAATGACATGGAAATTATTGTGTTGCAGGACCTTGATTCCCCGCCTTTTATTTTGCCTCTTGAAACCTGCAGCTGCCATGCAAACAAACCCAGACTAGCCCATAGATTTAAAAATAAAAAGTGCCTAGGTATTCCCTAATATCTCAGCCACACAACTAAACCTATACAAAATAAATAAGTTGTAGAATAATTCCAGGCTAAGAAGATGGCTGCTGGCACAAGTGTCTAAGTTCAAAGAAGAAATGCCACATTGAATGCCTTACTGACATGGTGACTTTCAGGGCTTGCAGTAATTCTTTAAGATGCCATTTCATCTAAGAGGGAACTAAGCAATCACCTGTTGTGATCTTCCTTTTGAACGGATTTCTGTGCATGGTCACTGCAAGGATTCTGTGACCTCTCATAGAGTTATTGAAAGAATAAGCCTAGAAAACTACAAGAGTGAACCTAATTCCCCCTGAATTATCCAGAATTGTCTTCATGTACCTATCCCACAGCAATAAATGGATATTTCTCTGATACTCTAAGGTACATTATCAGCTACCTATGTCAAAGAATTCTAAAGGATAATTTTGATAATACCAGTAAAAGACATTTGTTCCTCAAATGCTGTCCTGCACATTTTAAGCTAGAAATGTTTCATACTAACTACATTGAAGTTGAGAGACCTGAATTCAGGAAACATAGGCTCCACTCCTGATTTAGCTAGATAATGCCCTTTAAGCATTACTTCTGTTTTACTCTGGTCCTCAGATTCTTTATAAAAGAAGTTATAATCCTGGACAGAGGTGTGTGTGTATCTGTCTCTGTCTCTCTCCCTCCCTCCCTCCCTCCCTCTCTCTCTCTCTCTCTCTTTCTCCCTCTCCTCCCCCCGTGTGTGTGTCTATGTGTGAGTCTGTGTATATGTGTGTGTGTGTGTCTGTGTTTGTGTGTGTCTATGCATGTCTGTATCTGTGTGTGTCTGTGTCTGTCTATGTGGCTATGTGTGTATGCACTTACCTTATTCAGGGGGAAATGTGTATTTGCATGTAGAGATACACACAGAAGCCAGAGCTCTACTTCCAGTGTTGTTCCTCAGCATATGTCACAGTGCTTTTAGACACAGGGTCTCTCACTGGCCTGTAGCTCACTAATTAGACTAGGATGACTGGCCAATAAGCCCCAGAATCTGCCTGTCTCCTTTAATGCTGAGATTACAGGAACATGCCACCACACTCAGTTCTGTTCAGTTGGTTTATTTGATAGGGTTTTTTTGTTTTGTTTTGTTTGTCTTTTGTTTTTTTTTAAAGTGGGTTTTAGGGATGAAGCACAGGTCTTCATGCAGTGAATACTTTACGAGCTGAGCTACCTCCACAGGCAGACTAAAGTAACTTCAAGGTCCTTATTTTTCCAGCAGCATCCCAACCCCTTAATCTGGTCATTCTAAATGTTTGGAAATAAGGCCTCAAAGATAAATGCATTAAAACTCTCTGGAGACTGAAGGCCTGATATCTACTTAGAAAAGTCTAGCATGCTGCTTTTCCAGAATCCAAACAAAAGAAAATTTGGTTTACAGGTGTTATTGTTATGGATCCTGGTAGGTCATTCTTCTAGAAATAAGACTTGGCCATCTTTTATTTTCCCTGAGGTTGCTTTTGTGTACATTAAGCTTGTGCATTTCTGTGATCGTTAAATGTAATCTGTGACTTGGATTGAAGTGTATTCAGGGATCCACATGGAAATAAAACCAGACGCACTGTAACCACTATTGTGATATTTATCACTGATGGTACTCACATGGCTGTGGAGCTCCATAAAACCCTGGAGGGGTTACCTTCACTTAATGGCGTCCTTCCCTTTCACTCAGCAGCTACTTCTTATTGCAAACAGCTGCCTGGAAACGAAAAAACATTTTCTATTTCCAAGGGACACTGTTGGCTCTCAAAGCACTTTGCTCGTTTTCCTTAACAAATGTTTAAGTTTAATCAAATTTCTAATTCTAAAAATGATCTTATCTCACATGCTTTCTGAATCAAAAACTCAGGAGACCTACTATGCATCTGAAAAGAATAAAAGGAATCAGGCTAAAGAGTGCACATGCACACACACAGGCATATGCTTACACAGACTCATGTGCACATACATACACACATACATACACACATACGCACAAGGCAAAGTGGAGTGTGCAGCTCTGATGTTTTCAGTGCACTCTTGTGATGTTTTTGCCACCCCTTGAACCAGCTGGTTTCTGCCCACTCTAGCTATTAGGGGGACCAGCTGACTTTGCTTCTAATGATGGCTTCCTTGAGCTGGGTTTGAAAGCTCCTTCAAAATAACCCAGTGAAACTACATTAGCACCAAAGTAAGGGAGGAAAACAAGCGTCATATAAACTTTATTAGCACTCTTTACTATGAAATAAACTAGGCTTATACTTCTTTTGTAGGGGAAAATGATGAACACACACACAAAAAAAAAAAACGTACCGTATTTTTACTAACTAATGTGCACTTGTAAAATGCATGGCATGCTGTTTTACAGGCAGTAGCATATAAAATACTTTTTCCAGATGTGGATTCATAATTCTCCAAAGACTATAATAGTTATCATAAGATTTATGGAGGATAATTTATTAATCACATTTTTTTTTTCCGTTCAGAGATCTTTTTGGTAAGATGAAAGCAAACTTTAAAATGTCATTTTAACCAAATGTAGATGGCATAATATCAAGTTACTCCTTTTGTTCAAATTATTTTTAATGACTTTATTTGCTTTATTGCCTACACAAGTCAGGACCAACTTGGTGTAATGATCTCTTCAGGAAATCTCTTAAGATTTTTTAAAAGTAAAATAGCATGGAGCTATTTTAAAAAGTAAATGAACTGAACTGTGTAAGTTAATTACTGTTCATTTATTTGAGGGACATAGGAACTACAGAAGCTTGGTTTGGAGTTTTTGGTTGTTGTTTTTTTTTTTTCATTTTTCTTCCTTCCATAGGATTTAGAAAAGAAATACCCTGTGGAAACTATAGCTTACTGTGCATACCTGCAGCTTCTTCAACAGAAATGTAGAAGCCCACTTGTGTCTGAGGTGCTATAAGTAACACATTGTTAAATAAAGTACATGTTTCAAACACAGGGCCCTTTAATCTGGTCTAGATTATTAAAAAACACAGCTGTGCTGAATCCATATTGAGGACCCCAAGTCACATGATAAGTAAAACAGTCCAAATGGCTTGCTTTTGTCATCGCTTTATTTGAAGCAAGTTTTGACTGGAGCTTAGCACTGCTGGGCTGGGGGTGGAGTGAGGAACGGCAATACTCCATTTCGGGGAAAATCCCTGGTCCGAAAATGAGACTGGTCCTTTCATATACCCAGCTTTCCAATGTCTCAGCTCACCAGCAAAGGAGTCTTCATTAGACAGGGGTGGTCTGGAGAGGAACAAATGGACAGATAGCCCTTAAACCGCCCTTTCTCTTCTACTCAGGCTCCTGCAGCAGCCAGCAAAGTTTGCTAATCTACAGTAACAGGATAATACTTCACAAAGTTATCGTAATAGATACTTAGCTGGTGTTCAACACATAAGCTCTCACACAAGTTTGGGAAATACCATCAGTGTTCTAAACTGATTAAAAATAGGAGACCATAATATCGGAGACAGACATGGCTACACATGGTCACGTCTATTCTGAAATGCCAAGAAAAGACTGGGGCTATGGACACTTCGTGCTGGCTGGACTCTGATGGGTATAAAACTGTGGAGGAAACACAGAAGCATTTCAGGTTCTTCTTAATTGCTACTTTAACATACATTTTCCTTGGATACAGTGTGATGCTACAGTACACATATATATTATGTAAATCAACTCGATAGACATACCTAGATTACCCACAAACTTTTTGGTCATTTCTTTTGATGAGAAAAGTCGAAAGTGTCTAACTATTTTCAATCATACAATATAGATCATAATAATCATTTTCTATACAGTAAACCAGCCATGCTAACCTCCCCTATCCTGTTGTGACTTTGCTGTATTTTAAACAAGCCCTTTCCATTAGTTCCTTATATCTTCTCTCCTCAAATATGAAAAACACCACTATACTCATTGACTTTAAGAGCTGAACTTTGTGTTTGTTGTTGTTGTTATTTTGTTGTTATTTTCACCTGTCTTATCTTGGTTTGTATTTGATCTCTGGTTTCATCATGTTTTAGCAAATGTCAAGGTTTCATCCTCTCATTGCTGAATAGTAAGCCTCTATGTGTATGCGTGTGCACGTTGTATGAGTATATGAAGATGAGCATGTACATCTGTGTATCACAATTTCTTGCCTGTATATTGATTCTGGCTATTATAAACAGTGATGCAATAAACAGAGGATAGGAAGGAACTCTCTAATATACTGATTTTTTTTTCCTGTGAAGCAATGCTCAGAACTGAAATTAATTGCCTGATTGGATAGTAGTTCAATCTCTAATGTATAGACAAAACCCTCCATGTTGTTTTCCATATTGGCTGCCCCATTATAATCCCCACCAATAGTATAATCACATTCCTGTTTCTCTACATTCTTGACAGAACTTGCCATGTTTCATAGATCTGTTTTCATAGAGCCACTTTAAGTGTGGGATCATTGCATATTAAATGATCCAGGTAATTATTGCTGCTGTATGGTTGAGGGAGGGAGATCCAAAGAAAAGTAAATATGGAAAATGATGAATCAGGCTCAGCTGTACAGACAAAGGACACTTTTGAAACTTCTGATCTCTTCAAGGACACTTATCTGCTAGTACGAAACAGGTCATTCAAGGCTACTCAACCTCAAACTGTACTCTTCTTATATACTTTTTCAGCCAGAGGAAAGTCTGGACAGAAGGTCTGGAGCATGAGGCAAATAATCCTGATCCTCCTTTCCAAAGCCTTGGGCTCTAGGAGCTAGCAAGGGTCAAAGGTGTACCTGAACCTGACAAACTAGGAAATACAGAGGCATCCCTGGACATGAGGAAATGCATTCTTTTACCAGGCCAGTCATGGCCAATCAGAAGAGCACATGGCTTTTCTCTTTCCATGTGGTGATAGTCCTGCCTTTGCCAGTACAGAGAGGTTCTCCTGAGGTTTGTTCCACAGGTATGAACAGTTTCAGCTATAGTTAGAAAGAGATTGGCCAGGATCAACTCACATCTCTTCCTACATTTATTCTTCCCCTTTTGATAATTACATCTCATCTGAGATATGAACACAATCAAATGTTGACAAATGTGCACAGCAGGAAAACCATGTAAGTTTCCCTCAAAGAAGTAAACAGTGCCTAGTAGGATGGGTCTCTACGAGAGGTCAGATACCCAGACCAAATTCTCCAGCCCAGAAAATGTGCATGAAGTTCTGGAACAACAGATGGCAAAGACTGGGTAGCGCTTCTCTGAGGAAATAGCATGACAAATAGTCCCTTCCAAAATGAAATCATCACAGTAGAGAAGCACGGACCAACCATGGCTTTCTGCTTTAGAAAAGTTGGAGACAGATCATGTGGATGTGAATGGTTGCCAGTGGTGTCTCACCCAATCGTAGATAACAGAGTTTGTGGTGAAAAGTCACCAAGAGTATACTCTCATTCCTTTCCGGATAGGTGCCTATGGCTGCTTCTTCAGGAAAACAAAAGCTCAAATATTCACACAATATTCATTCCTCTCAGGCACAGTGCTGAGGACTTTGTGTATAATGCTCCAATTACTGAATGCACCCGCACTGAGCTATATCTCTTTTGCAACTGACTTTGAGAAGTTGAAGTTTTATGAAACTGACAGTCACCCTGGTGTTGGAGGGTTTATCCTCTAATCAACAAGTGTTTTACAGAATATATCTACAAAGCTATCAATTTCATCTCTGTTGAAATCCAGAGAAAGCCTCTAAAGTTTGTTAAGGTAAATGACGTGTAACTCATTAAGCTGAAAATGCTCCATTGTATAGTCTGTTCCAAACTTACAATACAGAAGTCAGAGCAGAGTTGGGGGCTCGGGACATAAATTCACCATCTGTAGCAAAATGTAATCAGACCCCAGGAGTTTCCACTTTGAAGTCTTCCTGAATCTGTGTGGGTTACAGGTCTGAACATATCACCAGCTTTGACAGGTGGCTTTATTTTTCATTTCAAAGAGGGTGCAGAGAAGGCAAGGAAAGCGAGGGAACACGTGCACAGCAGAGCTTTGAATGTGGCCCCAGGAAGGATGGCTGAGGTATTTTTTTCAGTTCAGGTCACACACTCAGAACAACTGAAATAGAGAGCTTTCTGAGACGTTGTCCTTTTTGGCTAAGGCACTTGGGAAACACCCCCTTTCCAGATGGTATTTCCATCTTTTTCAGCAACTAGCCCATCTCTCAATTTGCCCCATATCTTAGAAAGTGCCCCTGGAGTCAGGCGTCTTTTAGGGATGACAGTGAACAGAAAGCATCAGCTACAGCAGAAGTTTTACCAATTTCAGACAACAATATCATCTCTAGAAGCTGAAACCCAATTAACAGATCTTTTAGCACAGAGACAGCTGGCTAACACCAGGAGTCAAGAAGGAGAGAATGCTACACACAGCTCCTGGGTAAGGCTGATCCAACCATACTACTCTCTAGAAAGGATATTCACAATACACTCATGGTGGAGGAGTAAGGCAGAGCCCTAGTCGTTTGTCTCAACTGCCAAGTTGAGCAAGCACAAGCATGCCAGAACCTGCTCACAACCTCCTGCATGCAGTCCTGAAGACATACCTTGCAAAGCAACAAGCCCCACAGCATAAGGAAGCCTCCCACTCAACAGCCATTATAAATGAGGGACTGCTACATGAGAAAGCACTGTGAGCATGGAAAGACTATTCTTCAAGAGAAAGGGGTCTAGCACAGAAGGTTGGACCAAGCATTCAGCCTTGCAAAGGAGAAAATGTATCTTCCCAAGGTGCTGCTCAGAGTGCCTTCAGGCCTAGTGAATTCCCCCTGCTACAGTATAAGAGTCTGCAAGAGAGGGATGCCGAGGATTAGTCCCTAACATAGCTAGAAGCATACACACACTCCCAACTTCTAAGGAATTAAAGACACACTCTAGACATCTCAACCAGAGCCCTTAGCTTTGTTCTCTGCGTTCTAGGGCACAGCACGTTCAAGTTGCCCCTGAAACATAGTTTTACTAAAATTATGTTTAAAGTGCCATAATTTGTTTTAACAAATGTTCTTCTCCAGTTGGTAGGATGGTAATGTGTTTCAGAGGCCAACTAAGATGTACTGATGAAACAGGACTAAACTGAAACCTCTAGCTTCTCTCTATTGTTTGCAACCTTGGGTAAATTGCTTAAGATCTTTAACTTTTGTATTGGTTTTGTCACTGGCTACCTACTCGTCATAATCATCCCTTAATCCTTCCCTGGTACTTTTGAATTTAAATACTGAATTCCAAATTGAAAGTATTTTATGGTATTTATATTTGAAATATTTAAAGAAAACATATACATCACCAAATTGTTGTGAAGATAAAAACTGGATTTCATGAATGTTTTTATTTCTATAGTTTCAGAAAATATGGAAAGAGGAGGGCAAGAATTAGCAGAATTCTTTCTACAAATCAAACCTGTGCAGAAAAATATCCTTGGAATTTAGGACCTTGTGATATGTCTTCAGCTAAGGAAAGAAGTCAAGGTTCCCCAGAGATATTCTATTGTGTATCATGAGTGGTTTTGTTACACCTCCACATAACAAGAGGAACTCATTGAGATCATCACACATAATTCTCATGGCCACTCAACTCTTATTATTCCCTCTTCACACATGTGGAAAGTGAGACTTTTGAAAGTAAGGACTCATAGGCAACAGAGCTGGGAACGAAATCCAAGGCTAACTCTGCAGGTTAAAAATCTCACACTGGCCTCAGAGGGGGAGGATGCGCCTAGCGCTGAAGTACCTTGAGGTACCAGGATGGGTTGGTATCCAGAGGGGATATATGATACCAGGGTTGGTGTCAGAGGAAAAGAGGAGGGATGGTGGGGGAGGGGATACTTGGAAGAAAGGGGAGCTGTGATGAGGATGTAAAGTGAATAAATAAATTAATGGAAAAAAATCTCACACTGTGCTTACTGAGGTGTTGCATTTCACTACAGCTTCTTGTGAAGTGTGGGACCTGATCTTCTGTTCCTATCATTGGTTTTCAATACAGTATTTTACACTGACTAGAGAGACTGGGTAGCAAAAACTAATTAAATAAACATAAACCATAATTTTTGGTATTAAAAAATATGTCCTTAAATAGCTATAGTTCATGACACATGGTTTGAATATGGGATGTATCCATTGGTTCATGTGTTTGCACACTTGGCCCCCACTTAGTGACACTGTTTGGGAAGGATGCCAAAACTTTAGTGGGTAGAACCTCTATCAAGGGTGACAGGTCTTGGGTTTTTAAAAGTTCAGCCCCAGTTCCTATTACTTCTTTACCCTCTGACAGTGGATACAATGTAAGCAGCTGCCTCTTGTTCTTACTTTCACACCCTCTCCTTTAGGGTAGATTGTATGTCCAGAAACTCTGAGCCAAAACAAACAGTTCTTCTGTTGATGCTGTCTGAAATTGCATCATACCAACAAGACAGTTAAAAAAAATACACTTTTACAAATTAATTTTTCAACAGTACTTTGAGTAGGCAGATGGGAAATCACAAATCAGCAAGTAAAGTCTAAGTACTGGAAGACTCTAAGCTTGAACAGCCAGGTATAAATACCTTCTAATATTTTCTGTCCTGGGAAGCTTGCTTTCCTTATCCACGAGCAAGTGCTAGTACCTAAATGTTTTTGGCAATACATTTCCATCATCTCTTATGATATTGGTGTTCTGAAGCCAATGGAAAAGATTCATCCAATACATAAGAAATAAGGAAGTCCAAATGTTGTTACACCCAGAATTTCAAAACTCTTGACAAGAAGCAGCATTTCAAATTAGACTGGGAGCTTTCTCCAGACAGAAACTATAAGGTATTTTCAGTATTTTGCTTTGCTCTAGCCTTGGGTCTGACTCATAGAGAATGCTTGAGATTTGCAAAGATGGATCAACACATCAATCAACGAACCACAGACAGTTCTGAGTCTGGAGCTATCACGTACCTTCTTCCACAATAGCCCTTCCTTGGAAACTTTCTTAGTACTTGGAAAAGATTGGAGCAAAGGAAGAAAGCCTTGCCAAGCCTCTCATCCAGGTAGCAAGAAATCAAAGTGGCCATGTGACTCAAGTTACTAACTCTTGGTTGCTTTGTGTTCCAGTTCCTTGATGATTTCACTGTCTGAATTCCAGATGTTCCCCAGTCCGATTGAAGGTGGTTGAGAGGAAATTCTTATAGTTAAAGTAAGTGGGTCATTTTCTTTCACTCCTATACCTCATATTATTTTTGGAAGAATCGAGACCCAACTTACATGTAACTCAGGGGTGCCAAGCTTTCAGAGGTTGTCAATATCTAGCTCTTTATAAGTCTTCTTGTATTTATTTTCACATTAGAGAGAAGAGAGAGAAAGTCTAATTGCATTGTATAGTTTCAGTTGAAAATAGACTTTGGGAGTTTTCTCCATTTTGCCCAAGTATTTCCCCAAGACAGGGTAGGAGAGAAACAGATAGCCTGTGTCCTGGTGTTTTCCTAGGAACTTGAAACACAAGCATTATAGAGAAGTATGAGTCAACATTTACCTGATTCACATATTTGGGTAAAAGGGTTTTTGATTAAATAACACTAGCAGAGAAAATAGGATAATAAAATATAATTTATTTCTGATTTAATAAAATGGCTATTTTGTGAGTTGTATATACAAATAATGTTCATTGTGAACCAACTCAATTTACTTATTAAAACATCCTACTGACCCTCTCTACTAATTGAGAAATACTTTAACTTAGCTTAGTATTCAACATTCTTCCTGTTTTCCTTGCTTTCACATTCCATATAATCCAGAGCAGTAGGATAATCATAAAGATTTTACCTGGAAAAACACCCCCCTCAGAAGAGATCTGAGACTGGTGGAAAGACTGGCGAGTTGCTCTGGGTTCTAGATGTAGGTGCACTGTGGGTTTCAGAAGCAAATGAAATGTATACAGAAAGGTATCTCTATCTGCTGTTTCAGTATCAGTAGCAAAGTAATCTCTCAGCAAGCTGTTGGATGTGATAAAATGTTAAGAGAGAAAGGTATTAACCTCAGGTTGTCAAGTAACTTATAAATAAGGATATTCAATTGGGGGGATTCTTAGCTTTGGGGGTTGCTAGGAAAAGGTGGTACTAGGAAATATTTTATTTTATAAAGAATAGCAGTCTGAGGCAGGAGCACATTTGTCTTCTCTGGTCCAGTAGATTTCCCACCCACCCACCCACCCAGTGGATCTTAAAAGGCATTTGTGGC
Organism: Grammomys surdaster; assembly: GCF_004785775.1. Lineage (NCBI taxonomy): Eukaryota > Metazoa > Chordata > Mammalia > Rodentia > Muridae > Grammomys > Grammomys surdaster. The sequence continues at coordinate 6,169,558 of NW_021604657.1, forward strand.
ATCCAACTATCTTCTTAAAGCTGTGGTTTTCAACTTTGGAAAAGGGGTGTCACATACCAGATATCCTGCACATCAGATATTTATATTATGATGCGCAACAGTATCAAAATTAGTCATGAAGTAGCGATGGAAATAATTTTGTGGTTGGGGATACCACAACACGGGGAACTCTATTAAAGGGATACAGCATTAGGAAGGTTAAGAACTATGACTCTGAACTAATTCTAGCCTCACAGCTGATAAACCTCTCTACAGGTTCTATGAGCAGCATCTTTACCACTGACTCTACATATAAATACCTCCCTCACATGACACCTTTTCACCGAAGCCTACAGAAAGTTAGTGATGCTGGGATTGAGACTCTGGTCACTTGCTACTCAGCTTCAAGAATTTATATAATTTCAATCTGTTTGTCAAGGACTGACTCTCTCTGCCCATAAAGAAAGCAAGCATTTTTTACATATTATAAATAATGCCCAATTAACTAGCCTACGTGTACATTGAGGACACTCTTTGCTTATCTCTTTTTGGTGCTAAATTTATACTACCTGCACACACATGTACATATATGCATGCCCACATGCACTCACACATGTCATATCTCACTTGTTTTCTCAGAGTCTCTATTCAAAATATTCTCTTTCCAAGAGATTATCTGACTCTCCTGAAATATGTATATAACCCATCCTTGACAATGCTTTGCACTTAAGTGGGACTTTCTAATTGAATAGGTCATTTTCACAGGGCAATTGAGAAAACAAGAATTATTCATCAATCTATCTCATTTCCATCCCAACCTTTCTCTTAGTCTGCTCAAAGTTATGATCACAAAGTACCTGAGGATGATGATTTACAAAGTTCGAGATGTCCAGGAATGTGTTGCTGAGGAACTTCATCCCAACTTGTATCATAACATAGTTAAGAAGAGGAAATGGAAACAGTCATATGGAAAGGAAGAAGAGATGTCATATAGCATGACAGAATGCCAGAAAAATGTAGGGAGGAACACTCTCATTCAAAGCAACAAGTTCTCTCTCAAGAATCCTACATGAACAAGAATATGATCCTGAGAGTAAAGCAGTAACCTTCTAAAGGACACCATCATTGTGCCCAACCCATTAAATTTTCTACCACTTCTCAGTGGTACATGGGAACATGGGGCTTGCAGGCTTGCAGTACATGAACCTTTAGAGAATATTCTCAATGACTTGTCGACTCAAGCAATCCTCTATTTCATCCTACAATCTTCAATAATCTTGAGTAGTCTGGTGAAGTAAGTGTCTTTCTTGTGATTCTCCCAGCTAATCAATGGCGGGGTGGTTGGGGGGGGAGGGACTTGTAGTCTGCAAGAACTATGCTGAGTTGAACCCATGAGATATTGAAACTTATCGTGGGTAGCTATTTCATGCTTTTGTTTTCAGTATTTAAATGAATCTATTGGTCCTTGTAGTTTTTCTCTCTTGATATACCTCTCAGATACCAGGACATTTCCCTCCAGAAGACCCCATGTCAAGCAAACCACCAGTGTACTCTGGAGTCCTGCTTTCCACTTACCTTCCACAGACCTGCGATCTTCAGCACATCTTCTTACCCAATGTTACTGATTCTGGCTGAGGACTGGGAGTCAGGGGAATGTCAGCAAGGAGTTGTTAACTAGGCAAGGAGGGCCAGAGATCTCTAAAGGGGAGCAGCACCATTGCAGACATGCCTCCTCTCTACGCTCATAGAGCATAAGACCTCATACACAAACTCCACAAGGTACCCCAGCCAGATAACTTCCTCCAGAACATCCCAGCACATCCCTAAAATTCCTAAGTGATAATTCTTAGACTCAAAACACAACTTGGCTGCTCTGGATCCCCCACATTCAGGGGCTTCTGTAATCTATATATTCTGTTCATGAAATAAACAACCATTCAGCCCTGCTACTTAGTGTACACACAGACACACACACAAACACACACTCACATCTCATTCTCTTTTTCACAAGGATTTTCATTCAAACTCATGCTCTAAAAGCCATGAGTTTCTTGTCTTCCCCTGTCCTGGTTGTCTTCTTACCACACACTGCAATAGTGTTTGTGGACTGGAAGTTGCTCCTCTAGGATTTAAAGTCTTTCAGTCTTATCTCCCTTGGACTTGGAATCTCTCCAAATGACCTCCCTTCTGAATCACAAAGCTGAGAAAGGTTTGTTGTGCAAAACCAAACCAGTAGGTCTTATCTACTTAGAAGGGAGCCTTTGGGGGTTTGGCTACTTGCTCTCTGAGGACAACATGAATTTCAATTCATCACAGTTACAAGGTTCCTCAAGAGCTGTCCCTTCTTGTGTTGATTGTAGTTGCAGTGGCCAGTGAACACTATTTTTCATTTTATCAAATACATCCTCAGAGTCCAATCACTCAATAAACTCTGTGTCTTTATAGTCATGATGGGAATTAATTGGCAAATGTTTGATGATTCCGGATCCTAGTTGTGGTCTCTATACTTCCAGCAAGGATCTTAGCATTCTCTTCTATATTTACCTTGGAATTTCAAAAGTATGATTATTATTATTATTATTATTATTATTATTATTATGCCTAGGATTGTAGGGTTCATGAGCTGCATGATAGGAATGCTTAATCCTAAATTGTTAGAGTTGCTTTTGGAAGGGGATCAAAACTCACATTGATGCTCCATCCCTCCCAACTTACAAGGCCATTGTTATTGTATTTACATTTGGATAAACCTTCCTATAGAAGGTAGCTGCTCATAGCAGTTCATTTGAAACATGTAGGCTTAGATCTGGCTTCATGTGTTAGCACAGGCCTGTCATCGTGCATTCCTGGTCACTCTCCGAAGTACATTTGTCTTTCCTCAGTGTTTCTCAGGGCTGGGGAGCAGACATTCCTTCGCCTCTACATTAATCCAATTACTAAACACCTGCAGACATGCAATAACAGTTTAGGTGCCAAGAGCCTTAGAAATGGTTTTATAGCAGAATGTAATCGGCTGTCCTGCTATCAGGAATCAGGTTACACACCTGCCAACATCTGAGCCAAAAGCATAACACTCGTGGTTTTCACTCCAGGCAGGAATGCTCAGCACACATCATAGAGACTACGTGACTGGCATGTCAGCATGACAGCCCAGGCCCCATTAAACATTTGAACTTCTAGTAATAGTATTTGAAGTCACTTTAGTCTTCCAATGGCTTCAAAAGGACTATGATAAAAACATGATTTTTCTTCCAAGGACAATTAAGGCAATGACACCCCCTAAAGTACAATTTGCTGAGCATGAACTCTAGGACAGATTCATTTATTTCAGAATACAAGAGAGGTGGCTATTTGCCAGGTGATTGCCTGGATGCCTCCTAGCTAGGAGGGAATCTGAGCCTATAAAACAATACCCTTCTACCCACTCATACTATGAAACCAAAGAAGTGGTTCAATTTTTTTAAATTTTTTTTTGATACTAGAAATCCAAAGACTCTCATTTTCTTAACTGCTTTAAAAACAGTGAGACTTAGAGTGTCATGCTGGTATCTTTCTCCAAACATGGCCATCTACAAAAGAAGTGAGAGTCTGTCAGAAAAAAAGTCTCAAACAAGCCTGACTGATTATCATCCCTAATTGTTTCCCAAACAGATTTTGAAGTTTTTAATGGCTAACCATGGGAGAGAATTTTTTTCCTTAACTAATTTTGAAAGTTTTCACTTGTTGCCCATACTAGGTAGTTTCTTAGTCGCTAAGGGACTAAGACATAAACTGGAGACAGTGTGAACTGAAATCTACATAGCCAAGGCCATGAAGAGACTGCATGAATCGTGGTGGATCTTCAGGACATGTTAATTAGTTAAATGGCTTCCCCGGTAAAGGAATATGTTCCTTGTTGTACCCCCAACCCAGTAAAGCAAACATGTGATGCTATCCTTCCCTATCCCTGATCTACTGTGTACACTGGAGACATTATAAATCAGGAAATGAGAGAAGATTCAGTGTCCTGGGGTATAAAATGAGAAGGAAGGAATGTTGTTCTTCACAACAGCTCCCACAACTAATCTACCCTTCATTCAAACACGCTGTATTTTCAATCCAAGATATCTCAGTTCCCTGAGACTACTTGCCATTGTCAACAGCAGAGTGCTTCAGCACAAAGCCCTTGTTTGATATACCAGTAGCAATAAAATGTGTCTTGTGTGTGGAGGCCTTGTTTTCCCACCCAGGGCACTAGCTTCTCCGGGCCATAGGAGTACAGTTATGTGTATCACCTCTGGCAGATTTTCTCCCCCAGACCACCGAGGTTCCAAACTTTGACCTTGCTCCCCTTGGCTTTTTTATCTAAAACATATACACAGCCTAGTCTCTACAATGAATATCTTCTACCTGCCTTCCAAGTTGTTGTTAGTAATTGTGTGGCATCATGTGGGGGTTTGTGAAAACCACAGAAACTTCTGAAATGCCCGTTTTGAATATACTCAACCAGTGCCTATATTTTGGAAAGATCTGGAAACTCTGATACAAACTACTGGTCTGAGTGCCCAGGTAAGTTATAGTTTCCTCCTTTCAACACCTCTTGAAAAGAAATGCCAGCAGAGCCCAGAGGATGCACTTTCTCTGATAGAGAACAGCCACATTATCTCTGATGCACAAGCTGCAGGGCAGGATGCAGCTACCCAGGATGGAAAGAGATGATGAAGGTTTGAGAGATATGAACAACAGGGAAAAGCGGGGACCAGACTAAATCATCAGCCCTTATTGAAAAGGAGGGATGGTAGCATCCAGAGATGGCTGCTTCCCTGCTTTCTTAGCAGTCAGAGCAAAGGCAAAAAAAACCTGGAGGGGAGGGGCCTTCCAAGACATGGGTCTGCCAACCCCTCCCATTGCAGCCCAACATTCTCAGCCCACATGTAACCTTCAGCCCCTGCCCAGAACAGTCAGTGTGACAGTAATAATAGTAGTCACAAGAAAATGTAACCTCGATCATACTAACAGCTTTTGAAAAGTAAAATGCTGTGGATATGATTTCAATTAAAACTCACATTGTCTGACTTGTCTCTATGCACAGCCAGAGTTCACCTCCTCCTGCCCTCTTACCTCCTCTATTCAAAATGTAGCCAACAGGAGAGACTGCTTCAGTGCATGCTCCAACCATGAGGAGACAGGGTCTGTGTGCTTCGCATCACTTCCCATTCCCCAGTCTGCTGCACTCTCACAGCCCTGGGAACGACTTTTATGTTAACCTTTCCTCAAATCAATCATAATATAGGGGAGGAATTGTGAGTAGAGTTTGAGTTTCTTCTCTCTCCTTCACCCACCCTCCTTTCCTTTTTCCCTTCTTCCCTTCCCTCCCCTCCCCTCCCCTTCCTTTCTCTACTCTCTCCTTCTATATCTGCCTCTTTCTCTCTCCCCCTTTCCCTCATAGTTTTCTTGATTTATGAAAGAACAATTATAAACTTAAAATAAAAATGTTCACATATAAATGGAGCCTCATTCCTTCCTTGAGCCTGTCTCTATGCTGACAGCCTCAGTAATCTGCAAGTTTTTTGGCTGAAGGTGACTTTCCCCAAATCAGTTCCATCAACAGCAAATATGTGCCAGCCAGCCAGGTAAGGATGGGTAGGGGAGGCAAAATCAGAATCCTGATGCATATCCTCCAAAATAACAGAATTTCTGTGGTCCTGGAAATCTCCATTGCCTGTTTTCAACAAGATGCTGTGCAAACAGCAAGTCCAGCTGTTTGGTTTGATGTAAACAGTCAAATTTATACTTCTCTGTGCATCTCCTCCCCATCTTTGTACTCAGATGGTTACTATGTGCTTTTTTCTAAATAGTGCAAACAGTACCTGTACAAAATCTTTGCCAAATCTTCAAGGGGCTACAAAATGTTCTTCTATTCTGGTTAGGGTGAGTATTCATTGATGGAGCTTTGTTCAAGAAAAACTAAACCTAGTAACTGTTTCTCAGATGGTATCTTTCATTAATATAGGGGAGAGAGGTTAATTACAACATTGAAAGTCCAAGAGGGTATTGTCTTTAGAATGGCACATATCTGTTCTAGATAAACTTCATATTCCAGAAATCCATATATTAAACCAGCCCAAGGAAATGGGAGAAAATGATGTAAGGGAAGACTACTCGAAGCATGACTCACTTACTAGAGCAGTACAAAAAATATGGTAACAAATATTAAGCAGTTCAAGCAGCAGCTCTTTTGGACGGCCAAAAGCATTAATGATAAAGAACTCTAATAACGTTTTCTTTAACATTAGATAGATGTATCCACATCATTTTCATCCGTACTTACAGTTCTCCCAAATGAGAGGCTTCATTTTTCAGTAGATGGCAGTTAACACAGAGACACGCAACTGGCCAAGATACAGATAATAAGAGACCAAGAATGCTCAGCCCTAAATAAGACATCTCTATAACATCTGCCCCTCCCATGACTCAGGGATCATTGCTTGGAAGAGGGAGTGGAAAGAGTGTAAGAGTCCGTGACAATGAATGACTACAAGAAAACAGTGTTCTGGACACAACAGGCCAGTTGCATATGACATCACAGTGGTTATAACAACTTGCACAAGACCTTGCAGGCACAAGCCAGACAAACATCTAGAAATGTGAGTGAGCACACAGAGTCACACCCCTACCTGAGACTCTTGGTAACTTATAGCATCTGGGAAAGGGAAAGTAGTTTTCATAAATGTGTGGCCCTTTTCCTAGTATTTAACCTTGCTCCAGGGGAAAGCCAAACATCTAAGAGTTTCTAGGCAGCACAAACTGGACTTGATACGATTTCAAAAGAAATAATAAAAAGGGAGTATACTTGTTGGGTGGTTAGAAACAAAAGGTGTCTTGGAATGTTTGAGGAAAGGGTTGAATACGCTCAAAATGAATTGTATGAAATTCCTCAAAAAAACGAACAAATAAGTAAACAAATTAATAAATTCTATAGGAGTTGAAGCTGTAAAAAATGGTAACCATTGTCTTTAAACAATACTTGTATTTTATTATGAAACAGAACAGAGCTGCTTAGGGTAAATGTATTTTAAATATTAAGGAGGAAAGAAAGACAAAGGAAAGGAGGGAGAGAGAGAGAACTGGGAGGAATGAGATGATGGCTCAGTTGGTAAAGCGAAAATTTGCAAGCACAAGGATTCATGTTTGTTCCCAGAACCCCTGCTTGTTTTCTGATCTGATACATAGTAGTATGCTTATATTCCCAGCACTAGGGAGGCAGAGACAGGTGAATCCTGAGACCAGTCAGCCTAGCCTTCTTGGTTAGTTACAGGCCAGTGAAATAACGTGTCCCAAAACAAAGGCAGGCATCACCTTAGGTCAACATCTAAAGTTTTCCTCTGGTCCCAAAATAGTCATATGGTCATTACAAGAAGGAGCAGGGATGTCAGAATCAGAGAGGCCAAACAGTGACAACCATACAGTGATTAAGTACATTAGATAAAGCTTAGAGTCAGGCTCTAAAGTAAAAAAAGACAAAGAAATGGATTTTTCTCTAGAGACTCCAAAGAAATACAGCCTATTGACCAGCATTAGACTTCTAACCTCTGAAACTGTGGGAGAATAAGTGTGTTGTTATAAGCCACTAAGTTAAAGGTAGTTTGTTACCTCATCATTAAAAAAGTATTGCAAAGGGCAAAGCTCCCCAGTAAGGTCATATCTGTCATTTCTACTTCATCTATCTTATTTACCATTAAAATCTCTGTAGCTGTTCAGCTGAGGAAGCATTTTAAGAGTTTGTTGTAAGCATCCCACCTTAGGAGATGCTGGTGTTGTTACCACAGGAGATGTGTTCACACTCAGACATGGAAAAAAGTGATTAATAATTAGTGTTCTTTAGTTAAATATTTAGCACAACTGAATCAATCCTTATAATTTCTCTATTAAGTTCCAAGTTAAATAAGTCAAGAGGCTGCACTGAGTAATGCCTATACCAAAGGAGCCCATCTAGCTATTGACCTCAAGGTCTTAGGATCTGCTTTGTATATAGTTGATCTGATGATGTCTGAACTGAGTTTTAATGAATATATTTGTTAGATTTCCAAAGATAGGCATTTCTAGCCCCCAAAAAGACTCAATAAAGGTATAAGGTAAAGACTTGCCCTCATGCTGGGTAATCAGTAGGGCCCTATCCTTTGATTCCTACCAGGGCAGCACACCATTTTCATCTTCTTTCTCAACTAAACCCAACATTCAGATGTCCTTATGCCTTGGCCCAGAAGAAAGCAGCTTGCAAGAGTATATAAAGCACAATGTTCGATAGAATAACATTCGCCAAAGAACTCCATTAATCTACTGAACCTCTCCCAAATGAGCAAAGGAAAAATAAAAGTGGCCAAAAAATTTGACTCCTCATGGAGGAAGCATCTACAAGTCTTCTGAAGAACCTCAAAGACCAAAACATTTCCTGCCTATGAAAATATCCCCAGATCTTGAGCACCACTTCAGTATCTTGCTACCATTCTCATGAGACATAGTATACAGCTTTTGGGTATGGGAATGAATCACCTCCACTCTTCATGTTCTGATACTGTCTTAACACACTGCAAGATTGAAACTGGTATTCGGGAAGAAGCTTGAGTAAGTCATTCAACAGATATAAAGACTAACTTGATGGATAAGGGGAGAAGGTTATTAGAAATCCAAATGAAAACATGAACTTAAAGGATGAACCACAGCTGTGAGGCATGCAGAGCTGACTGAACTGCACGTCCTTCTCCCATGTGCTTTAATCTCTCGTCATTGTAGCTTCTGTCTCCCTGGTGATTTTGAATCAGTCTTAGAGGAAACTCCAATACTCTCATCAAAAGTTGGCCATGTAAGCTCTTTTCTCATAATACTCAGAAGAATGTCCAACTATGCGTTACTCAGTGCTGATGGCTCAAGTTACATCTGTCTGAAAAAACAGGGAATGTGGTGGATTGTCTGTAACAACAGTGTCAGCATCCCTTCTGTTCCTGCAAGCTCGTGGCACTCTCTCACTCACCTCCCCTCCCCAAGAAGCTGGCTGGATTCAACCATCCAAATGTAGCAGCTGGCTAACTTCTTCTGTCTGTCCCTTGGAATCTACCCTCTAACTGAAGACATTCAAGTCAGATAATTGAACGGTGAGTGACCACATGGAGAGGGGCCAGATGGAGTAGAGCCAGGGTTCCTAGCCAGACCTGGGGCAAACAAAGATAGTTTCACAAAGCTTCAACCAAACCACAGAATTGGGAGACAGTAAGTTGTAGCTAAGCTAAGTTTGGGAGTGATTTGTGATGCAGCAATTCAAATTGAGACAGTGGACCACAAGTTCTCTGAAATGTCCTCTTGTTCTAATGTCCCCTGCATGTCACTGCATGTCACTGCATGTCATTGTTCTCCTACCATAGGACTCATCCAAAGGAATAAAACTAAGCTGTCAGTGTTTCAGGAGAGATGCTTGTTCCTGGAGGTCTTCTGCAGGTATCACACCATGCTCACCACTGAGAATTTAGAGGCAGATCCTGCTTCTGTGAGCTTTGGACCCCGGCATCTCACCAGAAAAATAGGAGCAGTGGGTGGCTACTACCAGCTTCCATATCTAGAGCTTTTTATCAGTAAAAGAAAAGAAGAAATGACTGTTAGAGAAATATTGGGTGGGTAACCAAAAGAGGATTATGTTATATTAACAATGAGGATTGTATTTCATAAAGTCTTCAGTTCATAAGTTCATGGCTAGAAACAAGGTCTCCCTTGAAACAGTTAGTTCAGCAGAGTTCTGAAAATCAAGCATGAGTTTTACATCTCTGGTCTCTGCTCTGGTAATAAGGCATGGTATGCGACTGCAGTCCACCCGAACAATAGAGAAAACATAACTCGGCCCAATGATGTAGGAAAGCAGCTGCCCACCTGGTGTGACTTAGAAACACATGGAGCTCTCAGTAACCCCAGCCAAAGAGCAGAGGTAGAGGCTGCAATATATCTGGGCTTCTAGAAAAGAACAAGTGGAGAGAGGAAACAGGTCAGATCCTGAAGGAAAAAGAACAAAAATGATTCTCGACAAAATGAGTTCACAAGAGCATTCCAGAAAACAGCTCCCAACACACGTTTACAGTTTAAAGATTCTAGCGGTTAATGATGTCAGAGGTTCTTACCAGGTTATCTGGCAGAAGTAGAAGGCCTGTGATTCTGATTCTAATAATGGCAACCATATTGCTTCAGCTGTCCTTGCAAAATGAGCAGGCATTCTGGCTCCAGGGAGCTCACTCAAAGCAGCCAGTCTCACCTCTGGGAGGCAAATGAGAACACTACAGATGCTTAGCTCCAGGGACCTGTAAATACTCAATCTGTGCCCAGGTGTTGCTCCAGGACAAAGCCTGAAGCAAGATAAAGACTGAGTACTCAGTCAGGAGACTCTAGGTAGATTCAGACAAGTTTCATTTGCTGTGCTTTGAGGAGCTAAACCTTCTTCTCTCCGAGTCTCCATTCTTTCCTCTGCAAAGTCAGAGCTGGGCAGAACGACTATTAAAGAGACTTTCTAAATCTTACTTCTGTATTTTTAAAAAGCATTTGATATATTTTCTTCTTTCTGGAAACTAACATGAAGTTGCCTGCAGTAAATTTCTATGCTCCCCTGCTGGGATATATTATTTCAAATTGTTCCTCTTGTTGTGAAAAATTACAACAGCGTAGAGCACAAAATGCCTATCCTCAAAGTCAAGGCAGTAATCGTCTGAGCAAGAGGCTAAGAGTTCACCCAGGGCCTTGTGTAATGACTTGGTGCTTTATTGGTTAGTTTTTATTAGAGGTTTTGGTCAGATGCTGTGCTGTGGTCAGGACACTTTCTGTTTGGTCCTGGGGGACATTTCTTATTGAGATGTTCTTTGTGGCATAGAAGGAGAATAATTCAATGTTTATGAGTATTCCAAAGACACTTGAAAAGAAAGTACCTCATCTCCAAGCACATAAAATGGATCCCTCATGTAAAAATTTAGCTTGCTTTATACCCTTGTTCCCTTGGTCTTTACTTGTGCTTGTTTTTTTTTTTTTTTTTCTTGTCTCAACTTTCGTTATTCTCTACTCCTGTTTTCATAAATTGTTAGTGCAGCAGTCAAATCTAGCATGATTGGACTATGGATTTTTCCTAAATCATTCTATGATTAACTGGTTCCTGTGTGGACATGATATGCAACATGTGACTCTGTAAGCCCATGTGTTTATTGTGTATCGATATTTATCAATATAAAATGACCTTATGGGTTTCTGTTAGTACTTCTCAACCTCTTTACAGGATTCTAATCCTAGTCTTAACTTTATTTGACACCAATGTCTGCTGCCTGATTTATTTGCTTTATGTTTCCCTACACATTGATGCCCACTGCTTGATGTTTTTCAACCCTCTCATGTTACTTTATCATCACTACCTTCTTACATGACACATTAATATCCTATTTAATTTTAAACATTCTATTTAATTTAAACCAATATGATTAAATTTTTTCCTTGTGAGATAAAATTTGTGTTAAATTTATCCTTGTTTTTGAGATCTTTCATGTTACTTTAATACATTTTCTGTTTTCTTGCCATTTCATTGCAGTGCAGATTTCCTCTATTATTATTTATATTTATTCTTGTACTATCTTCCCTGATCTCTCTTCCTTTGTATGCATATCTGATGCACATGCATGCTTACATGTGTGTCAGGACATAGATGTCTGCATGGAGGCTGTTTGCCCTTCACAATCATTCTCTAGCATATATATAGAAGAGACGTCTCTCACTTGAACCCAGAGCTCACGGTTGCTGGTTAAGCTAGTGTTCCTACTCACCCACTCTACAAAGAAGTCCCTTCCTCTGCCTCCTACAGGTTGACCTCTGCACGTTCTTTGTTTTCACATGGGTTCTGAGGTCCAGACTCTGATTCTTATCCTTGCAGGGCATGTGCTTTGCCTCTGTCTATTTTCTGTTAGAGAGTTTTTCAAACATATGGTTTCCTCTGAAGATTTAATTCCAGTGTTGATTCATTCTCTTATTTTCTGTCCTCTTTTCCCAAAAAGTTCTGGAAGGCTTTTCCATGCTCCTATTTCAACCTTTATTGTCTTTCACAGTGCCATCAGCCATTTCCTTTTAGAAACACTATTTAGTTTTGTCACAAAGGACTTAGAAAAAAATGTCCACCCAGCTTTGCTCCTTTAAGAATGTATTTTTCAGACTGACATTAGGAATAATCATCCAACACTTTCTCATGTACTCTTTCTCTTGCATTGAATTTACTTCTATATGAACAGTTCTGAATTTCAGGTCTTTGGCAGCCTCCTCATGACACGCAGAAGGTTCTCAAATGTTGACCTTCTTGTCCTGTCTAGTCATTCAAAGAAGGAAGTCTGCCTTTTTGCCTTGGAGCCAATAATCACCTCACTTAAGTGTTCATGGATGGCTCTCACAGTCTTTTGCACTTACCCTTTGCTCAGATGTTGAAAATGGTGAAAATCCATTCCAGGCTTGGTTAAGGAGGCTTACAAGGGACATAGCAAACAGATGAGGTTAAAATGATGCTTTGATGAAACTATAGGTTACAGAATTTCAAGATATGTGAGACCTTCCTCTTACTTCTTGATTCTTTGCACTAGTGGACTTAAGACTCTAAAGGTTCAGTATCAAATGATGTCTCCACCACTGTCTCCTCTGTGACCTACTCCCACCTTCATTTCTCCATCAAGAAAATAGTTAAAATATCAGCATCTACCTCATAACATTGTTGCAGGTAATAAACAAAGCTCCCTATACATATTGTAATGTCTAACACATAATAAGAGAGATAATGTTACCTGACGTTGGCTCATATTCAGATGGGATTTGTTAGGTTTATGAGAAACTTATGGAAACTAATAGAAGACACTCCAGACTAAAGAAACCAAAGCAGGAGGGGACAAGGAGACACCAATTATAAGTCACCAATTCAGACAACGAGCATCCTGGGTACAGAGAGTCAGGAAATAAATAGTCAAAGATGACTTAGCTGAGGCTTCATCCTAGACCAGAAGATGGAAACCAAATCCGCCAGTAGGGTCTCAGGGAGATGCAATTACCTTCACCAAGGACTATGTTTTACAAACTGCTCTTGGAAGGTAACTTCCTGTCAGTACTGATTCTCCACCTAAAGTACTCTCAAGGCTCTATGGAGATTAGTGCTCGTAGATTGTAGTCTCAAGAATATTACTGAAAACAGCAATAATTTGCATCCAAGCACACCAAGGTGATTGCAAGCATCCTGAAAGATGGTAACCCCATGAGAACATTATAATCATTATAGAAACTATATAGGAGTACTGAATTATCTGAAGACTCTGTAGAATATCTTCCCTCCTCTCATCCTTTTCCATATCTCTCTTTCCTTCATCTTCGAGGACTCCTTCTTGTGTATGTAGATTTCCCCAAAATATAGCCCCGAAGATGGAGGACAATTACTATGAAAAGATGCAAGGCCCAGACATTGCAAACTGAGACTAGTTGTTCATGTTTTAAGAAGTAAATGGGCAAACGAGTTATTTGATTGGCCTAACTTGAATTATATATTTGTTTGTTGTTTGTCACCTTCTAATACAACCATGCATTCAGTATGAGAACAGTCCTACAAACAAAAAGAGGGAGATGCTAATTTGGGATTAAAAAAACATAAAATAACAATAATGAACTTTTATGCACACCATCTTACCTGGCAATTCAACAGGACTGAAATTGAAACTATTTAACAAGTAACACAGAATGGGCCACTAGAGCACACACTAGCTAGAAGAATGAAGCCAGGTTTGTGGAACCTTCCTATTGTGTACAGTTTTATCTTCTTAACTGCTGGCTTTGGAGGGGACTGAGGTGGAAAAATCTGTGTAGCAAGGAGAGCATGCTAGCACTCATTCTATCCACAAAGTGGCTCTCCACTAAACATTATGGAAATATTTCAATGTTCTTGCATTAAGTTTGGTCTTTTCCATTGTATCCGTGTTGTATGTAGATCTCATTTTTCAGTGTTCACTCATGGTGGTAAATATTTTGTTTTGCAGATTTTCACATAATCTGTTCATTTGTGTGTGGGGGTGGATAAATTTGAAAGAGAATAGTAAAATTTCTATTCTCATTGCTTGTCTAAAAATCTCTGAAATTTCTAAGATAATTTATTTCATCATTAATTAAACCTTATAGGTATCTGGAAACGCAGAAACAGGATTATTGCCTGCATCTAACGGTGCCTCTGCTCCCAGAATGTTCAGGAGCACCAGCAAGAATTCAACCATTGTAAACAAGTATGCTCTGTATTGTGGCCCAGAAGGGCAAGCATCAGGTATCTGATTGTGCTGTGTCTAAACTCCAGTGTAAATACAAATATGAGAGTCTTAAGGTTGGGCTATGCTTGCTTGCTTTGCTGTTACTTTTGGAATTTTGCTTGATGTTTAGTAAAACTCAAAACTAGAACTGAATATTCCCCTAAGCCACTAATTGTTTTACAGCAAACCTTAATGTTCCTTCTTAATCTCCACTGGAGTCAACCCAAATGAAATAAAGCTTCAGTCTTATCATGCTGATTAAGCCCTCTCCGCAAACACACATGCCTACCCTCCCTATCCCCTAAATGATCACGAACTTTGACGAAAATGACCACAACTAGTATCTCTAAAATATAATGTCCTTTTCTGGGATCATTATTTCTCTGTTTTCCTCAGGTTTGTTTTCACAGCTATCAGAATTCTCTGAATTTTTTTCCTGGGACTCAACTTTCACCATGAGAAAGATTATTTTCCCACTGGGTTGGACTTTAGAACAAATTAATCTTGAAAATAACTTTAAAATATTTTTCATCAAAATGATGTACCCACAGGTTATTTTAGGAAGAGGTGAAATCCCTAATTAAAACTAAAAGAATCCCAGAGGTTTTAGGAAATATAAGAATTAAGATAGAAAAGGTTAATATCTCTTGTGGGGGAAAAAAATAACCTAACGATGCTTTGCTCATCTTTGTGTGAATGCCTGCTCCTGTGTATGGTGTGTGTGTGTGTGCGTGTGCGTGTGTCTGCCTGCCTGCCTGCCTGTCCATCTGTCTGTCTGTCTGTCTGAGTGTTTGTCTGTCTGTGTTTGTAGGGGAAGGGGAAGCAGGGAAATATAGAGAAAGAGGTCTTGTAATGTAGCTCTGACTATCCTCAAACTAGCTATGTAGACCAAGCTGGCTTTGAACTCACAGAGATCTGTCTGCCTCTTGATTGCTGGGATTAGAAGTGTGCTCCATCATGCCTAGCACCTGGCTGTCCTGTCTTGAAAATGGCTGCCATCTTTCTTGGGTCTATCCATATGTTGAGGTCAAGATATTTCCATCTTAACCTGAAAGTGGGAGATATTTTGCAGAACACAACACCAGAGAGAATTTTTTTCTAGGCTTTTGAAGGATAGATATACACATCAGAGCACGTTCAATTAAGGCTACACGGATTCATCATACCACACAGGTGTCCACAGAACACTAACTATGACTTGCATAATTTATGAGGTTATTCAATGCCTTTGGCCAATGGAGTCTCTAGTTCTTTTCCAATAGTATTGAAATCAACATACATGAAATCTTCCATGCACTGTTGACTTTAAACATATCAAACAATTATTATGTACTTATTGACACCAAAATGTTTCTTGTATTCTTTACAATATATTTATTATTTGTGTGTATATGTGTGCATGCACACTTACATGAGTTTATGTGTACCACATGTGTTAAAGAGCCAGTGAAAATCAGAAGTGGGCATCAGATCTCCTAGAATTAGAGTTACTGGCACTTGTAAATCTCCATGTGATTTCTGGGAACAGAATGAAGGTTCCTTTACAAGGTCAAAAAGAGTCCTTGATCACTAAACCATCTCTGAAGCCCCACTTCAAATTCCTGTCACAATCTGAAATACCCATCCTTTGCTTTATCTTTTGAAATATCAATGATATATAATATGTTGAGCCTATCACATATGACCAGGTAAACATAAGTATTTATTGGTTTTCATCTACTTTCTTCATCATCATAACCTTCACCACTACCTCCCACCATTCTGCTCATAACTGTTTTACTCATAAATGAGGTTTGAATGCCCCTTCTTTTTAAAGATTCCTGATCATCTAGTCAGAATTAATTATACCACACCCATATTCTGTATCTCTTTTTTATGTTCATCATTTACTTCATTTTACTTTGCATCAGGGACAGTTGGTTACAGACACTGATGTGGATGTCAGGAAGTGCATGCTGACAGGAGCCTGATATAGCTGTCTCCTTAGAGGTCTGCCAGAGTCTGACATATTCAGAGGCGGATGCTCACAGCTAATCATTGAACTAATCATAAAGTTCCCAATGGAGGAGTTAGAGAGAAGGAGCTGAAGGAGCTGAAAGGGTTTATGGCCCCATGAGGAGACCAACAATACCAACCAACCAGAGTTCCCACGGTCTAAACTGCCAGCCTGGAAGCATATAGGGAGGGATCCATGGCTCCAGCTATATATGTAGGGGATCATACCCTTGTAGGGTATAGGTGGGAGAGGAGATCCTTGGTCCCATGAAGGCTGGACGCTGAGTGAGGAGGAATTCGAGGGTGGAGAGGTGGGAGGGGGGAGGGGGTGCTGGCACATCATCATAGAAGCAGGAGAAGGGGGGACGGGATAGGGAATTCCTGAGTGGGGGGGGGAATGGGGTAAGTGATAACATCTGAAATGTAAATAAAATATCCAACAAAAATTTTTTTAAAAAAGAAATTGACACAAAGACTGGTTAACAATCAATAGAAATATCTGACAACCCCAGCATACACTTGTGCAGCTATCCAGATATGATTTTCTTTGAATCTCTCAGAATTAAATGTCTGGGTTGCTCTTGATACTTTCTCAGACTATCCTCTGACCCCTAAATTAAGTTGAAAGTACTGAAGGAAGTAATGGAAGATTTGTTTGGGTTTCAAATCCCAAAACCTGACCCTCTACCTCTCAGACCCAAACTACACAGGAAATTTCTATAGTAAATCAAAGGCAAAGTGTATTTAGGACAGAGCCAAAGAAAAAGGAAGACAAAGACTGAAAATAGCCAGTAGAGTCATTTTTATTGTGAGTTAAAGATAATCTGTCAGCACACAGCCAACTTGAGGGACTAAAGTCATTGGACTCTTAGGGTAGTGATATAATTCTTCCTAGGAAATCTCAGCTATCCCATTTTTATCCTCGGTTGCTTCAGCATGGCCTCAGGCTCACTGGAGCTAGAACACAGAATAAACAAACCCTACATGGCACTTTCTAACCATGGGATTAATTTCTTGGGGTCCAGAACTCAGTTATTTGCCTTCATTTCTCCTTTTCTTCCAGTTCCCATGTTCAGGTCTCACCACTGTACAACCACATTTGTCAAGATTAAGTCTACACATCAGCTGCACTTCTCCAGATGCACTGTGCTTAAAGGTACAGTCAAATGTCCAAAGCCCTCCTCAAATCCCATCTCCAGGTCCTTCCTTAGTCACTTGACTGGTTCCATTATTATTACATCAAATCACCCATGTCTTCCATTTGAGACCTCCTTCCTTATACACAGTTAATGTCCATGGTTTCTAAATCTCAGACCACATTTTTCATTCAATCTGTAAGGCAGTTCTCTACTGCCTGTTCAAATGACCAAATGTGTAGCTACACATAGAAAATGCCTTTGGCCATGACATTTACCTGTTAAACAATGTTCCATGTCTCCTTACTGCCTCCTTAACTTAATCATCAAGACTAACCAGATCATTATAATCTCAATTCTCTACATACAAACTAGTCACAGTCACATTAGACACATCGCTTATGTTTTTTGTGAAGTTTTAGTGTCCATATTACCTCTCACAACCTATCATTATGCTTTGTACATAGTAGGTGTCATTGAATACTTATGAATTAATTTCATATACCTATCTTAATCCTAGATCCTTACATCTGTATGCATCCAAAATCATACCATTTTATCCAGCTTCCTCTCTTCTAAATTCTGGAAAATTCATCCAAAATTTAATCTTAAATGTATCTTTCAATAGCTACATGAGAAGCAAATGTTACTGTAAAGTAGCTAGAATGGTATGCATTTAACCTATGTTTAAAAAAGACTTAAAGAATTGATAAGGCCTTTTAAACCAAGTTAAGTGTACTTTTTAAACACTATTACCAGCCTAATTTCAAATGCATCTCAAGTTTATTGAGATGTAAGCCTAGTTAAACCTTTATACTCAGACAAATCTTATTCCAGCAATTCAAATGTGGCTTGACTTCATATATTAAATTACTTTATTTATTTATATATTCATCACTCGGCTCTTTTATGCCCTTTGACCTGCTACTTCTAAGAACTTCTTAAGCCTTTGAGACATCAAAATGTACTAAGTGCTTATCCCTCATGTCCATGTAAACCTACATTTAAGATTAAGATTCTCTCCTAGAACTAACTGCAGCAAAACTGAACCGCAAGGTATTTCTGAAACCTACCAGAGCCTAGTAGCAGCTCATCTGTGAACATGGCAATGAAGACAGATATTCATGCTCTGAAAATCCAGCTCTGGCAAGCTGCCATCTCAGAAGCTTACTTCCAAGCCAGATTGACCAGTTAACGGCACCACAGAGGGTAAATTCCCATGCCCCTGATGTAGCTATATTTTATATGGATTCAGTCTTGGATCAGGCTTCCCCTTTATACCTCAACCTACTGTATACATATCCTCAGCAACTGATGAGACACCTCTTTTCCTAATCATTTTCAGTATTCTCAATCAGTCATTGCTGCATCTAGCTCGAAGCAGAGGAAGGCACACAGTGAGGCCTGCAGACATCATCAGACTTGTGGAATTGCTGTGGTTGGATGTGTATTGTGTGGCACTAATTAAAAATAACCTGCAATTCTTCAAGTGTTGTTGTAGTGCTCACTTACAGGCTCTTCTAACAGTTCCTCATTAGTGACCACAAAACAGCAGCCTCTGTCCCTTTAACTTCATAAAAAAAATACCATATATTGACCCCAGTGTGCATAAATCCAAAGGATTAGCTCCTAATTAATCTGTGCAGGAGTGAGGAGACATTTTCCCATACAAATTATCATGTAAATGATAACCTGGTGTTGCAGTATCCCACTTAATTTGCCTTAATTGCAAATAAGGAATTTAAGGTGAGACTTAGACAAACCCCATAATTCCTTGGAAGACAATTATTTACTATTGAGTTACTTGGGCCTCAATGCTGCTTCTCAAGATGTATTTTTATATTAGGAAGGACATTAGGAAAAAAGTGTTTAGGGGAAAATGATCAGTGTGTGATCCTGCCTACTTATGTACTCAGGGGTAACTGGGTTCATTGACTTCATTCTATAGACATGTTTTCTAATCTGTTCAAGGACATTAAACGACTCATACAAGGCTGCCATTGAATGAAAGTTCATCATTTTTAAACTTCACCTTACTATGTGAGACAAAAAGATATTTTCTTTGTGCTATGAGCATATTACTGTTCCCATTACCCTCTGGTCTCAAGTCCATTTCTCTCTTCTTTAGATATAAGCATACATCATAAAGTGACAGATGGGTATATATGTGCCAGGGTCCTCAGACCAGTTTGTGTGTGCTCTTTGGTTGGTGGGTCACTCGCTGGGAGCTCCCAAGGATCTAGGTTAGCTGACACTGTTGGTCTTCCTGTGAGATTACCATCCCCTTCAGTTCCTTCAGTCCTTTCCCTACCTCTACTATAAGGGTCCTTGACCTCTATCCAATGCTTTGGTGTCTGTATCTGCATCTGTCACAGTGTCTGGCCTCAGTGGGAGATGATGTGCTGAATCCTGTAGAGACTTGATGCCCTGGGTTGGAGAGATAGCTCAGCCATTAAAGGCTAGTCTCACAACCAAAAGTATAAGAGACTTGATGCCCCAGGGAGGGAGAATACCTGGGAGCACTCTCTCAGAGGCAAATAGGGAAGGGGATGGGGAAGAACTCTATGAGGAGGGGTCTGGGGGACAACATTTGGGATGTAAATAAATAAAATAATTAATGAAAATGACAGATGGGTGATACCACATATTGCTATTATAAGGAAACTTAAGGGTCTTCATTATCCATGTCTTCAATATATTCATATATGGTGAGTGTGGTTGATAATATGTATGTGCAAAAGCAAGGATAGGTGGAAAATATCTGCATCCCCTTCCTAATTTTGATGTGAGCTTTCAGCCCTTTAAAATAAACAGGCCTGTTTAAAAGTACTGGGAAATCTTTTTGATGATAATTAATATAGATGTGTTTGTATTTTTACTTAATACCAGACATTACTGTAAGTCTTGTGTTCATATTATTTTACTTAATCCTATAACTCCAATTTCTAGTCCTATCTGCATTTGGCTGCTACAAAGGCTTACACAAGGACAAGGGTAGTTACTTGCACAAGGTCAACAGCTGAGCTTTGTCCTTCTGTCTTTGTGTGCTTGTTTTCAACTCTCTGTATAGATGAGGCTAGCCTTGAACTCTGTCTGCCTCCACCACTCAACTGCTGGAATCACAGTGCCTCCATGTCTAACTCAGATTTATTTTTTTGGTACTTGTCTTAGACTTTTCTTTTGTTTCTGAGGCTTTCTGTTAAACTATCATGTTAAAAATAGTTACAATATGAAAAAGAAGAAAGGAACTCAGAGCTTGTCTATGGAAGAGTCTTGAAAGCTCAGATTAACTCTTCATTGCATTTTCAGTGTAAGCTATGTTCAAGGACTCTGATCCCTGCATCTTCCCCAGAAGAACAAAAAGCAAGTAGTAAAATCATCTCCAGGTCTCTCAGGACCCTAGTCTCAATTTTATAATAAGGCCATAGCTCTGGTCTTCTTAATTACATTATACATCTGTTAATGAGTACATGAGGCAAACTTGATTCAAACTAAGGCACCTTGAAAGCATCTATTGTGGTGGGTGATGGTGGTGGATAGTGGGTGATGGTTTGGTGGGGGGCTGGTTAGAGATGGAGGCTATGGGATAGTGGTAGAGTTGTGGTTGTTGTAATTTAGGCTAAAACTTCGATAGGAACTTAACATGCTCAGGTATGTTCCTGTACACCATCTTTGAGGCACAAACTAAGCATGCCAAAGTGTTCCTTCCCACCATTTAACTTTGCAGAAATGGGATTCCATGACCTAGAGTTAAGCATTCACCAGCAAGTGCCTACCATCTATTTTTTTTAACCCTTAAATTAAAGATATTCAGGACCATATTCTGAACATGCTCAGAAATGTTCCCATCTCAAAGTGCTTGCCTACATGAACATGTATGGGATACCCTGATAAAATATGCCTTCCTTTGAGAAAGACATTACCTTCTAAATAGTGTCTTCCTTATCTCCTCCAAGTCATAAATCTCTCTTTACACTCCCATTTTTTATCTGTGTTTACTTTGGCTTCATACTCACTCATACCCACCACATTCAATGGTAGGGACAAAGTTCTCATAAAATTAATCAATAAATGTGTAGCACCTACAGTGTTTCCATGTGTTCTAATTTCTATCCCAAACAATTTCACTGAAATACTATCAAAATACTGCCTGAGGCCTTCACCTTGGCATCTTCCTCTCCTACAGGTATGGGTCTAAACACACCTCTGACCACTACAGGTATGAGTATACCTTTGAGCTAAACAGAAGCCTGAGGTAGGCAACGCTCCAGTAAACAAATAGTTTTGTTAGTGGTTAGGTTTCTGGACTTGTCTGGTATTTGGGAACACATATTTTTTGCTTCCTCTGGAGCTCCATCTCTCATGTGAGTGATCCAGACAAAAGACAGGAAAAACTGGGTCCCCTGACTGCAGCCTTGGTTCTCTAACATTTAAGACAATAGTTTTCAACCTTCCTAATGCTATAAACATTTAATATAGTTTCTCTTGTTTTGACCATCAACAATAAAATTATTTTCATTGTTCTTCATAACTAACTTTGTTACTGTTGTGAATCATGATGTAAAGATCTGTGTTTTCTAATAGTCTTACACGACTCCTGTGAAAGGATCAGTTGACCCCTAAGGGGGTCACCCCACAGGTTGAGCACCACTGATTTAAGGGACTCTTCAGCAACTCAGAGACAAATTGGCTGCTTCATTGTTTGAGTTGCTTCTGTGTAATTTACTAAGTCACAATAAAGTGAACAAAGACAAAGATAGGACCAGAAAGGTCAACACTGGAGTCTCAGGCCTTACCAGTGGCAACCATCTATTCTACCTTGGAGGATTAAAAACATCTTTACCAATGAAAAGCAAAAATACCTTCCTGCCACATTAGTTGGAAAGGTCCAAGGTAATGAAAATATTTCATCCCTTATCGAAACTGAAGAACATAGGCATTAGAGTCAGATCCAACATACATTTTCTATCTGAGCCCTTTTACTGTCACAGTTGAGAAGACCTCTGGGACAATAAACCCCACTCATTGCCATTTCTACAGGGCTGTACCATTTTTTTTTTTTGCCCTGATTCCACATCAGATCCCTTTCCCATGCTAAGCCTGAGTCAAGGAATTAGAATATATTCCTACAGCAAAGCATTAAGTCTAGTGGCATTAACAGTCTCTGAGTCCTGCAGACTGGCCAGGTGCCCCTGCTCTAGACTCCCATGAATACTTTCTCCTGGCATTAAGTACATTTATTTGTGGCTGACTTAGGTCTGGGTCTCTTTCCAGTCCCCATGTATAACCAGAATGCCTGAGCTATTTGGGCATAACATTATTCAAAAATATATTTGCAGGATAAACAAATGAAAGAATAAACTACATCATGGACTAGATATGTTTGTAGAGTTAGTATAAGAACAAAGCCTATATGTAATCCTGGGAACTACTGTTAAAATAGCTGCACAAAGAAAAGGGTTTTTATTAATGATACAAAGAGAGAAAAATACATGTCTGTATATAAATATGTAAATGTGGAGAATTGTAGGAGAGAAAGGATATCCATTTATGAAGATTAAAGATAAGCACAGAGGTAGGAAGAGGAGGCAGGACAGAGAAGAACATCAATGCTAAAGGGAGAGAATTAAAAGAAAGTATTTAGTGTTTATAAACAACTACATGTGTGTCTGTGTGAAATTGGAAGAAGAGCAAAACTCTTATATAGAACAAATGAAAAATGTATCTCTGTTTTTATTTCTTTCTCCTTTTGACTTTTTAGTTGCTTTCCAATTTTCAGTCTTCCTGATTATCCTTTTGTCTGTGGAGGAGAACACAATAATCTACTTATTACTCATGCACAAAATGACAACATAGCAAAGTGAAGAAAAAATTAAAGAGCATGTCTGTAAGATATTTAAGAAACAGGGCCTCATCAGGATTCACTAAAATCTCTGTAGGCCAATTCCCAGACACTCCTGCACATTGCTTATAAAATGGAAACCATTCAACTTGGGTCTGTATCATGTCTAATTCCTTGTCGCAAAACTAAATCTATGGAACCATAACAGAAGTGACAACTAATGACTGCCAACAAAAAGAGAATTAGCCTTCCTCAGGAATGAATCCCCTCTGTGATTGTCCAATACAGAGTGGTCAATCCCAAAATGATACATACACAAAAACAGCAAAAAGGGACTCAGGAGTATATTCATAAATGTATGCATATATACACACATACATACATGTAGAGATAGATAGATAGATAGATAGATAGATAGATAGATAGATAGATAGA
>NW_021604657.1:6193263-6214611 GCF_004785775.1 Grammomys surdaster
AGATAGATAGATAGATAGATAGATAGATAGATAGATAGATAGATAGATATAGGGAAAGATATAGAGATATAGAGATATAGAGGAGATATAAAGATATAGAGAGAGGTATAAATATATATGACAATAATAATCAAGGAAAGGCTAGCAAGGAGGGACAAGGGGGACTGGAGGAACAAAAGGGACGGGGAAAGTGATGTAACTCTACTTCAATATAACATATACTAAAAATAAATGAATACTTTTTAAAAAATATCTGACACACTGAGATGAGGAAAATACCATAAATGTCCCCAAACACCCATGGGTACAAATGAGAGTCAAGGCCAAGAACATAAAAGACACTCTCAGAAAGTAACATTTAAGGCTGGCACTCCCTAAAGAATCAAGGGTTCCTAGACAGTAGGCATTTATAGTCCTTAGACTTTTTTCATTATCATTCCAACTCCAGCTGAGAACAGGTTCATGTGAAACAGTTCACACAGCCATCCCTGCATCACATGAGCTGAACTAATATCAACAATGACATCAGGAAAATGTGTTTACCTTGGTTTCCCGCCATAGAAAATGGGTCCAAAATGATGTTAAACACACGCCTTTCATTTCTGCTTCTACTGGAAGGACAAATAATTTAACAGGTGGGATTCAGAATTCCGAGGAGCGTTTTTTTTTTTAACTCTTATTTTATTTTTACAGTAAAGTATTAAACATTCCACTTTTGCTCAATGGAATCTGGAACCTTTCTTGACAACCCTCAATAAGCTCTATTTATTTTGCAAAAGCCCTCCTGAAGCTCACATTAGTGGTAAGTTGGAAAAGCCCGTGAGTCCAATCAGACCATCCTCTCACATACTATCACGCCAGTGTGCTGCTTAAACAGAGACCAAACTCTCTCCCTCCTCAAAGAATAGATCCAGACAGCAAACAGGGAGGAAATCCACTCTACTGTAGCATGGCAATTAGTGCAGACTTCGTACAGTATCATTTCAGTCTAGAATTTTCACCATCACTGCCAAAAACATCAATGGAAACATTACACGACATTTACTCAGTTTTCATTCTCTGAAGAATGGCCATCTTGTTCCCAGCCTACCCAGAAAGAAAGGAATTAAAGGGAGGGGCTCTGTGTGGTGTTCTTCACTATTTCTTCTCTGTGTTATTTCTTGTTCTTTTCCTCATACATCATGTTATCTTATTTATTTATTTATTTATTATAATTTGTACCTCTTTAATTTTTCTTTAATTTTGAGAATTTAGTGCACCTATACAATAAAATATGATCTATCTCCCTCATCTCTGCACTCCAATCTACTTCATATTCTTTATAACATACTCCCTTTCTGATTTCATTTTTATTTATTTTAATAACTTGCAAGTACATTTACTGCTACAAGTATGTGCATGGATGCAGGGCAATCCTCCAAAGTATGGAAAACTATCAATGGCCACATTGCCAATAAAGAATGGTTACTTTTCATTAACAGAATAAACATTGTAATTAAAACCAACTAGGGAAGGAAAGGGTTTATTTGACTTATAGATTATAGGAATCATCAAGGAACACTAAGGTAGGAACTACTGGAAGAAAGAACTGAAGCAGAATGCTGGATATTGGCCTGCTCCCTTTCTCATTGCCAGCTAACTTTTTATATAGCTCAGCATCACCTGCCTAAACATGACACTGCCCATAGTGGGCTATGCCCCTCCACATCAATCACTAATCAAGAAAATGCTCTCGCAGTTATGACCACAGATCAGTCTAATGGCAGAAATCATCATTTAAGGTTCTTCTTTCCAAATGACTCTAGGTTGTGTCAAGATCACAGTTGAAGCTAACGATGACACTCTCCAAGCAGCTATACACTGCCATTAGCTTCTAACCGTGGCACAGACACAAAAAAAAAGCCTAGAGATCATCTACAGTGTCTATGCTAGGATTTTGGCTGCCTTGATCTTGTGAAGGTCTTCTGTAGACCTGTAGTCATGACTTCTGTGATGTCATGAACACACTAGCCATACCATGCCCAGATGACACTATCACAACAGCCCTCCTCAACCTTGGGATTTTACATTTTTCCCCCTCCTCATCCATGGTGTTCTCTGAGTTTTAATGGGGAGAAAAGAGTTAACGTAGATGCCCTATTTAGGGCTGAGTACTCAGTCTCTTATTCTTAGCATTTTGACTGGTTAACACTGTATGATTTCTAAGCTCCAGGATAATTATTAATGGAAAGACAGCAAAACCTTGAGATAAAGGACAACTAGAAGTTGTTCTTATGTTGAATACTCAGTTTCTCAACCATTTTCTCATTGGGGCATGGCATGCTATTCTTCTTTTCAATTTTACTTAAATGTCTCATATAAAAAGTTAATAGATTAGTTGGAAAGCATAGTATTTATATTAGCTACTAGTCATCAAGGTTCCAAATAATTTACGTGAGTTAGAGAGTGCATTATTTTAAAGAAACTTTACTCATAAGCAAGACAAAAGTATAATTTGCATAAATACTGTTCACCTAAATTCTAAAATAGGTAATAGAGGTTTATAAGCAAGCCTTCTATCTATGATACACAAAAGCATAATTTTTCCATATATTAAATTCTCTTTCAGGACCGTGAAGTCCTTTATATTTAGCCAAAACACAGAAAACCAGAAAGGACAAAACAAGGCAAAAATTCTTTCAGAACCAAATTTGGGGAAGGTTGCTGTTGGATGCTATCTTCTGGACATGACTGGGTTCTTGAACTTGTCAAATCACAGTAGTTGTAATTGTCTAAAGGATGCCTTCACAAGATCAAACCAGTTAAATTCCAGCTTAACTATAGGGAGGGAGCTAGAAGAGCTCACTTCTAAGCTCAGGCATAGATGGGGATCTATTGGCAAAGAATGACTTCTGGTAAAGGAAAAGCCCATTTTCCTTAGGGATATGGTTCTTGGTAGGTTCCCCATGCTGCAGAGACTAGCATACTAGCCATAAGCATATGGGAAGCACTAATTGGAATCAAAAAATTATAAAATAGAAAAATAAGTTGGGAGAGTGACATGGTGGGGCAAGACCTGGGAGGAGCTGGAGTGAGGAATAGGGAGTAGATATAATCAATGTATATCATTTACATGCAATAAAATATATAATAAAAAATACAAGTATATTTTCAAAAATTCCTCTGCACACAATAGCACACAAATTCCTACTTCTGACCTATTATTCAAAACTTAATCACCCATATGCAAAGGAAGCTGGGAAACACTGTCTGCCTATGTGATATAGGTGAAAGAGAAACATTTAGTGAAAGGTTTGTCACTGTCTTCAATGGACAGCCAACTAGAACATATTGCATTCTAAATTCTCCTTATACTGCCATTACCATAATTACTGAGTAATCATATTTTTATCTCTGTGTGTATTTGGGTGTGATGCTGATATACAAATCAGCAGTGCTGACTATCCACGTACTCCATAGTTCAGACTTCCAAAGGCTTTGGATGGACAGAAGCAATAATCCTTGCTTTTGAGAGTTTAGAATAGCACATCAATAGTTCTATTTTGAACTCCAAACTCTCCAAAACCAAAGCAGATATTGCTATCCTATTGGGTTCCTATTCTCCCTAAAAATGAAGATGGAAACTGAACTCTTACAGGCTTAAAGCTAAGTCAAAGTAGAATTTGAACTCAAAAGTCAAAGGCCTTCTTCCCACACCAGCAGCATGCTGTCAGTTCCTTAGAAATGCTAAGGTTCCAGTCATCTGCAAAACTACTGTTGTTTCTGATTTCCACACAGATCATGTTCATCTGATCCTTCGTAATGCTTTATTTAACAGAAGAAAAACATACCACACATTGTTCATGAACATAGTGGAACTCTGCCAGGTGAGACTCATAAACTCTGAGACTTTGTTACTCAAACTACTGTATGTAGACCAGCAGCACTAAGAAGTCCCTGGAGATTTCTTACAAAATGCAGATTCTCAGCCTTATCCCTGACCTATTGCACCAGACTCCCCATCTTAACTAGATCACCCTGTGCAGTACAATAGCCTATTAACTTGAGCCTCTAGTGGAGAAAAATAATGACCTGCTATAAAAGGAGTGCCAAGAGCTAGACGGCACAGCAGGTAAGTGCCCTGACTACCCTTCCTGAGGTTCAATTCCCAGCACCCACACAGTTATACAACCATCTGTAACTCCAGACCCAGAAGATTCAGTGACCTTTTGTAGAGGCACTACACATAAGTGTTGCAGAGACATGTATGCAGACAAAAACATTCATATTCTTAAAATAATAAAACTTCCTTAATTAAAAGGAGTTTTAATAAAAAAAAATGAAAAAAGTCAGGTTAAAAATGAGAGAAAATGCCATCTCCAGACAAAAGAGCAACAAAAAATAAACATAATAAATATTTACCCATTCTAGTGGTTTGGGAAATGTAAGTTAAAGCAACTGAAAGCTGTCACATTTCACCCATCAGATTGCCAAAGATTTTAAGATGTGATGTTTAAACTTCTTCAAATGATTGAAAGAGGGTGTGTCTTTGACTGTAGGACTTGAATTGTTCTGATATCTTCAGAAGAAAATATTTCTGCTCCTGTTACTTATCATCTAATTGATTCTACTTCTAGGAATCCAGTCTAGAAAAACAGTAATGAAAACATCTCAGGTGGTGAACAGCTTGCCCTTGCTGCACCTGCACTGTGACAGGTGAAAGGAACTTCTGTACCCATCAACAGAGAAATAGTTAATGAATGGTGGTTCCCATACTAAGAAGCCATGTAATCAGTTAGAACAACTCAGTGGCATGAACAAAATGTTCATGAAATATTCCTGTGTTCCTGAACAAAATACAGACTGCTACAGATTGAATATTCTCATCTAGAATGTTTGAGATTTTGGATTCCTCCAAATTACGGAATATTTGGCTATATGTAAATTATCATGAGGGATCTAAACACACAATTCACTTGTGTTCATATATATTTTTAAGTATAGCCTGAAGGTAATTTTATGTAATGCTTTCAATAATTTCATGCATAAAGCAGCTTTATCCAAAAATATGAATGAATTTTCTACTTATAGATCCTGTTTGCAACAAGTTTTTTCTTTTTAATTAATTTGAACCTTATGAATTCCAACTTTTGGATTAAGAACCTGTATAGTTAGCATGATTCCACTCCTATATTCTGAAATTATTTAGAATTATTTTTTGAAAAATCTCAATAAGCACTACATGTTAAATCATACATTTTATTTTATGAAAATCATACCACAATAAAAATTACTGACTGCCATGTAGATTATTACAAATTCCTTTACCATGGGTATTGTGGCATGCATAATATTTCTGATTTATGTAGTTTTATGTGTGTACTCGGTGTGTGTGCTCACACATGCACATTCTCAATAGAGAATGTGATATATAATATATATGCACGTATACTCACGCACAAACATATGCACATATTCTCAGGTCTAGAAAATAGTCTGAAAGAGAAAAAGTGTGCAAATGTCAGGAGCCTTAAAAAGGAACAAATTATATTGTTTTGTTTTCCATAGGCATGTATACATTTCATATTTTGAAAAGGACACATAAAAACTATTAATGAAAAGGAAAAATTATTTCCATTGAGTCTAAATCAATTGGGACACCCCAAACCAACCAGAAACCCAGCCTAACCAAATTTGGCTTATTAATTGTTTAGCATTCTTTGTTTCCACTGACCAAGATTAGCTACTTAGATCCAGCTTGAGAGTCTATATTCATATAGCTGTCAACATTACACATACCATGGCCAGACCAGTGCTCCATAAACATCTATCCATTATTTCATATATCATCACTGAGTATCCACAAACATCAGCTCTGTGCCAACAACTCCATGGGAATTTGATACAGAAGAAAAGTTAACAATTCCAGCTCCCAACCTTATCGCCCTCCTACTGAAAACACTTAAACCATTTTGTACTAGCTAGCAAAATAAGTAAATTTGTTAACTTGGTTTTAAATAACCTTCTTCCTGTATCATTCATTGTTTTCCTTTACTTCATGTCCAGTCTGGCCATAGCAGCCTTTATGCTACCTGTATAAAGTCCACATCCTTTCCTTCTACAATTCCATGCACCAAAACTGTTCTAATTATGACTTGTTCTTCTGTACCCAATACATGGCATCTTCATCACCCTTGTGAAGTTATGAAGCCCAGAATCCTCTAGCCAACTTCCATATCTTTATCTTACCTCATCTGTCAGTGTGTCTTGCATCTTCTAGGAGAGAGGTAGCCACACCTATCCTCACTCTCCCACCATCATGTGCAAGACCCAGGGCTTACAAAGGATTAACTGACACTTGAAAATGATTCATCACATTTTAATTCATCGTATTTAAATTTAAAAAAAATAACAGGTTCTCACTAAGCGACTTGGCTGGTCTTGGAGCTCACTGTACAGACCAACCAGACCTTGAACTCAGAGAATTTTGCTGCCTCTGTGTTTGTGGTGATATGATCGAAGGCATTGGCCACCATGCCACAGTTTGTTTTTTAAATTTCCACATATTGAAAAAGAGACAGAAAATTAGTGCTTGTCCCCATGAGAAGGTAGCTACTTATGCTAGTATGTAAGCAGAACAGCAGAGACCTGTGGATTTAAGCCATTGTGTCAAGCGTATATGGTTCATGAGAAGTGGTACCAAGTTTTAAACATATTTATGAATGCCTCCAAAGCCCATGTCCCTCCTCTGTACATGCTACCTTCTAACTTGCCACATCCATGACCTCACTTAAGTCTCAAGTTACTGTCCCAAGAAATATTTGATGATTGATTGATGACATTTTCAGTAGCAATGTGGTCCAGAGAAATGGTCCCCACAGCTGAATGTGATGAAAGGACCCTGCTGTGCTCAAAAGAGCTAAACCTGCTTCAGCCTGAATCTCAGGATCTGCATGATATATAATGGGAAGTTAAGCCTAATTGTAAAGTCTGATCGAAGCTGGCTCCCCACAGAGTATCATCGTCAAGATATCAAAATTATGAAACAAATAAACAATACCAAATCTATAAGGGAAAATTGCCAACTTTTCTACAATGGCAAAGAGGTGAGAAAAACAGATCTCTCATCAGCAACTCTGAGTACCTGGAAAGGATGGAACAATGCATTTCATCCCACGGAAGCAAACATCTGCAACTATAACTGCCAAACCTAGGAAAGCAATCTTTTAACACTGACGGAAGACTAGGGCATTAGAATCAAAGTCTAAGCTAAGGAAAGTCACGATAACCAATCTAGAACTCCAGGAAACATTTAATGAAATACTATACACAGAGTTCCCTTCAGAAGAACACAGGAAACAAGAAACTTTATGAAAATTGATGAACAAAAGTCACCATCTCTGTCTTAGGTAGGGTTACCATTGTTGTAATGAAACATCATGGCCAAAGGCAACTTGAGAAGGAAACAGTTTATTTCACTCACAGTTCCATGTAACCATTCATCATCAAAAACTGTGAGAGCAGGAACTCTAGAAGCAAAGGAACCTGGAGGTACGAGTTGATGCAGAAGCCCTGGAGACTGCTGCCTACTGGCTTGCCCCCCATGACTTGTCCATTTTGCTTTACTTCTTCCTCCCTCTCCTCCTCCTCCTCCTCCTCCTCCTCCTCTTCCTCCTCCTCCTCTTCTCCTTCTCCTTCTCCTTTTCCTTCTCCTCTTCCTCCTCCTCCTCCTCTTCTCCTCCTCCTCCTCCTCCTCTTTCTCCTCCTCCTCCTCTTTCTCCTCCTCCTCCTTCTCTTCTCCTTCTCCTTCTCCTTCTCATCCTCCTCTTTAATGTTTAATTCTTTGTGCATTTCACATCATGTACCCCAAACACTCTCATCTCCCTACCACTTCATATACACCCTCTGACCTTGCAACCACCCCTTCAAAAAATAAAAACTAAAAAACAAAAAAATAAAAGAGAAACAAATCAAAGCATACAAAACACCTCATCATGGAAGCTGTGGTATGATGTGTCACAGTGAGGCCCACAGTATACCATTTGTCCACATATCTTTACTTGGAAATGTTCATTGCAATGAGTCATTGGTCTTGTTTAAGGCCTCTGGCTTCTGCTATGTCATCAATACTAGTTCCTCACTTGCTGTTACCCTGTGTCATGGAGATCCTGCAGTAGAGGCTCTTGAGGCATGGGTCCCATTGAGTGAGCTAACCTGGAGCACCCCTAGAGAGCTTGAGCTGGTGGTACAGGTGCCGCAGATCTGGTGGGCTGACCAACTCAACTACCATCCATGCCCACCCTGAAATCTAGCTCATCTATGAACTGCTGGAATGTGTGAAAGGGCCTAAACTCCTGCAGATTTGAAGCAGCCAGCAGTCTCTCTCTCTCTCTCTCTCTCTCTCTCTCTCTCTCTCTCTCTCTCTCTCTCTCTCTCTCTCTCCCTCTCTCTTCTTTCTCTCTCCTTCTCCATTCACTTTACATGCTGATTTCTGTTCCCCTTCCCAGTCTCCTCCTCATAGTCTCTTCTCCCAATCCCTCTTTTTTTTCTCCTATGAGACAATGGAGACCTCCCTGGGTATCCCCAACCTTGGCACATCAAGTCCCTGCAGAGCTAGGCACTTCTCCCACTGAGGCCAGACAAGAAAGCCAAGTTAGGTGAACGTGTTCCACAGACAGGCAACAGCTTTAGGGGGAGCTCCTGCTCTGGTTATCTGCTACATATGTGCAGGGTGCTAGGTCCAGTCTGTTTTCTCTCTGGTTGGTGCTTCAGTCTCTGAGAACCCCCAAGGCTCCAGGTTAATTGACTCTCTTGGTCTTTCTGTGGAGTTCCTATCCACTTCTGTGCTCTCAATACTTCCCCAAATTCTTCATAAGAGTCCTCAGGCTGCAGCTGGTAAGGAGCAGAGGCAGTTCTCCAAGTGTTAGGTTTGCCCTTAGTCATGAGGGAAATGTAAATCAAAATGACTCTGACATTCCATCTTATACCCATCAGAAGAGCTAAGATCAAAACCTCAAATGACAACACATGGTATCTAGGAAGTGGAACAAGGACACTCCTCCATTGCTGGTGGGAGTGCAAACTTGCACAACCACTTTGGAAATCAATTGGCTGTTTCTCAGAAAACTAGGAATAGTACTACCTCAAGACTCAGCTATATCACTCCTGGGAATATATCCAAAAGCTGCCCCACTATACCACAGAGACACTTGCTCAACTATGTTCATAGCAGCTTCATTTTTAATAACCAGTTGGAAATAACTTAGATGTCTCTCAAATGAAGAGTAGATAAAGAAATGTAGTACATCCACCCAGTGGAATATGATTCATCTATTGAAAACCAAGACATCATGAGTTTTGCAGGCAAATGGATGGAACTTAAGAATATCATTCTAAATGACGTAACCCAGACCCAAAAGGAAATGCATGGTATGTACTCATAAGTAGATATTAGCCATGAAATATAGGATACCCACACTATACTCCACAGACACAAAGAAGCTAAACAAGAAGGACCAAAGGAGGATGCTTGAGTCTCACTTAGAAGGAAGGAATAGAATAGTCAGAGGAGATAGATGGAGGAAGGGAACTGGGTTGGAGAAATAATGGGGAGTGGAATGGGGAAGCTGAGGAATGTACAGGTATAGCTTTCAACTAGCTAGCAGTTGCTCTTAGGCAAAACATAAAGCATTGCTTGCCTTAGTTGATGTTGTTATGGCAATAATCTATCATTCCTACTTCCCCACAGGGACAAATGGAATGAAGAGGGTAGTGCTTATAGAAAGAAGTCTATACCAGAGACTTCTGTCTTTATTGTAGGATGGTGAGTCACTGTCACTGGAGGAAGTAGAGTGCTGCAGGGACAATGTACTGATTTGAAAATCAGGAGTCCTGGCTGATATGCTCATCTCTTCGTATCTTAGAAACCCAGATGCTCTGAGTTCATCAAGTCATCAAGTCCATGAGTCACTGGGATACCTCCAGACGGGTTTCAATAAGAAGCAGCATGTTCTTACTAGCAGAAAGTTCTGTGGGTAAAAGTTAAAAACCTGTGACATGTAGCCAATGGGATCTGGGATTGATGTTAGCTGCATCACTGGAGATTGAAGAATTCTAAACTTAGCATTAGTGACTGCTGAGCCTTGATACCAAAAGGCTCTTTCTTGTTGCTCTTGATTTCTTTTAATTCTATACTTTTTAGATTTCCTTCAGTTTAAATACATTTTTGTGCTTGAAACTAACCTCAAATCTATTTTGAAACTTTCATCTACAGAACAACTTTTAATTAGGATCAACTCACTTTCATTCTAATAAATTATAGAATTTCAAAGCTGATAAAGAACTCAGGAATCAAAACCAGCCTAGGTGCTGCAGAAAGAGTTAAAAATAGACAAGACCAAGACCATACAACTAGTTGGGGATAGAGTAAAGCTAACAATCTCATAGCTCCTGGCTTCTCAACTGAAGCAACTTGTTTGCCAGATTTCTGTTTCTCTACTCTAACAGAGGGAAAAGTACTGTGTCCTTCTATCAGTGCCATGTGAGGAAAAAAATTGCTGTAAATATTATGCTTTCTCACATTTTAACAATAGTTAGATGATGTTCTTCCTGGAAAATCTTGGCTAGATTCTTCAGAGCCTCAGAACACGGTGTAATGTTTACTAGTCCCATCAAATTAGTGTACTTTGAACTTGGAGGTTCAAGGTTGCAATTTATACTCTGCATTAAGCTGTCCGGTTAAGGGGCTGGTGAAAGGCTATTCATCTATCAACTCTGAGGCCACAATTAGAGGCTGAAGATGACATTGCACAGAAAATAACCAGTCATTGTAACTCCAAGACTGATCCCTCTTGTTTTGTGAAATAGGAGGATTTGGAGCTATGTATTAGAGGAAACCCAGGAAAGAAAATATTTCGTATTGATATGGTAATATGACAACAGTAGCATAAATATTGAAAAAAAAAAGAGGCACCCAGAGCTCCCTACTCAAGGAGGGCTGAACAGTAGAATGTTGGCATTTAAATTTAAATTTCAGCATATCTACTTACCAACTCTGAATTTGAGCAGTCCACCTGACCTCTTAGCTTAGGTTCCTCATAAGGAAAACCAGACATAATAAGAGTATCTATCTCATAGGGTGTGTCTGAGAACTCAATTAGTCAATGTAAATTGCTTAAAAACAATGACTAGTTTGTGGTCAGTTCCCACTAAAAGCCAACTCCTTTTCCATTATTGCAAGCAGAGAGTTCTTGGCTTTGTGGTGATGTGGAGAATATTGAAGCAGCCTGACTCACTAAACATGAGTCTCAGAACTGCACCACCTGAACGCTATGAGGTGATAGGAATTCCCCGTTCTTCTTGGAGCATTTATAAAGAATGCAAGAGGCTGAGGCAGAGCTCACGGACCCTTGAGTATAGCAATATGATCTGTTTGGCAGTTTATATTCAGAACATGTCCACCTGCCACTGAAAACATGCCAGTAGTGATGCGGATGTCCTGATGACCTTACTGGGCCATTTGGCAATATCCAGTCAGCTGGAGCTGTGTCCATTGGCTCCATCTGTAAAATGAGATGGTGCCTATGTCATTTGCAGCTTAGCTTTTCTTCCAAATATTTTGTTTTGATTAATATTTGCACAACATGAAGATGGCCTCAGTGATTTCTAGAGAAACTCAGACATGGCAATTGAAATACACTAAGCAGGCATACATAAGACTTAAATATCAATTTCGATAAATGGCAGAAATCCAGTGTCAATTCAGAAAAATGAAACTTCTCAATGTCTCAGAAGGTGCTGTGGTAGATAGGTCATGCAGGTCTTCCTGATCATAGGTGCAGCTCAGAAGCAATGAAACCAGGCCTCTCCTTCACTGGCTCTGAACTCTCTGGATAACTCTCCACAGAGTTTATCAAGTTACCCTGAAAGAGAACTGAGGCTCTGTTTCTTCAAAACTCTACAGATTACCAAAAACCAATAATGCAAAGACACAGCATGCCAAGACTTTAGTCACTTAACGCAATAGTGATCAGATCTGACCAAAGGAGAGGGATGTCAGGATATTCTAAAGATAACCTCAACTAGCGACCAGAAAGCACTTGATGCCTGTTGTTTGTTTGGCTTTTTATTTCTTTGTTTTTTGGTTGGTTGAGGTTTTTTTTTCTTTTTCTTTTTTCTCTTTCTTCTTTTTTTTTAGGGATATATTTATTTTTATGTCTAGGACTCTTTGCTCTATAAAAACACTAACTGCTGTATTCTATTGATGGATTTTTCTAGGTGTATTAATATCTCCTCACTGTGATAGTATTTTATTCTCTGTTTGCCATGGTCCTTGTCACCTACCCAGCTCTCTGATCTGGGTGCAGATTTGTTTTATTTTTGGTCCATGGGAAGCACCAGATAAAAAGTAACGGCCAAAGGAAAGAGGTTGGAGCTGTTCATTGTGCTTCCCACGCACTGGAATTTTCACAACTTCTTTCTGGGTTTGTCTGTTTTCTAGCTGAGCCCTAGCTCCTTTGCTATTGATCAACTCTTACACCTTGAAGTCTTACCTGCTTCCAGAAGTCATAGCTCCCTTGTCTCACTCACAAAACTTCTAGCTTTCTATGTTACAAGTCCCTGGATGCATAACCCTCATTGGTTGCTTTAAACTCCCCCTCTAAACTCTGTCCTAGTTCCTTGACCATGGAACAGATTTTCAGAAGCTTAGGCAGCCCAAGCCACCCACGAGAGTCATTGAACCTGACGAAAATGTGTCTGTAGCATTTGAGTAAAAGCAAATAGAACAATAAGATTCATTCAACAGAGTTATATAGAAGTATTTAAGGAGGTCTGTTACATGGGATGGTATACACGCTGATGCTATAACCTAGTTAAAAGCCTGTCACTATGGGAATCACAGGTCCTAGGTGAAACTACTTATAATTTGCCAAGTGAACTTGTATTCAAATTCCTTCCTAAATATTTATCGTTATTCTAATAGATTACTGCTATTTTCATCCTTGGTCTAAAATCTTCATTGAAGTAAGTAAGAATTGATGCAGAGACTCCTTACTGGACAAAGTGCTGAGAATAAGTTACCAATGGAGGAAAAGCCTTAAATGAGACACCTACATCACTGTCTCCAAGACCTACAGGACTTTGTAGAAGAGAAAATGGAAAGAATTTGAGTTAAAAAAAAACAGAGAAGAAATTGCTATAAAATTGTATCTTCCAGCTATTTCATGGCCATTGCAATGATGAATACACAGCAGCTGTGACCACCTGCACCAAACAGGCTTGAAAGTAGGAGGGGATGAGAGACTCGGTGCATGTGGGAGGGAATAAGCTGAGATAGGAGGTACGAGGATGAACAGCACAGTACACTGTATATATGCTTAAAGTTGTTAAAAATAGGGAAAAAAGTAAGAAATATGGCTAGTCTAGAAATCAGTTGTGGCTAGAATCTAACAAGGTCCTCACAAAAATGTATATACAGTAAACTTAGTAACAGTGCAGATACCAGACATCTTTCCTTCTATCCCATTGTCATTTGACAACCTAGGAGGAATCTAAGAATTATAGGATTTTCTTGATCCACTGATTCTACCTTTATGATCCCTTGCTCCTGGCCCTTAGTGGATGTATTGCACTATGCAAATGTACAATTAATGAATCATTGTTCACACTGCCTCACATTCCTCTCGATGTATTTGGAGCACCCTTTGAAAGTTTCTCTGTGAAAACTGCAGGTGATGAACTATGCATTTCTGGTTTCGGGGGATAAAATGCAGCCATTAAAACTAAATGTGAGCCCCACAAACTCTCTTTAGCTCTAGATGACATTTATCCTGACATTGCAAAGAAGGAAACCAGAATTCAGAGAGGTGAACTCACCTACAGAAGATCACACTGCAAGGAAGAGGAGTAATGCTAAATTTATTAATACATCTGGATTTACTGAAGCCAAATCTTACAGTAGAGCATTAGCATCAAGCTAATTAGGGAACAGGGGAATTTGGGTTTGAGACTCCAATCTCTGGCAGCCTCTGGGCAGGTGTCACTTTGAGCCTCCACAGATCTCTGTGTGAGCCCCTTCCTTGACAGCCAGAAAGCTAAGCTTATCTGTGGTATTTAAAGGTCCAAGAAATTGGGCAAAGTTTCATCATGGAGATGGAGAATGCTGTCTGCTTCTGTCAAATTTCAAAATCTTGCAGTAGTTGTCCTATTTCCACATTTTAAAAATATAGTCTCCAACCCCACCAGGAAATTCCCTCTTGTCACTGAAATGATCCAGGGAAATCCTGGAGTGATCAAACATGGCAACTCAAGGTAAACAGAGAGAATGGAACCTGGTCTTTGGGATTCTCTAAGCCTGTAGAAGCAAATAATAATGGAATTCATATACCCCACAATGGAATACATATACCCCACAATGTTTCACCTGATGTTCTGTGCACAGGTAGTCTCCAGATCCCAATCAACACACTAATCTTTCAGGCTTGCACATACAGAGGTACAAGTGCTCAACACATAACACCTTAACATCAACTGTCAAATCTAGAACTTTTGATGTTCTACTGTTGGCGATTCTGAGGCACTATAACACCTTCCTAACCTTCCTATCTGTGTCAGAAGTGGGCCCCAAGGCATCCCCCAAGTATATGTCATGGCACTGATGTAAGATACAGATTTTGCTTCTTGGTACACTTTGGTCTGGGCCATCTGCTTTGGAATGGGCTTGGCTGATCAGGACAATATCAGAATTGGGCCCTATTTCTTCCCTTCCCAACATCCATAAAAAAAGTGTGCAGAAAAGGGAAAAGAATTGTAATTTTTCTAAATATGGGATTGTTTAAATTAGAAGTGAGTGCTTTTAAAGGCACTTTCCTTAATTCTGACTGTCTTCTAGATAGTGTTCTTTCAAAATAAAAATATTAATTGAACAATGGCTTTAGCATTACATTAAAAAGGAACACATATCCTCTACTTCTTATGGGCTCCCTCCTTACTCCTGAAGAGCCAATAAGTACATGAATTCTTCTGCAACTTTCTAATATGCATTTATTATTCTCCACACTCACTTCAATTAAGTGCAGCCAATAAACTGCCAACCCCTATGTACTACCTTTCTAGAAAAATGAGCCCTTCAGTGAATGCTTCACCAACAGAAAATCCAAACACATATGTTTAATGTTTATATGGACGTTCTGTTAAGTATTTTATAGAAGATCTTGGCAAGAAACTGGTTTTGGTTGGGTAATATCACTTTATCCAAGAAGGTCATTGCAAAAACTCTGATATGTTAAGGAAAAAGCATAGCTAAGGGTGTGTAAGAACTTGGGTAGCATTTTAGGAAAGCATACTCAAGAAGCCTACTTCCTGATCAGACCTACAAGTCCATGTATAAACAGTAGAAGGACCTTGGCTCACTCAAGATATCTAAGTCAGTATTGACAAATATCTGCTAACAACATACCCTGATGGAGAGTCAGCCAGTGCTGGCAGTGTGAGCACCATGCCAGCAACAGTATCTCAGGGAGAATCAAGAGCTAGTACCCAGGCACTATTCACAATAGCTAAGTTATAGAATTAGCTTAAATATCTATCAACAGATGAATGTACAAAGAAAATGTGGTATATGTATACAGCAGAAATGTATTTAGTCATAAAGGGTGAAGTTAGGTCATTTGCAGGAAAAAGATGCAACTAGAAATCATGTTAAATGAAATAATCCAGACTCAGAAAGACAAATACTGCACATTTTCTCTTATGTACAGAAGGTATATAAGAGGAGAAAGAGGTAGAGAAAGGAAGACAACTAGGTGGAGGACATTGAGAAAATGAAGAATATAGAGTACTTGAAAAGAAGAAGGAGACAAAAAGGAGGAGAGAGATAAATGAAAGTAATTAAGTAGTAACATGATCAAAATGTGCTATATCCATGTACAAAAATGTTGCTTTAAATCCATAATTTTGCAAAATTAATATATACTAATTAACCAGAGAAAAAAATCAAGAGATTGAAAAGCACATCCTACAAATGAACACCATATATATATATATATATATAAATATGTATAAAAAAATATATATATATTATAATATATATATATATATCATTTCATTGTATTGCATACTGAAAAGAACAAAGCCATAACTATATCATGCTTGTTTAGCATTTCTTATGTGATGGAGTATCAAGGCATGCCTTCAAGTGCCAAGTATTCATCAAGCAATAAAACTGGTTAGAACTGACCATCACTAGGCCTTGGTGTGGACAATGACCACAATATTGGATCTGTTCTGAAACAATTACTGTGATTAAAAATATGCTCCATTGGCCTTTAGTTTTCGGCCATTTTATTCTTTCTGAGAGAACTATCTGAACACCCTAAAGGACACAGTACAGGACAAGTTCACCTATACAAGGACAGGTTCCATATTTCTGTTTTGATACCAGGTTTACTGTTTTAGTTTAGTATACCTGAAACAGGTATACTGTTTTAATTTTACAAAGGAAGCCTTTTTGTCAAAAGTCTCCTATAAAAAAAAAGTCTGCATATCACATTGTCCTAACACACTTCCACTGTAGGCAAGGAATCTTTAAAAGCTGGGTCTTTAGAGGAGAATGGTTCTAAACTCTTGTCTCCAGGAGATGACTTTATGTTAGGAGTATGTCTTAGTTGGTTCCAACTGATACATCAATCACAATACATGCTATGTAACAATGTCTTAGGCAATGCAAGAACATAGATACTACGGTGCCCTTATAAGATCACAATAAAGTTAAAATATCCCTATTGCCTAGTGATGGATTATCTGTTGTAAGGTCATAGTCCAACATGCTACATGTTCACGGTAGTACTTTTATTTAAAAAAAAATACAAATCTACCGGTTGCCAGTAGTGAGGCATAGCACAGACAATTGTGTACAAGTAGAACATGGTATGACAGTAAGAAATGTCAATCTTACTAGTTCTTATTTTTAAAACAAAGCTATCTCTTAAGGACAATGTAGGTCATCACCACCTCCAATGCATTTGTCAAAAGACAAATATATGAAGATTAAAGTGGTTGAGAAATTGTCTGGCGCCAGAAACATGAACGAGGGACTCAAGGCAAGAAGACAAAAGAGAAATGGAAAGATGGAGAAGAATGGAGGAGGGTGATCACTCATGGTTTTGAAACTTCTTCTTTGTGTGATGAAAATATTCTCAAATCAATTATGATGTTGATTACACAACCCCCAAAACATAGTAAGAATGCTTGGATTTATGAACTTGAAGTGCATAGTGTATTATATGATATATGTATTTCAATAAAACTACTTCACAAAGAAAACTTTTGCCAGTATGGCACCTGGCCTGTGTAGAGTGAGCTATACTCTACAATACTTACTAGATTCTTTTCACAAAAGCTCCAAAAGCCATACAGATAAAATCAGTGCATAAAATACAATGAACCCTGCTCTGGAGAGGTAATGGGAAAAGAAGCCAAAGCCTCATCCCGTCCCTCCATTCTGTGTCTTCTGATGACATTAGCATTGGCTGCCACATTTGAGGCAACCACTGATGAAGGTGAGTTCCCATTGCTTTCATGGGAAAGTGACTGAGATCTAATTGATAATCAGAAAGGCCATTAAGACTCATGGCCCTAGACTTTCATCAGCAGATTTAATCTACCCCAGACCATAGACGGCATAACTGCAGAATGAAGTGGAACCACATTTTATTTTATCTTGCCAAAAGAATGGTATGATAACTTCTGCTGCCAATGACTCAATTCACTATATTATAATGAAATAAAAATCAGTGCCTCTTGGTCCTAAACCACAGTTCTTTTATGAATCCAAATGTTGAAACTTACGATAGTCAACATCTTGCTCATATTGATCTTGGCAACTTCTAGAGATGTTGTGTATATCTCTCTGCCACCTACTAAATCATCCAACCTTGCCACTTCATCAATGACTCCAAATGTATAAAGAAAATCTGCATAAAAAAATCTCCTTTCCTATAAAAAACTAAGACAGCCATGTGCAAGAATATTATATGGGAAAAGCACTTCCAAATGAAAATTTTAAAAAATACCTTTAAACATGGATTATCTCATTGTTTGGGTATCAAATAAAGAATAATTGAATATAATAATGAATAATTTTAAAATGTTGTGCTCTGTATACCAAATGGAAGGTATCCCAATATAAGCACCTGGAAGAACCAGGGTTTAATTAACTGCATAGACTCAAAGCAAGCAGAATTCCTTGAAAATGCAAGACTATAAATATTTGTCCAAAGACTAAATAGAGTATAGGAACATACTGCGGGGACCACACAATAAGTCCTGTGTGCCAACACATAGTAATATTAACCCACACACCCTATCTACTCTTGTTCTCTATACATAAACACACATGCATATGTGTGCACATATAGTCATATTTTCCATAATATTATATGCAAACAAAAGGAAACACCAGATATAGTTTTATATCTGGTATTACAATCTAAAATTGTTAAGAAAGACTCAAAATTCTTACCTCGAGTTTTCGTATCCAAAGAAATGGTGGATTTGGAAGAGAAATATCTTTAAGTCATAATACAAAACTTCAAATGATCTTTAAAAGTTGGGAAATGGAGTCCTAGAGAAAAGTTTAGTACTTAAAAGTGTTTGGTGTTCTTACAGAGGACCTAGATTTGGTTCCCAGAATCTATATAGCAGTTTACAATCAACTATAACTTCAACCCCCAGGTACCTAACATCCTCTACTACAGGCCCCTGAGTGCATCAGGCACATGAGGTGCTTATTCACAAGTAATCATAAAATAAAAATAAATACCTTTTTTTCAAAACAAAAGAAAAACAAAAAACATGGGACTTAAAGTCATACATTCACTTTACTACCTTCTTTATTTTAAAGAGAACCTGGTATTATTTTTATTGCAAAATGGATCCTGGCACCTCAAGTCACTGAAGAACCAAGTACATCATCTCCCACTGAGGCCAGATAAGACAGCCGAGTTAGGGAAACAGGATCCACAGGCAAGCATCAGAGTCAGGGTAAGGCCCTACTCCAGTTGTTAGGGGAACCCCAGGAAGATCATGCTGCACATGTGCTACATATGTGCAGAGGTGGACAGGGGACTAGGTCCAACCCTTGTCTGCTCTTTGGTTGATGGCTCAGTCTCTAGAAGCCCCCAAGAG
Organism: Grammomys surdaster; assembly: GCF_004785775.1. Lineage (NCBI taxonomy): Eukaryota > Metazoa > Chordata > Mammalia > Rodentia > Muridae > Grammomys > Grammomys surdaster. The sequence goes on from NW_021604657.1 coordinate 6,212,428, forward strand.
TACAAGTTAATTGACACTGATGGTCCTCTTATGGAATCTCTATCTTCTCCAGGTTCTTCAATCCTGTCCCCAACTCCTGCACAAGACATCCTGAGTTCCATCTAATGTTTGGTTCTAGGTCTCTGAATCAGTTAGGATGAGCTGATGGGTATAACCTCTACAAGGACTGCTAGGTAACTGTTTGCAAGCATAACAGAGTACTGTTAATTCTGTTAGGGATTGGGGCTTGCCATGGGATGGATCTCAAGTTGGACATTGGTTGATCATTATCACAGTCTCTGCTCCACTGTTGTCCCTGTAATCCTTGTAGGCAGGACAAAGTTTGGATCAAGGGGTTTTGTAGATGGGTTGGTGTTCTTATCTCTCCCCTGAGAGTCCTGTATGGCTATAGGAGGTGGCCACATCAGGTTCCATGTCCCCCACTGCTAGGAGACTCAGATAAAGTCACCCCCATAGACTCCCTGGAGCCTCCCCCATTCCAGGTCTATAGCATATCCTAGAGAAGCTCCTGCCTCCATCTCACACTAATTTCAATTCACTCTCCCAGCCCTCTCTCCCTGGCTTTCACTACATAAACCCTCCCTCTGTTATCCTTTCCATCCTTTCTCCCAACCTGTTCCCTCCATAGATCCACCTCTAATGATTTCTTTTCCCTTGAGTGAGATTTAAGCATCCTCCCTTGGGCCATCCTTTTTATTTGGGTTTTGAGGAGGACTGTGGATTATAACGTGTGTATCATTTATTTTATGCCTAATAGACACTTATAAGTGAATATATACATTATATTTCCTTTGGGATATGGGTTGCTACACTCAGGATGATATACTCTATTTTCATACATTTGCTTGCAAATGCCATGACAACCTTGTTTTTAATAGCTGAGTGGTATTCCATTGGATAAATGAACTACATTTTCTTTATCCATTCTTCAGTTAAGGGACATCTGAGTTATTTCCAGTTTCTGGTTATTAAAAATGAAGCTGCTATAAACATAGTTAAGCAAATGACGTTAGGGTGTGGTAGAGTATCTTTTGAGTATATGTCCTGGAGGGATATAGTTGAGTTTTGAGGTATAACTAGTCCCAATTTTCTAAGAAACCACCAAATTTTTTTCCAGAGTGGTTTTACAAGTTTTCACTCCCACTAGCAATGGAGGAGTGTTGACCTTGCTCTACATCCTTGTCAACATGTGCTGTCCCTTGAGATTTTTATCTTAGCCCTTCTAATGAATATAAGTAGAATCTCAGAATTGTTTTTCTTTTCACTTCCCTGATAACTAAGGACACTGAACATTTCTTTAAATGCTTTCGGCCATTTGAGATTTCTCTGTTGAGAATTTTCTGTTTAGCTCTACATTCAATTTTTAATTGGGTTATTTGGTTTGTTGTGTCTAACTTCTTGAGTTCTTTATAGATTTGGGTATTAGCCCTCTGTCAGATGTAGGGTTGATGAAGATCTTTTTCCAATCTTTAGGCTGTTGTTTTGCCCTATTGACAGTAACCTTTGCCTTATAGAAGCTCTTCAGTTTCATGAGGTTCCATTTATGCATTGTTGACCTTAGAGCCTGAGTCATTGGTGTTCTGTTAAGGAAGTTGCCTTCTGTGCAAATACATTCAAGGGTAGTTTGTATTTTCTCTTCTATTAGATATATTGTATCGAGTTTTGTTGTGAGGTCTTAGACCTACTTGGACTTGAGTTTTGAGCAGGGTGATAGATCTATTTGCATTCTTCTGCATGCAGACATTCATTTAAACCAACACCATTTGTTGAAGATGCTTTCTTTTTTTCCATTGTATAGTCAATTTTGGCTTCTTTGTTAAAAAATCTAGTGTCTGAAGGTATTTGGGTTTAGTTCAGGGTCTTTGACTTTATTCCATTGACGAGCCTTTCTGTTCCTATGGCAAGATACAGTGCTTGGTACAATAGTGGCTCAAATGTTATGAGGTAACCAGCTGCTCACTGAGTTGATATAGCCCCCCCAACATGGGAAAATGCATTCTTGACGCTATAAAACTAGTCAAGAATCTCTGGGAGCAGATAGGCTTCAGAAGTAAACCTACTGCTATTATTTTGCAAAAATATAGTATCAAACTGCCCTCTAAACTTATATCTTAGATTTGATTGGAGAAAAGATGTGTGTGTGTGTGTGTGTGTGTGTGTGTGTGTGTGTGTGTGTGTGTGTGT
>NW_021604657.1:6214621-6231475 GCF_004785775.1 Grammomys surdaster
TGTGTGTGTGTGTGTGTGTGTGTGTGTGTGTGTGTGTGTGTGTGTGTAGAGAAGTAGAGAAGACAGGAATTATACAGAAACTTATAATTGGCTAAAGTATATAAAGAATATCTGTGGCATGCTCAGCTACAAGTGGTGGGACAGTTACAACACATTATAACACATCCCTTCTACAAGACTCGCGGACCATGATGGAATTGGGGATGGAAAGATTGTAAGTACCAGAAGGTAGAGAGGACTAGAAGAAAAGAGTGTCTTCTGTACACTACTACTGCTACATTTGTGAACTCACAGCATCTCTAATTGCCTGTATAGTACCTGCACAAGATCTAGACAACATTCTAGTAGAGATGGGGCACAATTTCATGGAACACCCCTGACTCATAATGAAGAAATTATTGACAGCTCATGGCTTCTACAAGATGTAAAGTCAGTTTTCCTTAAGGATATAGCCCTCCATGGAACTTTCAAACAATATACCCATAAAATAAAAAAGGAGGAGGTATATTCCCAAACACCACAAATTTATTTCAATCATGCTCTTTTTATTTTTTATTTTAACTTTTTTTTAAAAAAATTATAGGTCAAGGAACATTCTGCTGAGTGTCTATGGCACTCTACAACTAGGCATACCTATGCGTAGGTGAAAGGGAAGGATCCACTTACTGGCATGAGGCATGATCCCAATCAGGTATTAAATATGGGGAAGAAGGCATGTTTGTGTTTTTTTCTGCAGGATGCTGAAGGAGCATGGTGGCCACCAGAGGGACAGGTGAGACATGCTGATGCCAGGACAAAGAATGATGCTGACCTGTGAGCTTGCTGAGTGCTCTGACAACGGCAACTGGAAGCTGCATTGGACATATGTTCCCAACCCACCTTTGCTTACCTATACCCTTGATAGGACAAGCTGCCTTGCCTCACATTTTAGATCTTGTGGAACAGAGCATCAAAAAGAAAAGTTGTGATGACACTTGTATTGTTCTTAAGTATGACCAGTTATTCAGACTCAATCATGACTGGTCTAGAAATCAATCCAATATTGGAAAAAACAATCTTCATTTGGAAGTCTAGTTCTGGACATTTTAAGAGACATATATGGAAGTTAGCTGCAGTTCTCTATGATGTTATGTTAACAAGAGATAAAATTGGGGCAGGATCTGGATTTCAAACAGGTTTTAGCACATGTGTTAAGGCTTTTTTAGTTGTCAAGTTAAAATTACTTTTGTTTCTTCTACAGTATTTAATGTAAGTTACACTGACTGTACACCTTCTAATTATGTTTGTGTTTTGAAATCCAGCATGTCAGTTATTGAGGTCTACCAACCAGCTTTTGTTTTAGTGCCCTGAGTATCTTAGAACCTTGGTATTCTAAAAATAGCTTGCAAGTACTCAAAGAAATGAGTCAGGCTTCAAGCAGAAGCAAGAGGGTAGTAGGCTTGATTATTGCAGCTATAACAGCTTTAATTACATTAATTGCTAGCAACACTGCTTCTGCAATCGCTTTGACACAAGAAGTTAAGACAGCTACTCTTGTTAATCATTTAGCAAAAAAGTTACTAATGTGTTAAATATACAAGAGGATTTAGATAGGCATTTGGAAGAACAGATTGATGTTCTTTATCCTATTCAAACTATCAGAAGGAGGTTCAGAATTTAAGGGTAAGGAACCATCTTGAGTGTCATGCCAAATACCATTGGATTCATGTTAGTTCTAAAATTTACAGTGGAAGTCACCATAATTAGGAAAAAAATTGAAGACACATGCAGTGTATTTGGCATAATTCTAACACCTCTCTAGATGTTTTAACTTTACATAGTGAGCTTATTAATTTCAAGAATGCTGCTCTTCTGACCATTGATGTAGCATATACTGCTGATAAAATTACCCACAGCCTGAGGTCAGTATTTCTATTTTGGTCAAGCTTCAAGAATGGCATATATAGCTTGTTCCTACCCCTTTTTGTCCTGGGAATACTTTTATTCCTGCCCATTGTGTTTAAGATTTTCTCCAACAACATCAACATGTTGGCAGCCAAGTACATGGCTTGAACCTGAAAATGGACCCCCAGACAGAGTTGTTAAATTAACAGTCAAGCAAGCCAAGGACAGGTAAGATTCTGCACAGAGCCTTACCAGCCTATGACAGAAATGGATTGCTTTTGATAATGCATATTCCATGACAGGTAGGGAAGACATTCTTGTCAGAACGACCTAAGACAAGCTCAGTTTTGCTAATGAAATAAAAGAAAAGGGAGTGAGGCGGAGAGCCTTTGGGGCTGCTTGGCAAGAATCTGACATGAGCCAAGGACAAGGAAATGGGCTGCTTGGCAGAAATATTACATTGGCCAAGGACAAGGAAGTATGCTTCAGGGAGGAATCTGACATTAGGCTGGAGCAAAGAAGTAATTTCAGGCAGGAATCAAAATATCAGGCTAGAATGAAGAAGTAATTTCAGGCAGGAATCTAAATGTGAGGCTAGAACAAGGAAGTAGGCTTCAGACATGAAAATGTCTTTGGGCTAGGACAGAGAAGTAGGCTCACATATTTTGGTCATCCTGATAAGCCCTTAGAAACAGTGATCACAGGAGTGTTCAAGGAATTTTGTTTATTGCCTTGCTTGTTCTTTGACTATTTGTGTTTATTGTCTGGCTTGTTACTTGACTATTTGCTTTTATTGTATTGCTAAACCCTCAACTTAGAACTGACCTTAATACTTGCATGTAATTAAAATGGCATAAAAGCAAAAAGGAGGAGGGGGAATGGTATAGGGGGTTTCTAGGAGGGGAAATGGGGAAAGGGGATAACAAGTGAAATGTAAATAAATAAAATATCCAATATAAAAAAGCAAGGGTCTCTGTACCTGTAAGTCAGTCAGAACATGGTCCAAGAATGGAATCATGTGAGGAGAATTGTTAGTGCTTGCTAGAAACTCTAAGTAAAAAGGACATGAGAGTCTTCTGACCTCAGTTTCTTCAAAACATGGAGTTGTTCTTGGAATCTGTTTTTATGGTCCTCTGGAGTAGCAGATAGGATTAAGTTTACTTTAGATTATTCATTATTGCTTGCTGATGTTATTCAATTACCTCTATGGAAAAACATACTTTTTCCTTGTGCAGCTTGTCCTTGTCATTGACTACAGCTTGAACTCATGAGAACTTTGCTCATGTGAGCTTTCTCAACCCTCAGCGTATAAATGGTCCTATCCTCTGTCAGCTCCATTCTTCCAGGTCCCACTACCTCTAGAGTGACAAACACAAGTTCATTAAGAAAGATGATCCTATGATGAGAGGACAGGAGAAGAGTAGGTAATTGTCCCAACTTTGCTTTTCACAGCCCTTCCTAACATAGAAAACAAAACTCTTTGTCCATGATATCCCTCCAGCCTAGCACCTTCACCAAAGTCTGGTCTTTTTTGGGGGACAGAGATCTGGGAGGAAAAGACAGTCAAGACTATCATTGTTCTGATACATGATACCATGTAGGGAGCCTGGAAGGATTTAAATATGACCAAATAATGTAGAAGGAAGCCCTTGGTTTCATAGCATTTTTTGATCACTGCAAAATTCTCTCACATCATCTTAAGCTTGTTAGTTTGTTTTGTCTCTAGTACTAGAACACTGGCATTACTCATCATATTTAACAAATAAGAAAACATACTAAGAGCAGTTAATGAATTACATCAGGAAAATATAAACATTAAGAGAGCTTGGACCAAAAACAAGGAACAAAGCCTGGTCACCTTTACTGTCTCCACAAGTTAGGTCTGGTATTTGCACTTAATATTGGCACATGCCAGCTCCTAGAAACCAAGTGAGGTCATCTACCTCTTAGGCTACATAAAAAAATACTCCACTGCCTTTCCCCAAGTCCCAGTAGCTGATCAGACTAAGTGGGCTCTTGCCAGTGGGTCTAGTGAACCTCAAATAACCTTCATTCTGTCTAAGCTTTTCTCAGTACCTCTGGTCATTTGGAGAGAAAACAAATCCACGCACAGAGGAATTTAAGGTGTTATTTTAACTTTGCCTACCATGCATAAAAAGTTAAGTGAACCTGAATTGTTAAATAAGTCAGACAAAAGTTATAGGCGCATGTTTCTCTGGAAAATGCCATCAGGCCTGAAGCTTAGCATCAGAGAGCCCCTTCTACCTCCCCTTCCCTTCTTTATCCCTTCTTCATATTCCATAAACCCAAGATTCTCTTCCTTCTGCTGATTTTTCTCTCCAGCCACCTATGAGTTCCAGGAGTTCTTTTGTCAGTATGTTAGCCAGCTTCCTTTCACTATAACAAATACTCAAGACAAACAGCTTTTATTATTAAGGAAGAAAGATATGTTCCTGCTCTCAGTTCTAGAATTATCAGTCCTTGATAATTTTGTCCACAATTTGTGTTTGTGTTTGTGGTAAATCATGGTGGGAACACATTGTTTAAGAAAGCTGCTCACCTCTTACAAGAGAAAAGATCAGAAAAGGATTAGGAGATATCATCCTTGCCTTTTAACTCTCTACACAATGGCTTACAAGCTTGCCATTAGACCCCCTCATTAAAACTTTTACTACTTCCTTGTGATGCTATGCTGGGCACAAAGTCTTTGACATATTGGTCCTTAGAGAAAACTTATAATCCAAACATTAGTAAGCAATATTAACATAGAAGTCAGCACTTTGCCCCAATGATCTCAAATTTTGTCTGATTTATAATCTTTATCTTGTTCTGTTAAAGACATGAATTATCAATCCATGTCTATAAAGAAAATCAAGAACATCTCCAGTGTTATAGGAACAAAGAGATTCTTATCACAAATCCTAACTCAAATAGACACATGACAAAACTCCATGATCATATGTTACTTCATCATCATCATAACATCAATAATCCCAACCAGTTCAGTAAAACTGTATGTAAACCACGAAAGGAAAACTCTTCTGGTGGATGAAATGCATACTGGTACTTAGGAGACTTCTAGACCAACCAGCAAATCTGAGGCCTCAAAAAAATGTGTATTATGTCTTACATACCATTTAGAACGTGAAAATTAACCTTGGGGATGATCATTGTTCAGAGATACCCAACTTTGAGGAAGACCTGCACCCACAGCCTATGGTTCTTCCTCTGTTTTGTGGAGCAACTCCAGTCAAAGGATAGCTCCAATGACTCAAATATTCTATAACTTATTGGTTTCGGTGACCTCAAGTCATTATTTGAATCATAAAATAAGGAAGAAGTTGCAGGCAAGAGCAAAGCCATTTTTATAGTATCAATAGAAATACATTTTTAAATGTAGCCTTCATCCTACATTATATTTACCCATTTTAATTTTGGTGCATGTATTAAGCATGTATGCTTGGAGAGGGGGAATAAACATCTGTGGGAGGAAGTATGCATGCTCAAGCACACACCCGGAAAGGCTAGAGGAGAGCATGAAGTGTTATCTATCATACTACACTTTAATTTTCTAGCCCAGATCTTTTAATGACCCTGAAACTCACAATGTTGGCTATACTGACTAACTACGGAGGTCAGCTTGTCTTCACTCTTTATCCTTGATATTACAGGTATGAATGGCCATTCCTGGCATCCAAACTCAAGTCCTTTGGTTACATAGCAACTGTTCCCCCATGAGATACTTCTCCAGACCCTACATCGTTTTGTCTGATATACTTTCAAAATCATCATCTATCATCAGTACGATTATCATTGCTCCATGAAGCAGTTGCACTTGTCTTGCTTTCCAAAATGAAGCAAGATGATGATGAGGATGATGATGATGATGCTGATGATGCTGAGTGGGTTTCCATACAGAGGTTTAATAGTAAGGGGTCCACTGATAGCTCATGAGCATTTTACTGTCTTATGTATAACAACCATCGGGGTTGAGTAAGAGTGTGATCCCTATCTGCTCATGGATATGTTTATGTTCAAAGGTTTTAACAAAAAATAAACTATAAAGCAGCCATATAAAATAACCAATTAATTAAAATTCCACAATAGAAATTTTTCTCTTTGAAATTATGTATGCCCTGTAGTGTTTCTCTTGTTACCTTCACAAACTCTAATACATTTTTGTTAGTTAAAACTTTATAAATACACACACACACACACACACATATTTCAGCTCACTGCACTTGATGTAAAATAACTAAACACAAAAGAGGAGAATTATTCAGAATCATTTATAAAATCATATTTCTCCCCAAGTTGTTTAGAATAATTCGTTCCTGAACTAAAACTTTGCTGTCATGGTCACACCCATTGTCTCTGTCTTCACAATTCAGCTCTGCATCCCTCAGTACTGGTTACCCTGACTTCAGGAAGAAAAGACTACCTTCAAAGAGTAAGTGGTTTCCCAATTGCCAGTCTTCCCGGAGCTCTGATCACCACCAAAAGTAACCCTGATAAAGTTTGATGGTTCTGTTGCTAATAAGTTCCTGAAAACTGCCACTGTAGTCAGAGGGAGTTGTTGGCAAGCCAGTAGTCTCCTGTGGGGCTGAGGGCGTGCCCTGCTCAATGTCAGACTTTTCAGCTGAGTGGACAATCTGGCTTGGCAGCGGGATGCCGAGGGCAGAAACGCTGGGACATCAGAACACTCCTGGTCCCGTTAGTAACTTCATTTCCCAAACGTTCATAATTAAACAGCTCTTATTGAAGTAATCAGCATGAGCTCCTTAGCTTTGTTTTCGCAACCAGTATCGTATTTATGGAGCCAAATATTAGAGACTTTGATACTGAATACCTCCTCAGATGTGTTAACGTTGGCATGCTCTTGAGATTCTGAAGATGCGAAGCTGCCTCAGCATAGCCTCCCCTCCACCCTCCAGTCCATCAGCCCCCTACTTCCACAATCCCCCAAATCACAGAGCAGCCGTTCTCCTGTGAGACTCACAGAGGTTCTCCCAGAAGTCCCAGGGAAGGGTGTACAATAGAAACAGGGTGAAATGTGAGCTCAAAGTGTCTGTCGGACCAGAAGTTTTCAAAGAAAACATTTCTTAAATCTTATGTCCACTGCTGTTTCAGCAGGCCAATTAAAGTGGATGGGACTTGGGGGCGGGGGTTGGGGGGGGGGGCTGTCTCCAGTCACTGCAGCAGGAATAGCAAACAAGCCTTAAAGTAAATAAACGAGCCCAGAACTGGCATCCCAGAGGCCGCTAGCCAATGACCTCCTTCATTCCCTGGGCAGGATGGCCTGCCCACCCTCTGGGACCAAGGGCTAAATTACAGGTTAATCGGATGAGACATTAGTTAGCAGCCTCTATTACCAGAAAGTAATTAATCAAGGAAAGTCTCCAAACAGAAGGAGAATAAATAAACAAGCAGGCGTAGATAACCCTCCAATTTGGCTCTAGATAAGGTTGCCATCCAGGTGTCCTGCTGAGACAGAGGTCATCTACCTTGTTCAGCTCCCCCTTGGCAAACAGGCTGACCTTTCTCACATTTACCCAGAGAATGCAAAGCCAAGGCAACTCTGAATGGGAAGAGGAGAGGCTCTGGAAAATTTAGCTGAACGGAGTCTCCAGTGGGGGTTTTACGGTGAGCCTTGCTCTACCCTTTACATTCCCTTTTATTGCAATCAAACTCTGTCTTCTTTCAACATGTCAAGCAGGTCCTGTGCAGATTTCCAAACTCCTACTCATTCATAAACAAACCAGGGACTCTGACGGTGTTCTTAGTGTCCAACACATCCATTCATTTAGCCCCTTGAGACTCCATCCAGCCTAAAAGACTTAGTAAAAGCTATAAAGACTTCAGGTCTCCTGAAGTTACTGGCTGCTTCTTCAGTGTTGATTTGGGGGCAAGGAAGAGCAGAAAGGGCAGGAAGGCACTACAGTCAATTCAAGTGGAAAGTATTTGCCATCAGACCATCTTGACCTGACCTAGCACATCAAACAGAGTCATTTTTCTGCATTGCATCTTTCTCTTTCTTGGGGGATAAAAAAAAAAATGTCAGCAGCTCTGAGAATGTGTGTAATATAAACAAGGCTGTGTTAGCTCAGCGTCAGGGTAAGCACACCCAAACGTAAGTCCGCAAGAACACCCTCCGTTCTGAGCACCAGCACAATGGTTTTAACCTAGTGACCTTCTCTTAAACAGCTCTACAGCAAATCATAATTAAATAAATACCACTTAATAGTGGAGATTTGTCCGAGTGCCAGATTATGCAGAGAGAGAGAAACAGGAGGTTGAATGAATCATTTAATCGTAATTATAAAATTAAGGTAGCTTCCAAAGAGTGTAATAAATTCAACCTCAAGTTAAATTTGCAAAGAGCCACAAAAATGAATTAGAGGAATTCTGGGGAAAAAATCAGAAAGGCAGTGGATAGGACTCATGGAAGAAAAGAAAACAGTAAAAATTGAACTTGCTTGGTTCTGTTGTTGTAAACTACAGTTTAGTGGGCTTCCTTTAGCCTGGGTATTGGGAATTTCTGGCCAGAACTGACATCTATGCCAGAATACCCATGGAAAACAAAGCCACATCTGTGACTAGGGAAAACTGCAGCCCGAGGGGCAGGAGAATGGAAGTCAATGCCTGACTCTGCCACTCTTGGGAGCACCAGGAAGGAATTAGCTAGAATAGACTCAGGGAGAACTGTTATAACTTGTAACTGCTCTTGACTCACCAAGAAAGAAAGCACTTCTAGGACCCGCTAACCAGGTCAGCTTTCCCCCAAGAGGCAAAATTGAATTGGCACCTTCCTTCTTCTGAGCTTCTCTTCCTTCTTTCTGGAAAGTCTTATCTTCTGTTTTGTTTGTTTAATTGCTTGTTTGTTTGTTTGTTTGTTTGTTTTCTCAATTGTCTGATGTTGTTTCATCAACATTTTTGATGAAATCTGATATTTTTTCTAAATTATGTGTCAATGTTTATATAATTGAGCAGATAACTTGGGGACATCTTTATGATTTCCAACAGAGTCCAATCATACTTATACCTTATGTTTGGGCCTCTAGAATTAGTGTTGTCCAAGTGAAGCTGAATATTACAAAACTGTTTCTTCTCGAGGTTTCCAACAGTCACTATGCCTCTAGTCTTTGCAGAAAACACCTCATGTTCCTCTTTTCTAACTGTGAATCACTGTTGAGTTCTGATAAGTATCTCACCCTGCTGAAAATATGTTCTTTAACTGAGACACACATAACATTATGGGATGAATGAAGAGCATCCCTGCTTCCTACAAATTTAACTTTCAAAACTCACCTCCTATTGACTGAATCCATCATAGGAAATCTCCTGGCCTTTAGAAGGGCATGTTTTAAGTTCTTTCCATTTTGTGCCAAGTACATCCAATATACAACAACAACACAGTAGATGTGCATTTTACATAGTCACTGAAGTGCTATTCCAAGCACTCAACTCTATCTAAAGATGAATCACTCATGTGAAGGCATTCTTAATAATATAATCAGGGAGATAATCATGCAAGTGGATAATTGTAACAGAAGATGGATGATTCTTTGATTTTACACCAGTTGGATATAGCCAAAAGTTAGTTTGTCTTTCCCTTATCTATTCCAAAGATCTCCGAACATACCATTCACCAAACCAAGACCAATGTCTTTCCAAGAGCTGTACCCATAGTAGTTCAAACTGTCTCCACTGGAGCCTTACATCATTCTGATGTGCTCAGGCTATGCTTAAAAGACTCAAGGTAGCCAAGTGTCTTCAACAGATTCAAATACATTTAGTAGACAGAAAGCTTTTTCCTGTCTAGGAAATTATAACTGAAAAGGCTCCAAGGAAGTAAATGTGGATAAAAATCAGAAGACCTCTAAGTGAGCTAAGTGCCTCAAGGATAGGAACAGTATGATGATGTCCATGCAGGACAGTCCCACATAATTGACAAAATACATTCTCTATTAATGGAATTTCCAAGATCTGTGCCATTCACAGCCTCACAATTCTCATTTGGTTACTGTGTTCATGTTACCCACTGTACACTGTACTGAGAAAAGAAGCACCTTGATGGATATTTCTTGGATTAAGCCCATTGCCATCCAGAAAGAGGAGGAAAACTTTCCATGGAAAACATAACGTAGATCTTTTGTGACCCAAGATGGCAAAAATAAAGGCCAGTGGATACAAAAGGCAATGGAAGAATAAAACTTTCAGGTTGTTAAATAGTTTCCTGTCAAATATAAGAATCTGATGATAAGCTACCAACCAAGAGCATGCACTGGCCTGTGCAAGGCCCTGGCACAAATATAACAGAGATCTGCCTGGTCAGGCCTCAGTGAGAGAAGATGAACTTAATTCTTGAGAGACTTGAGACTCCAGAGAAGGAGGAAGCCTGGGTGGGTAGCACTTCTCAGATGCAAAGGGGAGGAGGAATAGGAGAGGAACTGTGGGAAGGGGGACCAAGAAGAGGATCAACTACTGGAATATAAATAAGCAAAATAATTTTTTAAAAAGTAATCTGCTGATAAAAAATTTCTTGAAGAGTCACAGTGACATCTTCATTGGCTTCAACAAGTAGAGAAAGTCTTGCTCTTCAGAACAGAGTAAGAATATTTCTTTTGTTTTTATCTTTTTTCATTAATCATTTTGTTTGGTTACATTTCAAATGATACCCCTTCCCAGTAACCCTTCCATCAACTCCTATCTCATCCCCCTTCTGACCCCTTCCCTTTACCTCTATGAAGGTGCTCCTCCACCCATTCACCCACTCCCACCTCACCCCTCTAGCATCCCCCTATGCTGGGGCATCAAGCCTCCCTTTCCTCACATTTATGTCAGATAAGGCCATCTTCTGCTACATATGTATCTGGAGACCTGGCTCCCTCCATGAATACTCTTTGGTGATGGGTTAATCCCTAGGAGATCTGGGTAGTCCAGTTAATTGATATTGTTTGTTTTATGGGGTTGCAATCTCCTTCAGCTCCTTCAGTCCTTCCCTTAGCTCTTCCATTGGGGTCTCCTGACTCAGTCTGATGGTTGGCTGTATCTGCATCTTTATTGGTCAGGTGCTGGTAGAACCTCTCAGGGAACAGCCATATTAGACTCCTGTCAGCAAGTGCTTCTTGGCATCAGCAATTGTGTGGGGGTTTGATGTCTGCAGATGGGATGGATTCCTAGGTGAGGTGCTCTCTGAATGGCCTATTCTTTAATCTTCATTCCATTTTTTATCCCTGTCTTGCCTTTGGACAGGAACATTTCTGGGTTTAAAATTTTGAGGTACATGGGTGGCCCCATCCCTCAACTGGGGCCTTAACTATCTACTGGAGTTAATATCTACAGGTTGTATCTCTCCTTTGTTGGGTATTTCAACTTAGAAGAGAAAGTAGAGTGTGAGTGAGCAAAATTGAATGGCTGCCTTTGGTCCTGATAAACGGTCAATTAGGTGGGTGCTGGCACTATCTTGTATCTTCCAGCTTCCACAGAGGTAACCTTGAGTCCAAGTGGGGCTGGGAAAACCTTGAAGTGAGTTCAAAACCTGACCTTCTAAAGTTTTATATTAAAGTCATCCCAATATGTTAGTTATTTCTTGTTAAATGAAAAGGTCTTCAAGACATTTGTCAGGTCAGAGGATGCTAAGCATGACCATATCAGTTTGCTCAGCAGATGTGGTGACAGCAATCTCATTCCACTACATTCTGTACTCATTGAAAAAGGGATAAGGTCATTGTTACTCTACATTCTGCACACGAGATGAAAACTATATCCCAACTCTCCTAATCTGATGACTCCTTGTCATAAATTCAACCCAAGTAGTCAGTCTGGATGGCAGCTGTCTCTGAGCAAAAAGGAAAGATCCACTTTATGAGAGCCGGAGGAGACAGCAGGCTGCCAGCCTTCGGGGGCGGGGGGGGGGGGAAACACATGTAAATTAGCAGCCACTTCAATGAAAGCAAAGAAGAGACAGCTCTACAATCAGAGTGACCCAGGAATCCAGAGCACAGGTGAACACAGGCAGTGGAAAAGGAAATTGCTTTGGGGTTATTTGTAGCTGAGGAGCCATGAAGCTGCAGACAACTAATGTGCAGTAAAGTATGGCTACACAGCCCTCTGATGAGCCTTCTGCGTGCTCACTGAATCACTATGTCAGATGTTGGGAATGCAGGGGCACTAAAATATATCACCGCTAGCTTGTATAGTTCAATGCATTCTATAGGACCCATTCATCTAAAATAGGCTTTTGAGAATCCATAACAAGATATCACACACTGGATCACAAAGGCAATCAAACATCCATTATTTTTGTTTTGGGTTTTGTCGTTGTTGTTCGTTGTGGTGGGGATTTTTGGTTGATTGGTGGGTTAGGTTGGATTTTTTGTTTTATTTTGTTTTGGTTTGCTCTGGTTTTGTTTGTTGTATAGTTCAGGGAGCTGCAAGTTCTATTGCAAGGTCTTACAGTGCTGGTTCCTCAGGTGGATTTCTCTTCTTGGCTTGTAGACAGCCACCACCATACTGAATGTTCACATGGCTAAGAAAAAGAGCAAACTGGTATTTCTTATAAAACAGAATGCATACTCTACTAGGTTAAAGTCTTATGACCTCAACCTTAATAACTTCATAGAGCCTTAACTCCAAATATACTACACAGGGAATTGGAGCTTCAGTGTTTGAATTTTTTTAAAGCAAATTCATTTAGTCCACAATGACAAAACTCCATAAAACAAATTCTACTAAGAATAGTTAGGTTGTATTACTGAATTTAATAAGCTACTAACAAAATAACTTGGATATGAGGAAAAGTAATCAAGGGAAAATCATAGACGAGACAGTTGATCTGCACTGTGTGGAACAAGCAAGATTCCATTTGAAGAAAGAATAGGAAAGATAAACCACACAGGATGGCAAAGAAGAGTCAGGGCTTAGAGCTTAAGTCCTATTTCTGATCTCAGCAGTGTAGAGACCCAAAACAAACATTTTTACATCTTTATAAGTCTCAGTTTTCTTAGCTGTAGAGTAGAAACAGCAGTTTGAGAGAGTTGTGGAGATTATCAAGCCAGTTCCTACAAGGATACTCCAGACAGAGCCAACCTAAGTGTTTACCAGTCACATGTGGTCAGTTTGGGAAGGAAAGGCAGCCCAATGAGGCTTGAGCACAGGGGGATCAAGAAGAAACAATGGGCATAGATTAATCCTAAGATGACAGTCTGTGAGTGTAATGCCAAGGTTAGACTTTGTTCACAGGACTCTAAAGAGCCTTTGGAAGCCTTGAAGCAACAGTGGCCTGAAGAGACCTACTATTAAGGAATATCACTCTGGAATTCCTACAAAGCATAAGTTAGCATGGAAGTCAGAAACAAGGAATAAGGCTGAGTAATCAAGATGGCATCCTGGAAACTAATAACTGCAATGAACAACCACTTTAAAGCTAAGTCTCTTTCTGCTTCAAGAAACCATCAGCTAGACTCCCATCATGAGCATAGCCTTGTGCCCATAGTCTTATTCTAACAGCCTCAGGATCCAACTTCATTCCACACAGGGGCCATACTTCTCCAGTCTTTTGCAAGCCTCCTTCCTAGTCTTTCCCAACATTCCTTTAAACACACTTGTCTCCAGCAAGACAGACATTTTGGATAGAAGTAACTTCAAACTTGTCCTTGCATCATACCCCTTGCTTGCAGTTGGAACTTTCTTACCTGGGTACAAGTCATTCCTTTCTCACTCACTAGTAGTGTATGACTTTGTGAAAAGTCATGTAGACTTTTTAGCATTCACTCTTCTAAATCCATACTATTGATTTTACTTCATACACATATGATAAGGACTAATAGAAGTATTGAGTTCTGGTATGTTATATGTTACTTGTCTATAGGACATCCAAGGTGCTCTCCTGGATCTTTTTTTCTTAAGTATGTACCCAAACCACTAGCTTAAAGGGGTTATCCCTGACATCTGCTCTCACAGTCCTGAGAAGCTTACCCACTCTATAGACGTCTGGACACCTCTTTTTATCCCATCACACAGTAATCACATCATACATTTCTCATCTGTATATCCTGTTATCAACAAACACAAGAGACAGTGTATATCTCTGAATTGGGAAAGTGTCTGTGTAAGGCTGTGAGGATTAAATATCACAATACCAATATCCTTTCAAGCTATATGCCATGTACACACTCCAGTTTTTAGGTTAGGTTCTCTTCTGTCAATAATTAGTACCTGACAATTAGTCTAGAAAAGGAAATGGACCCAAAGAAAATATGCTAACATAATGTCTAGTCACATCTGACGTGTCCCAACCCAAAATATGAGCCAAGACAATCAGAGTCTATGCAAAGAATAGAGTGTGAGCTATCCTACCAGGGAAAGAAAAAGACGTAGAAAGTAAATGCCTCCTCTGATTTTCGGTAGATGAAAGATACAAAAACAAATATCTGGATTCCATAAAACATGGCTGAGTAGTCATTAAATTAGCCCATAGCTTAGTTTAAATGATAGCTTAGCCAACATAACAGACCTATATGTATACTGCCAGAAAGCCAAATAATGGTAGATACAGTAGTAGAGGCAATGAAAGCTAGATTCCTGCCATTTGTTAATGACTGACACCATGTCAAGGGAGTGGGCTCTAAAGTACACACTCATGTAAAAATTATAAGGAGGCGTATATACCCAACAATGAAAAAAGTAGTCATAAATTTGAGCGAGAATAGAGGGAACATAGAACATGAAATGATTTAAATATTTAAATATTCATAGATGAAATTCTTAAAAAATAAAAAATAAACTTTAAAATATTCAAGGTCACTAGATCAAGGTCCTCCTAGGATACATAAGACCCTGTCTCAAAACAACAGCAACAGAAGAGAGTATCTATTGGAATGGTTAGAGGTTAAGTGAGGCAGATTCTTAGGATAAATCAAGTATCCTTTCTTTTTACAGCTAAAACATTTTAGGAAGACTTGAGCATGTGCAGAGGTATTTGTTTATACCATTGTACATTGTTTATGATGCGAGATAAATAGATCCAAGGGCTCTTGTCAGCTATTGCTGAATTTTAAGTTCTATGACCTTGATCTAACCATGCCCCAAAATGTATTTACCATCTTTCCTTAAACTAACCATGATTAGAGATGTAATTCTATACAAACATTAATAGGAAGCCCAGATTAAATCCTATCTCTCCCTTTGTGTGAGGGAGATAGTAATTTTTAAATAACTTCCACACTGGTACAAGGAATAAATCCATTTCTGACCTTGCAAAAATCTTACTATTTAGAAACCAAAAGAAGTCTGACAGAAAGCAACAGCAGGTACAATTCACTCAAGTTTCAAAACTGTGAAATCAAGAGAGACACTAAAGAGAATATAGAATTGGAGGCATAGGGTCCCAACAGAAAAAAAAAAGCTATATAGCTCCAAATTCACTAGTAATAAAAATATGGACACTAAAAACCTACTTTTTTACCATTCACAGATAAACACCATACACCATACATAGATTAGTTCATTTTCTATAAAATCTTAATGAATTGATACATTATTATGTATAAAACAAGATATTTGAGTCCAGAATGGCTTAATACCATGAGGTCTTTATTGTTTTTATTACTCTTTAAACCCTTATGATAAAACCCCATTACTCTCCCTATACCCATCCTCACATCATTTAAAGTAACATGAGTAAACTCTGCTCCTTAGAACAGTAGTAAAAAAAAACAAAAACAAAAAACAAAAAAAAACCAAAACCACTCTGAAGACAAGCAATGTGCACAGAGTAGATGACTCAAAGAAGAATCTAATGCACATGGCCCAGATCAACCTTTCTATCCAAATTACCTCCCTAGACCTCCCAGCTTTTGATAATCACTCTTCATTCTTCATTCATTCTTCAAGGCTTTGATGATTTGTGTTAAGCACAACCACATGCTGTTAAATATCATCCATTCATAGATAACCTCTTTGAAGGCAGCCATGTCCTGAAAATTTACTGAAATAGACTTCCTGGCTTTTTCTTATTGACAGTATCTCACTCCTATACATAGAATTCTTCAGAGTCTCCCAAAAGCATAGAGCCCTTGGGTATAATCTGAGAACTACTAGCAAGGTAAATAAACTCCTGCCCTGGTGGCAAGTACTTCCTTTTAGTCCTTCCCTTATAAAAGTAAAATTTTCCAGTCTCATGTCATAAGTATTCTGCAATGTGTTTTTTGCTTATTTATTCCCATTTAAGTCAGAAGAAAAGAGGAGAATGGAGAGAAAGAAGAGGGAGAGTGGAATAAAAAAGCAGAGAGGGGAGAGAGGGAAATAAGAAGGCAGGGAGGAAAGGAGAGTGAGGGAAGGAGGAAGGAGAAGGATGGGATAGACAGAAAGAAGGGGAGAGCACATATACTCAAACTCTGTTCCCACTAACATTACTTTATTTGAATAACGAAAAGTTTGGCTTTAAAGGTGTTTAGGATTTGGGTACCTTTGCTAGAAGCCACTTTCTAAGGACCTGTGCAGACTTGGTACATACAGACAGAAGCAATTTAAATTGCAGGCATTTATCATTTTTCTAGGTGACCCTTCCAATCAAGAGTAGAACTAGTCTTCTTCCAACTTTGAGTCCAGTTCTAGACTTCCCTTTAGGATGTGCTTCAAAAGTATCCAGTGATCGCCTGGAGCAAGGAATCTGATTTCAGAAAAGGAGAGATGAGAGAATTTGCCAAGCTCACTATCTCCTGTATAGTGCAGTAGCAAGAAGGAAAGCAAAGAAGCTTCTGAATCCAGAAAGTCAAAGTTAAGTCCAAAAATTGTAGTATAAACAAAGAGATGGCATCAGCAGAGATGATAATGGGGAAATGGTGACACAAACAAGATTGTCCGACCAGTGTCTATGAGCACACTTAGTAAATGAACACTCTCTCCCTCTCCCTCTCCCTCTCCCTCTCCCTCTCCCTCTCCCTCTCCCTCTCCCTCTCCCTCTCC
>NW_021604657.1:6231875-6246588 GCF_004785775.1 Grammomys surdaster
CCCCTCCCTCTCTCTCTCCTTCTCCAAAAGTAAGTGAGTATATGGACACACATGGAACATAAATATGGTTTTCAAATATACAGTTTTAAAATCCAGTCTTATCAGTGAATTATCACTAACCATAAGAACAATTATAAAATCAGTGAATTAACTTTGCCAAAACCAAATTTTGAAATGGAAACCGGCCTTTATAGTCAGACCTTCCTCAGCTCCCAATTTATCACTATTTCTTTTTATGCTATGGCTGAAAAAGAAAAAAAGAAAAACAACCTATTCCTACTTAAATGAGCTCTTTCAGATGATAAATATTTTTACCATTGGGGTGAGGCGGGGTAGAAAGACATTAAAGAACAAATCAAATTTACATAATCACTGAAAGAGATGATGAGTTTCATTCTCTTTGATTGACTTTTCTGTTATTTGTTTCGAGTTTTGTTGGCTTGTTTGATGGTGTTTGTTGTTTGTTGTTTGTTTGTTAGTTGGTTGGTTTTATCATCTGTATTAAGCAAATACAAACAAGAAGCAAGGAATACCCATTCTAATATCTAACAAAATAGACTTTCAACTAAAACTAATCAAAAGAGATGGAGAAGGACATTACATCCTCCTCAGAGGAAAAACCTATTAAGATGTAGTCAATTCTGAAAATCTACGCAGCAAATGTAAGGATACCCTCATTTATAAAAGAAACATTAAGCTTAAATCACACATCAAACCCAACACATTAATAATGAGAAACTTCAACACCTCACTTTCACCAATGGACAGGTCATCCACACAGAACTAAATAGAAAAATAATAGACCTAACAGACGTTATGGCTCAAGTGGACTCAACAAATATCTACAGAACATTTCACCCAAACACAAAAAAAGCATACCTTCTTCTTAGCAGCTATGAAACCTTTAAAATTGAACACATACTCAATCACAAAGCAAGTCTCATCAGAATGAAGAAAATTGAAATAAATCTCTGTATCTTATCAGATCACTGTGAATTAAAGCTGAACTTCAACAATAACAAAAACAACAGAAAGTATACAAACTGATGGAAACTGAATAGCTCATTCCATTCAATAACCACTGGATAGAGGAAGAAATAAGACTCTGAAATTCAATGAAAATGAAGCCACAGCATACCCAAAGCTACGGGGCACAATGAAAGCAGTGTTAAGAGGAAAGTTCAAAACTCTAAGTGCCTTCATAAAGAAATTAGTAAGATCTCATACTAGCAATTTAAGACCACATCTGAAAACTCTAGACAAAAGGGAGCAAAGAGAATAATCCAAAGAATCAAGGAAACAGAGTTGGCTCTTTGAGAAAATCAACAAGATAGACAAACCTCAGCCAAACTAGATAAAGGATAGAGAGAGCATATCTAAATTAACAAAATCAGAAAATAAAGAGAGGATATAACAGCAGACACTAAGAAATTCAAAGACTCATTAGGTCTTACTTTAAAAATCTGAACTCTCTGCCACTGGAGGCTCTGCAACAGGTGTCACATGTGTATCAGTAGATGACTGAGAGGACAGAGGCTACGTCCAGTGCTCATTTTGACCTGAATATCTGAATGATTAGTAGCATAATATACTCTTTAAGAGTCTACGACCTACCAGTTCAGAGCCTGGGTGAGCTGTAGCACTCAGGAGAATGAGCCCTGCACCTTACCTTGGCAGCACAGTATATCTGAGCCTGGTTCTAGGGGTAGAGATGAGTCTGCCTAGAGGGTGGGAGTGTTCAAGGGCCAGCTCTGCCTCTTGCTGCTGTGTATTGGCATTGGCAAGGGAGAGATGCCCCCCTCTCATCCCTTTCCAACTATAGCAGGTAAAAGATCTTGCCCCAAGGTTATCAGGGCTGGAAAGTTGGCCCAGTAACTTACCTGCTATAGCACATGGAATAGCAGACTGCACCTTACCTAAAAAGAACAGTAGATCTGGCCCTGAATGTGAGGGTTGTGAGTGGGCTAACCCCAAGTGCATGAGTGTAGGAGACCCAGTCCTGCCTCTTGTCTACTGGGCGTAGGCATTGCCAAGAGAGGGATCCATTTCCCTTTCTTTTCCTTTCACCCTTTCTCCTTCTATGTCAGGCAGGAGAGCTGCCCTTGAAGTCATGAGAGTGGGAGAAATGGCCATGTTCCTCACTTGGAAAAGCAGGCCTTGTACTTCACCTAGGCAGCAGGATAGAGATGGTCCTGGCTGGAGGGGTTGCCAGTGATCTGGCCCCCAAGGTTGTGAGAGTAGAAGACCTGGGGACTGACCATTCCAGATACCTCTCAGGCCCAGAACCAGGGCTTTGAATTGGCTCATCCCAACATCTAAACCATAAATGAACTGCTGGGGTGCGTGAAGGGGCCAGTCTTATGTATTCCAAACTACAGGATCTCAAAGCCACAGGGCAACAACAGAATATCCAAGAAGAGTGCTAGTGAGGTTTCAGTATTGATAGAGCAGCAAAATCCAGAGGTCTCATCCCAAACTGAGTCATTGCAATGAGCATCTACAAGCAAATGAATATGAACAAAAGAAAATACTGGGGTGTTGAAATGTAACATATTACAGCTTCCACAAGATATTTTCTCTGTTATGGGGAGGTTGCAAGGGCAGAGAATGGATACAAGGGAACAAGGATATGAGTGGGCCTGGGGTGCATGATATAAAATTCCCAAACACCAATAAAAGGTTTAAAAAGAATTATATTCCTTGTACTCCACAAAATTTGAGAACTTAAAAGGAATAAACAATTGTCTTGATAGCTACCACTTACCAAAATTAAATCAAGGTCACATAAACAATTTAAGTAGACATATAATAAAAAAAAGAAAAAGTCACTAAAAGTCTCCAAACCACAAAACCCCCAGGGCCTGAAGGTTTTAGTACAGAATTCTACCAGACCTTCAAAAAGGAGCTAATACCAATACTCCTCAAACTATTCTCCAAAATAGAAACTGAAGGATCCTTGCCAAATTCATCCTATGGAACCACAGTCACCCTGATACCTAAACCACACAAAGACAAAGAGAGAGAGAGAGAGAGAGAGAGAGAATTTCAAACCAATTTCCTTTATGAACATTAATGAAAAAATTATAAAATGCATGCAAATTGAATCCAAGAACACATCAAAAGCTCATCTACCATGATCAAGTAGACTTTATAACAGAAATGCAAGGGTGCTTCAACATGCAAAAAAAAAAAAAAGCCATCAATGTAAACCACTATATAATCAAAGTGAAAGAAAAAACATAAACATCTCATTAGATGTTTAAAAAGTCTTTGACAAAATCCAACACCACCTCATGATAAAAATCTTGGAAAGATCAGGAATAAAAAGTGCATACCTAAACACAATAAAGGAAATATACAGCAAGCCAATAGCCAATATCAAATTAAATGAAGAGAAACTTAAAGCAATTCTAATAAAATCAAGAATAAGACAAGGCTGTCTACTCTCTCTGGAGGTATTCTATATAGTATTTGAAGTTTTAGCTAGTGGAGCAAGACAACTAAAGGAGATAAAGATGATACAATTGGAGAGGAAGGGGTGAAAGTATTCTATTTGCAGATGATTTATATGATATTGTGCATGAGTAACCCCAAAAATTCTTCCAGAGAACTTCTACAGCTGACAAACACTTTCAGCAAAGTGACTGGATACAAAATTAACTCAAAAAAATCAGTGGTCCACCTATATACAAATAATAAATGGGCTGAGAAAAAATTAGAGAAACAACACCATTCACAATAGCCACAAATAGTATAAAATATCTTGGAGTAACTCTGACCAAGCAAGTAGAAGACCTGTATGACAAGTGCTTAAAGTCTTTGAAGAAAGAAATTAAAGGAGATGTCAGAGGATGAAAAGATGGTTTGGTAGGGTTAACATAGTAATGCCTATCTGACCAAAAGCAATCTACAGATTCAATGTAATTTTCATCAAAATTCCAGCACAATTCTTTACAGAACTTAAATGTACAATACTCAACTACATATGAAAAAAAAATACAGGATAGCTAAAAACAATCCTGCACAATTAAAGAACTTCTGGAGGTATCACCATCCAAGATTTCAAGCTGTATAACAGAGAAAAAATATAAGAAAAAACACATGCTACTGACATAAAAAGACACATTGATCAACAGAATTGAAGTATAGACCCAGAAGTAAATACACATGCCTATAGACACTTCATTTTATACAAAAAGTCAAAATTATACAATGGGAAAAAAGGAAGCATCTTCAACAAATGGTGCTGACCTAACCAGATATTTACATATAAAAGAATGCAATTAAATCCA
The DNA here is from genome assembly GCF_004785775.1 of Grammomys surdaster. NCBI lineage: Eukaryota > Metazoa > Chordata > Mammalia > Rodentia > Muridae > Grammomys > Grammomys surdaster. The sequence continues at coordinate 6,236,168 of NW_021604657.1, forward strand.
TATCTATCACCCTGCACAAAATTTAGTCTCAAATGGATCAAAGATCTCAACATAAAACTGGAACCACTTGATAAAAGAAAAACTTATGAATGACCCTGAATGTATTGGCACAGGAGATAACTTCTTGAACGGAAAACTAATTGCACAGGGACTAAGATCAGTGATTAATAAATGGGACTTCATAAAATTGAAAAGCTTCTGTAAGGCAAAGGACACTGTCAGCAGGACAAAACAGCAGCCTACAGAATGGGAAAAGGTCTTCGCCAATCCAACGTTGACAGAGGCCTGACATCCACAATATATAAAGTACTCAAAAAAAAAACTAGATATAAACAAACCAGATAATCTGATTAAAAAATGGAGTACAGAACTAAGCAAATAATTCTCACAAGAGCAATCTCTAATGGTTGAGAATCACTTAAAGAAAAGTTCAGCAACATTATCCATCAGAGAAATGCAAATCAAAACTACTCTGAGACTATCTTACACCCATCAGAATGGCTAAAATTAAAAAAAAAATAGCTCTCAGTGACAGCTCATGCTGGAGAGGATGTGGAACAAGGGGAACACTTCTCCATTGCTGATGGAAATTAAAACTTGTACAGCCACTTTGGAAATCAATTTGGCAGTTTCTTAGAAAGTTCCAAACCAATCTACCTCAAGACCCAGTTCTACCACTCCTGTGCATATACCCAAAGGATTTTCCATCCTACAACAAGAACATTTGTTCAACTGTATTCATAGCAGCGTTATTCATAATAGCCAGAAACTTGAAACAACCTAGATGTCCCTCAATCAAAGAATGAATAAAGAAAAATGTTGTATATTTACACAATTTAGTATTAGTCAGCTATTAAAACCAATGATATCATGAAATTTGAAGGTAAACAGACGGAACTAGAAAACATCATGCTGAGTGAAGTAACCCAGACCTAGAAAGACAGACATGGTATGCACTCACTTATAAGTGGATATTAGCCACAAAGTAAAGGATAATCATGCTACAATCTACAGATCCAAAAGAAAGATAATAACAAGCAGGGCTCAAAGGGTGGATGTGTGAATCTCAATAAAAAGGAGAAATAGAATAGACATAAAGGGTGTGTGGGAGAGAGGACTGAAGGTGGTAGAGATGGAAACAGGAGGGATGAGGTGAAGGCAGGATGGAGAGAATGAGTACTAGAAAAGACAACTGGAATGAGTGGTTGTGGACTCTCTGGAATGAGTTAGAAACCAAGAGCAATTAAAATCCCAGGAACTTATGAGAGTGACCATAGCTAAGACTTCTAGCAATTGGGACTATAGACCCTGAACAGTCCATCTCCTGTAACCAGACAAGACTTCCATTGGAAGGATTGGCACAACAAATCAGTCACGAAACCTTCAACCTACAATTTGTCTTGGCTACAAGATGCTCAGAGGTAAAGATGTAGCAGAAAGTGAGGGAATGACCAATCAATGACTGGCCCAACCTGAGACACTTTTAATGATATTCTGTAATACTTGCAGACAGGAGCCTAGTATAATAGTTATCAGGGAGGCTTCACCCAGCATCTTACGGAGACAGATGTAGAGACCCACAGCCAAACATTAGGCAGTTTTTGGGATCCTGCAAAGGACAAGGAGGAAGGATTGTAGGAGCCAGAGGGGTCAAGGATCACATAAGAAAACCTACAGAATCAACTAACCTGGACCCATATGGACTCACAGAGACCAAATCTACATCCAGAGAGCCTGCATGGAACTGACTTAGGCCCTCTACACATGTTACATTTTTGTGGCTTGGTCTTCATATGGGACTTCTAACAGTAGGAGCAGGTGCTGTCTCTGACTCTGTTGTCTGCCACTGAGACACTTACTTTTCCTCTACTGGGTTGCGTCTTCTAGCCACAATAGGAGAGGATGAGGCTAGTGTTACTCCAACTTGATGTGCCAAGGCTGGTTCATATCCATGAAAGGCCTCCCCTTTTCTGAAGAGAAAGGGAGGAGGAGTAGATATGAGGAGAGAAGCTGTGGAAAGAGAAGGAAGGGGAAACTTCGTAAAGATGCCAAGGTTATTAAGTAAATAGTAAAATACATGAAATTTCATCATTTATGTCAGACAAGCATTACATGGTCTCACTGATAGAAGTTAAAGGGATTACTTCATTGAAGTAGTGAGAATAGTGGTTACTAGAGGCTGGGAAGAGAGAATGAAGAAAAGCTCATCACCTGGAACATCTCTAAATTAGAGAGAAGGAATAAGTTCTGGTGTTGTGTTACACAGTAACGTGAATATAGCTGACAATAGTGTATGGTGTGGGAAGATTGTCAGTGTAGCTGTCATAAGGAATCAGTAAGTCTTCTCCGTTCCTTCTTCTTCTTCTTCTTCTTCTTCTTCTTCTTCTTCTTCTTCTTCTTCTTCTTCTTCTTCTTCTTCTTTTCTCTCTCTCTCTCTCTCTCTCTCTCTCTCTCTCTCTCTCTTTCTCTCTCTTTCTCTCTCTCTCACACACACACCATACAAATGAAGGATTCCAGGACTCACAAATCAGAGAAAAAGCATGTTATATTTACCTTTCTGTATCTGATTTGTCCTAATAATATGATTTTCAGTAAATAAAGACAATGGAAAGTAAACTGAATATGTTCAAAATGTATAAAATACACAAAAGAGGTCTATGTAAGATACAATTTTATGCATGCATAATGGATATGCATCAGTAAAAGAAAAAATAACTAAATTCACATGAAAATGTATTTATATGAAGAAAAATCTACACCTAATTTTATCAACCAATTCTGTCAAATATGTAATAAACAAATAATATGAACAGCCTACAAAGCAGAAATGAAAGAATTAAGGTGATAAATACAACAGTGTGGAGGTCTGAATATAGAATATTCAGACTCGTGTTTGAATGCTAGTCTCCTATTTAATGGTACCTGAGAGGGACTTTGTAGTATTTATGAGGGGCCTAGGTGACGAGTTTCTTGTTAGTGATGTGGCCCTTTGATGCCTATAGACCAGTTCCTATTTTCAGCCACTTGCCACTTTTCAGCTTTCCAGCCCACTACCATGCGAACAGCCACTGTCACAAATCTCCTTTGCCTTAGACTGGGCCACTCTGCCAGCCTTTCTTGCTCATGTGTAGTGAGAACCTCTGAAACCAGAGACCAAAGCAAGCTTTTACTCCTTTGAATTGTTTCCTCGTTGTTGTATTCACAGCAAGACAAAAGTAACTAAAACATCCAGTTACCCTAAGTGGATTATTACCCAACCCGAATGTAAACACGTATCAAACAATCACATTATACCCCATAATTACCCTGACAAAAATTAATTTTCTTTTTGAACTGAAAGGACACAATAACCAAAGAAGAAAGACAAAAAAAAAAGAAAAGAAAAACAGATCATTCAATTGCTAAGGAAGCTAACACACACATACAAAAAAAGTTAACAATCTGAGTCTGGAAAGCTCAAGAAAAAGCCATGAGTGCATTGTTTACTACCTGTAGGACTATGAACCAATTACTTACAACTTCTAAGTTCAGTGGCTCTTATTTCTAAAACCTGGATTATTCAACACAAGGACAAAGTCTACCTTAGTTAAATAAGCCATCTTGTTTGTGCTTTAATAAAAAGTTAAATTTTTATATAAATCTTTTATATTATTGGTTAATTAAGAGATATGAGATATTTTTAGAAGTTTTGAACAAATTTCATCTTTCCTTTTATGACTTTCTTTAGCCAACCATTGGTCATTTCTGCTACAAATAACATTGAATATATTCAACTTGATGGGTGATTCTGAAAATTTATTGGACTTCCTCATTATTTATAAGAGTATATCTGAATGTTCCCCTCTTTCCAGTTGAAGTTCCTCTTGCTTTTAATCTTACCCATTGCTTCACTAAGTGTGGTAGTTTGAATGAGAGCGACCCCCCACAGGCCCAAATATTTGAATATTTGGACCCTACGTGGTAGATCTGTTTTGGAAAGAATTAGAAAGTATGGTCTTGGAGGAGAGATGTCACTGGGAGAGAGCTTTGAGATTTCAAAAGCCAAGACCAGGCCCAGTTTTACTCTCTCTGCCTCCTGCTTGTAGATTCGATTTAAGATCTCAGCTCCTCTCACAGGGTCATGCTTGCTTGCCTCCTGCAATGCTTCCCACAATGATGATTATAAATTAACCTTTTGGGATTATAAGCAAACCCCAGTGAAGTGTTTTCTAAGTTATCTTGGTAATCTCTTCATAGTAATACAAAAGTAACTATGATATTGAGTTATGAAGAAATATTCCTTTTTTGGATTTTTAAAATGAAGATTACCTATTCAAAGGTAGTATTTTAGTGATTACATGCTAACATGAACCAAGGGGAAAGATCTGACTATAGATTAATATGCACTGTATTCTATGAAGAAGTTACAACCAAAAGTAGATACTCTATCTGGATACTAAAAAGATCTGTAAACAACTAGTACTTACACTTAAATTGTATTTCTCACAGTTATAGAGACTGGTGATATGCACAGATATAGGTGCAACATAAAGGTTATATGAAGGTTCATAAAAATCAAGTCTTCCTAGAGTTTAGGTTAAGAAAATATCTCAGGAAACCAAGTGAAATAGTGTTTGTTTTGCAGCACTACTGACAGTTGTAAGCAGTCTAAGTCTCTCTGACTAACCGCAAAATGTTTTCCATATCTGATGCCACGCTGCATCCTATACACATGTCTATATTTTTGCATCCTTCATCCATTGTCCTCCTCACGTCCCTGGCTAATACTGTGAGCACAAGTTAAAGCCCTCCAGCAGGAAACAGTCATGAAAACCGGTCGAGTTCACTGAACTATTCATCAGCATTTCAGTGTGCATTTCAAAGGTGGCAGATGTTTCCCCTGTGCTATTCATAGCTCCCTTCGTGTTCCCACAGATAGGAAGAATCCTGCAGCAAATAAGGCTATCTCCAGCTAAAGAAGGAATGTTAAACCCTAAAAGAAAAATAATCCATTTAAAGGGAATATGTCACAAGTTTCAAAATCTGTCAATTTTTAAATCATGGCCATGACCTACATAGCATGGAGGTCAATTGGAATAGTCATAGCCTTTTATATACCCCCAAAGCCTTTTCCTGTTCCTTTTTGTACAGCCCATCTATGAGCAGCTGGAAGGCCTCTACAGCTCCACCCAGCATAAAACATAAGAGTCTACTCCCATCTCAACAAAGAGCTAAGAATAACCCCCAAGCCCCTTTGGGATAAGCTGAGGGATCCGCCATCACCAATGCCACGTCCTCAGGAATTAACTGGAGAAAGACAGAAGGAGGGACCAGATCTGAGACATGAATCTTATTCAGTTCTTTTAAAATGGTCCTATATTGCCACGTGGTTCCCATTACAGCCTTGCTGTAGTGATTCTGCCATGGAGGCACCCAGGTGGGGAATGAGATGCAGGCCTTCTGTACTTGGAGCCTAGAGAATGTTCCCAGCATATCACAATTACAGAAACATCTGTGCCCAACAGCTTTCTGTTGAACTGCTGTGAAAATTTACAGTGTTCGATTGCTTTCAGAATTTCTCACTTCTCAGCCTAAGGCAGGGTGGTCCCAAGACTGCCAGTGAATTGCAACAGGAAGTAAGAGAAAGCAGTTTCCAGAGTTTGGATGAAATGTGGCATAAAGGGTGTAAGGGGTAAAGCCTGCATGCTGTGGGCTTCCACACAAGGATCAAGTTCTTCCTTCTCTTCCTTTTCAGTCAACATAAGACTCCTTCGTGCCATGTGAACTGACTTTACAATGCTTAAGAATGAGGCCAACAGATGGCCTGGAGAGAGTCAATAACTTAATGAGAGATAACCAGTGATTTGAAATTATTCTAATAATATATTATTTCACTGGGAATCACAAGACAAATGTATGATGTAACAGACATATATAGAGAGTCTATTCATGTTTGAAATTCTATCTATAAAAATGGTAAGCAAATTAAAGCCACAAAGCAACCACATTAGTATCTTGCTAGAAATATTAGTTCTCCAACCCTATTCCTTATTCACTAAAAAATGGGGTCCTGGCATCTGTGTGTTCTAAAGCTCTCCAGGTGTTGCCCATTTTGAAGATCAGAAGCATTCACATAGCATACAGAGCAAAACATATATATCCTAGTCAAATTACCCCAAACCATGTACCTTACATTTTCTACAGTAACGTCAGTGAAACTAAGCAATGGAGTTAAATACAACAGAGGATCATGAGCAGTTGGGAGTGTGAGTGGGTCAAGGATAATGGGGTTTGGATGGAATAGATGGTGGGAGAAGAAAGAGTGGAGGGAGACATTGATACATAATTTGACAAGAGTTAAATCATGAAGGTTTCATATACATATATTGTCTTTTAATACTTAGACCTTGATCATGTTAGATATCTTGCAAATACCTCCAAACAATTAAAGAATAAAGTCTTGTTATTCTTATACATTTTAGACAATAACTTTATAGTGAGAGCACTGTGGGAAATACCTCTCTCTCTCTCTCTCTCTCTCTCTCTCTCTCTCTCTCTCTCTCTCTCTCTCTCTGTGTGTGTGTGTGTGTGTGTGTGTGTGTGTGTGTGTGTATTTACCTACAAATTTGCTTTGATATTACTTTTACTTTTTCCCTTTTAAATGTTGAAGCTTTGTGCTTAAATGACATTTTATCTTGTGGCAAAAATGTGTAGCAGAATAGTATGGTGGTTAATTTTGTCAACTTAACACCACTTAAAATCACCATGAGTATAAATGCCTGGGCATATTTGTGAGGGATAAACTATATACTAGATTAATTGAAGTGAGAATCCTTACCTTAAATATGGATGGCACCATTCAAAGAGATTCTTCTAGTTGCATGTCAGGTACTTTTTCACAAGGAAGCAAGTAATTCCTATAAGAGATAAGTCAGCTTCTTTGGCTACAGATGGCAGTTAGGTACCAACATCTATTTGAAGCCTTGAGAGTGTTCAATACAACTCCAAGAAAGTTAATAAATACCATGCAGATAAAGAAGGCTAAGAGAGTAGCTAAGTGGTAGGGAACTTATCTAGCATTCATATGGATACTAGTTCAATTTGAAGTATAGTAAAATACATAGAAAGGGAATTTAAAGGCACATGCATGTGTTCCTCAAGCATTTGGCTCACTACCTTTAACTAACCTACTCATACAGTATGGTTATTCTACTCTATCCTAGTCAACCCTGCAGAGACTCATTCTTCTGAAGACTTGGTATAAATATCTGATCTGACTCCTGCATTTGCTCTGAAGTCTGAAGAGAACTGAGGAGAGATGTTGTGCAATAGGCCTCTCTGATGCAGGATGGAAACTCCATAAGGTCTGTGAAGTGATGTCAACAACCTCACCTGTGTCTCTGATGCTAAGTTCTAATCATGGTTGTTTGTAAATCTTAAAAGTTGATTCCTGGAGAATGGCATAGCATTACTGGATGTTTAATGAACTGACATACTGCAAGCCTTTTGATCCCTCATTGTTCCCTGGTTTTCCTTTGTGATCCAGATATCCTTGATTTGTTTCAAAGAGGTAGGGTGGTAAAAGGAAAGGTATTTAAAAAGAGAAGATACAGTGCAATTATACAAGCCTTTAGTAAGTCCTATGATGGTTCCTAACACTGAGGTTAGACTTTACATGTAGAAGATTGTTGTTGGTTTTTGGTGGTGATGGAGATGGTAATTGGTTGGTCAGTTGGCTGTTTGCTTCATTGGGCTTGGAATTGTTTTGTTTTTATTGTTTTTTGTTTTTGTTTTTTACCATTGAACTGAATAAACTTATGAGATAGAAACACAGCAAATAGAACTCAATTACTTCTGAAAATCAGTTGTGATCAAATATTTGACATGGAGAAATAAGAAAGATGTATCTGATAAGCTCTGTCCTTTTTTTCTGTAAGGAAACATAGTAGGTAAAGATAATAAAAAGCTACTCTCATATTCTTTTAATTGAACAATCTTATTCCTAACTAAAATCATAAATATTTTCCCAGCCAATAAATATTTGTGTGTATATAAAAGAAGAAAGTAGAAATCTCATGTTAATTGTCAGTGAATTTTTAAAATAGTTAAGTAAAATAGAAAATTCTCTTGAGCGCCCTGGGAAGGGTCTTCATTAGCTGCCCTTGCATGTTAGCCTGAAGGACAGTGCCTAAAGGACCAATCCCTAAATTGCAGAAGCTGATTGTGAAAAAAGAAAAATAACATAGGAAAACATCGAGCTGTTCCCATCAAAATGTCAGTCTTTGAATCACATAGCATTGACCTTTAAAGATGACTTTATCAATTAATAACTGGGGGAAGAAGATGGATGATAAATAAGCAAGTACTTTCCCTAAAAGAATCTCAAAACTATAAATTTACATAAAGTTGTCCAATGTCGACCAAAATGAAAAACCTATATGTTTAAAAAAAAAAAAAACATGGTATTTTACACTCAGTACTTTGGGAGAAGTTTGAAGCCAAATATTGACAGAGAAGCACAGAAACTCTCTTTTCTGTCACTGGAATTGATGGGTTACAGTGAGCCTCAAAAGCAGTTGGGCATAAAGTTGAGCATGCATGATTATCATCATTCCATTTCTAGGTCTGTGTGTCTGAGACATCTGTGGTGTTGCCCTGACAGAATGTTCAGGCTGCATTCAGAAAAATGCTATACACTTACCAACGATAGGAACTCCCTCACACTTCCAAGGCTGGGAAGTCCAAGGCCAACGCAGTCAGTTCCAGCAAGAGCTCTCTTCAGAGTTGCAAGCCAGGAAGTGACAAGATAGCTCTAGAGGGTACCTTTTATAGAGACTCCTGACCATCCTCAAGTTTTCCACTTTCATAGTGTCCCCACCAGACCTTACCTTCTAATAGTCATTTTATTATGAAAAATTCAAAACAAGAAGTTGAGAGTGCACACATTCATACAAACTCAGCAACCAGGAATTTATTATTTCATAAAGGATATCTCACTAATCCCCTTTGTTTGCATATGGTCATCACTAGAATTAGAATTAAAACTTCGACTTCAAAAACAACCAACACAAACCATTAATCGAAAAGTTCAGTAACCTTTTCCAGATCACTCCACTTGACTATCCAAAACCTGGACTTGAACTCAGAAAATCTACTTTTGATATCAGAGTTATAATCATTCTGTGCTTTGGCATATCATTTTACAGAACAATATATATTAAACTTCTTCATCTCACCAAATATTATATCAGCTATAAAAGGGAAATTAAATATGTGATTGTAAATCTCCAAGCACACTGATTGGGTTGTAAAAGCACCATCAAAGAGCACTAAGGGGGATGGATATGATTAAGATGCATTGTACATATAATGAAGCTTTCAAAGAATAAAAAGATGCTTACACTCTGAAGGTGAGAAGGGAAGGGGGAAGAAAAGGAGGAGGAGGAGGAAGTAGGGAATAAAGGAAAGAGTGGAGGAAGAGGGGACAGACGGAGAAGGAGAAAGAGCATCGCCAAATTAGAGCAGTATCCTTTAGGAACTGCACGTGCCCAATTTGGAAATGCACGAAGTAGAAGTGTAAACGAGAAAATCTGTTTTCTCTTCATTGCTGCAGGCCCCAGAGCATCTGGACTCATTAAAGGTGCAAAAGTCGAATATCCTATTGAACATTTTCTTTGGTGTAGGAAATTAAGTTAAATTAAAAACATGACCTCTCTCTCAAACTGGCAAAAGCGATCTAGCTCTCTAACCATGATCGTATCCTTCAGCAATACATCAAAACCAGACCTCACTGTGGGACTCACACGGCTGAGCCATCGGGCTCCTCTGAGACTCCTGTTTATTTGGCTCCATTTGGGCAAAGAGGATCAGGTTCTATATAAAATCCAAAGGAAGAAGGTGATATCCGCCCTGGGAGGAGGGTTTCAGGTCTTCCCGAACATTTCACAGGCCATCCACTCAAAATCAGAGCTGCTAACAGCCAGGAGGGTTGCTGCCCCCACTCTTCACTTTGAGACAACACTGTGGCTCAAGGGGATTCAGGCAGAATTGTTTCTGGCTGAGCTTGAGCTATGAACTCAACTGTAATCCTATAAATCCCAGCACAGAATGCCATAGGGAGCAAAGGAAGGAACAGTATTCAAGATACAAAGGCTCACCCCTCTCTGCTTTATCCACCCAAGCCACAAACAGAGCCTGCTATTTTCCATATCAAGATCTCCCAGTGCAGAAGATGCCATTAGTTCTGTTTCACCATCCAATCAATAACCTGAAACTCCTGACCTAGTGTCTTCGTGAAGAACATTTTTTAACCCAAAGCAAAGGCAAAGAGAAACAGAGCTCTCCAAACAACAGTGTGGGAGCCGGGAGCTGTTGTAGTTTTTGCAACAAAGTGATGAAAGAAAGAAAGAAAGAAAGAAAGAAAGAAAGAAAGAAAGAAAGAA
>NW_021604657.1:6246598-6268023 GCF_004785775.1 Grammomys surdaster
GGAAGGAAGGAAGGAAGGAAGGAAGGAAGGAAGGAAGGAAGGAAGGAGAGAGAGAGAAATAAAGAGAAATGGAAGTTAATAATTCGTATAAAAGTATGTCAAGTACAATGCTATTTATAGACTAAAAGCTTAAAATAATTAAATTGCCTAAATTTAGATATTGAAGAAAAGTGGTCTAACAACATCATATCATTTTGTTAGGCAAAAATCTCTAGGCTCCAACAAGAGGATTTTTTTCCACCTAAATTGTTATCCCAGCACAATAATTGTAATTGTTTCTGTTACTATTTGTCTTACTTTTATCTCCTAGTGCTTTGATAAAATACCCTGACGAAAGCACCTTACTTAAGGGAGAAAGACTTACTAGGCTCACAGTTTTACCTATCAGTCTATTTCTGAGGGGAAGTCAAGGGGGCAAGAACTTAAATCCACAAACAAAAGTGGAAAGAGAATGAATGCATGTGCGCCTGAACTCAGCTAAGTTACTCCTAGAATCAGAGAGAGAGAGAGAGAGAGATGGAGATGGAGAGGGAGAGGGTGAAGGAGAGAGACAGAGAGAGAGACTGAGAGACAGAGATAGAGAGACAGAGGGAGAAATAGACAGAAAGAGAGAGAATGTGTGTCCAGGGAATGATGATCCGTACTTTCAGGCTGATCTCATGTCAATTAACATAATCAGGAGACTACCACACATACATGCCTACAGGCCAACCTCATCAGCGGAGCCAGGATAGTGGCAGCCAGAGCAGGAAGCTGAGATTTTCAGTATCAACTTCAACATCAAATATGTGGCAAAGAGTAAAGTGAAAGTTGGGCAGTCCTATAAGCTCTTAAAGATTACCCCTAGTGATGTAGCTCCTCCAATAAGGCTGCATTTGCTAAAAGTTCCATAACATTATCCAAACAGCATCACCAACTAGGACCCAGGGGCTCAAGTACCTGAGCCTATGGCGGCCATTCCTCATATGAACTATCGTAAGTGATTTGATAGATTGTTTTGTCTCATGCCTTCAAAGCTTTCAGTCCATGCTTGGTTGACTCCCTCCCTTCCGGATCTACCATGAGGCAGAGTGTCATGGAAGAAGTGCAGGTAAGGCTGAAGTGAAACACCTCATCTCACCAAAGACTGATACTGAAGAAAGAAAAAAAAAAGAAGGACTTAAGGCAAGAAATAAGCCCCAAGTGATTAATATGGTGATTCACAGATGGTCATAGAACTAAGAATAAGTGACTACTGAGAGCCTGGTCCTAAACAGGACATCAAGATTACTCACTAAAGTGTCCAGAGAACACTGTGGAAGAGGGAACAGAGCAAGATGAGGAGGAACACTCTGGCTGCTGTATATGGCATAATCATCTTAGTCATAAACACAAGAGCAGCAGTGGCTCGGGAGGAAAGAGAATGATATGAAAGTAGGGGTAACCAGAAAATAAAGGAAATGGGAGAAAGCATATAACATTGTAGACAATACAACCCACAGAAAACGAATTCTGTGACCTACTTCTTCCAACTGAACCTCACCCAATTTTCAACACCTCTAAATCCTACTATCAGTAATGAATGTACCAGTGTAGTAACTCACTGGTAGATAGGCATACTCATGAACCAGTCAGTCCCCAGTAATGAGACGCCCCAGCCAGGAACTGAGACTTAAACATATGGAATATTTCGGGATGTGCTTCATATTTTAAACATGACAAAAGAGATTTGCGCCTCTAGGACAGGTTTTTGCACAAGAACTTTTCACGTCAAGAGTGTGCAAGCCTGAAGCTTGTAGCTCAGGGGTAGAGTGATTGCTTCTCACTTAAATAAATTAAAAATAATCAATTACTTGGGTCTAAAATCAAATAAATCCTAACGAGAGGAGGAAAACAAGGAGGAGGGGGAAGAAAGACACATAAAAGAAGAGGAATAAAATCTTGTAGTGAAAATTTTTAATTCTTATTTTGAGAAGCATCTCATGACTGAAAATCCCTTAAGAATCACACAATGGGAAGCCTAAGCTACACTTTTGTTTATTTGGGTTTTTGTTTGTTTGTTTGTTTTTGTTTTTGTTTTGTTTTTCGAGACAGGGTTTCTCTGTGTAGCCCTGACTGTCCTGGAAGTCACTCTGTAGACCAGGCTGACCTCGAACTCAGAAATCTGCCTGCCTCTGCCTCCCAAATGCTGGGATTAAAGGCATGCGCCACCACTGCCCGGGTTACACTTTCATTTATATCATTGACTTTTAAATTAATTTTTAAGTGTTAGTTCTTCGGGAATTTCTTACATATTTGCTTGAATTGACTTCCCAACTCTTTGCAGATACATACCCTTCCCTAGACAACCAGTTTTGTGCCCTTTATAAAAAATGCTTCAAGACCAATTTGTGTTGCCACAGTATTCTTGAACATATGGTCTTCCACTGGAGAATGGTCAACTTATTGAAGGCTACACTCCTATAGAAAACTGCTTCTTTGTCTCCCAGATGCTAACAGTTGCCAACACCTCCACCACTAGGGATGCAACAGTGTGCCTACATCTCCTGTCTATGCTTCTATTTGGTTTAGCTTGGGTTGTATGAGATTTATGTATACTGTCACAAACTCTCTGGATTTATAAGTTCTTTCTTTCCTGTTGTGTTCAGGAGATACTGTTTCTTTGTAGTCGTCTGCTATTTCTGGCTCTTCAACCCTCTGCATCCGCTCTTCTACAATATTTCCTGAACTTTGAGAGAAAGGGGGAAGTATATATGTTCCCTTTAGGTCTTAACATTCTACAGTGTCTTATTCTCTACACCTCTGTCAGGCATGAGCAGGCCTCTGGGTTAATCACCATTCTTGGCAAATAGAAGCTTCTCAGATTTGGGTTGAGAGATGTATTCATTTATGAGAATACAATGCCACTAAAAGTCAGCTTAGTACTATGTCTGTTTAGCAGCAAAATAGTAGTCAATTCTCCCCTGGTGCCTGTCATATGTATAGACCATTATCAGACCCAAAATAGGCTGATAATGGTATCAGGTGTGTATTCCATCTTGCAAATCAGGACTTAAGTATAATCAGAAAGTGAACGATCACTCTCATGTTGTTCGTGCCACTACCGTACAAAGAGACATGTCTTGTCAGGCCAGTCATTATTAAACCAGTCTGGTATGGATCCAGAGAGCGAATTATTGATAATTGTTTCCCTCTTCAGAAGCTTGCATACCACTTACCAGCACCATGAAAGCTACCTAGGAGGGATGATGCTTCAAGATCCATATCAGCTTGATTTCATCTTGTTCTACAACTCAAGTATGTGGCATCTTCAGAAAATAGGGTCTTAGTGCAAGTTTTAGATGGTAACCATGAGTAATAATTTGTAATACATAGGGAGTCTATGTGACCTCATTTTCCCAGAGCTCAAAAAGAAGTAATTCATTTCTGCTAGTGGGTTGTTATTATTAGTCTCTCGTGTCTATTAGCAGCCCTGTTATTGGGTGTATATATGCATCTATAGTAGTTGGAGAGCAAGATTATTGTTCAAAAAGTCTTGTTTTTAATTAATTTCAAAAACAAATGTTTTATATGATCCTGGAGAGATGGCTCAGTACTTAAGAATACTTTCTGCTCTGGCAGAAGACCTGTGTCCAATGCCCAGCACCCACATGGCAACGTGGAAGTATGTGTAATTCCATCACAAGGTATCTGACCCTCTCCTGCCTCTGCATCAGGCATACATAGAGTACACATACATACATTTAAGCAAAACATTCATACTCATAAGTTATTTGCAATATGAGTATATAAAGAGAAACCTCCCTTATAGATCTTAGCTCCCTTTTGAGCTAATACTTACTGGGGCTACCTGGAAGTCAGAAGTCCAAGATGGCTATTTAGAGGAATGAGGGAAAATATAACACATTTTAAACATGGTTCTATTTAGAATCAATGTCATCATCATTGTCGCCACCAGCATCATCTGTATCAAAATAAAATGTGAGCAAACTAAAGCATGTATCCAAGCCCTAGTAGAGAAAAGGTTATAGTAAGATATGGTATGAAATTACATGTGAAGATGTGTACTACATGCAAGCAAAGGAAGACAAAGTGACTGGGTAGAAGAAAAATAAGTACTAAATTCCAACCAAGATTAAAGCTGATAGATAAAATGATGTCACACTAACAGGTTTCAAGCAGACCCTTAATTCTGGAGCTCATCATCCATTTATATTTGCTCTTTGGCCTTCCCAGTGGATCCATCTGCTCCTCATGGAAACCTACAATGGCTGTTAATGAATTCAACATTCCCTAAATTTTCCATAAAGGGTTTTTATTAAATGAAATGGAACTTGAATAGTTCAACAGTTTTTAAAAGACTGAACCATAGGTTGTACAGTGTTACTCTCTCTCCACTCCTATGTGCTCTGAAGTCCTAATTAGAGCCACAGCTATCCGTGAAATATTTTGGCCTTTGCCTTTATAGCACAACATGTAATTCCTATTAGTATAATAAACCAGTAACTTCAGTATTTGTGAAAACTGAATAAAGTTTATAAGCCTATCAAAATACCTCTTGCTTCTTGTAAATGTTTAGGAAACATCCCTGAAATGTTTCTGAGAATTAAATTTTAAGATTTAGCAGGAACTAAAGAGTGACCTCACACTGTACCTTGCTTCCTTCTGAATGAAGTAAGTTCCCAACTCTAGAAGGGACAGGGAGGGAAAACCACCAGCACTCAAGATTAAAGTCAGGAGAGACCGATCACAATGACTGTAGCAAACTTCTCACAACTACATAGGTCCTTGAGATGCCATGTTTGGTCTCTCAGTTTGAAAGGGAAATGAGGATACATGGGCGAATGTAGTCTCAGGCTATATAGAAGCCCTTGAGGAAAGCAACCCTTTAGTATTCTCATGACGTCTTGTCTGAGAAATCATTTCACATTCTTGTCCTTGGGTGAAAGTTTGAAATTCTGGCCACATAAAATTACATTGTCTTCCCAACGTCTTCCAAGGTTTCAGAAGAACTGAAGCTTTTCTAAGCTACATGTGTCTATAAGGTGAAAATCCAAGTCCCAACTTCCCTGAATTATGACTGTCCTTCTAGAGTGCTTTCTGTTGCTGTGCTAAACACAGTGGCCAAAAATCAATCTAGGATAAAAAAGGTGGTTATTCATTTTACACTTACAGTTCAACACTGAAGGAAGTCAGAGCAGGAACTGAAAGAGAGACCACCACCTCTACATTGACTTCCTGCCCTGCTCCTTCTCCACCAACTTTCTTAAACAACACAGGAGTAAGTGCCCAGAAATGGAGCCACCCAGATCAGCTAAAGTCTTTTCACATCAATTATCAACATAGACAATGCCCCGCAGGCCATACTGTTGGAGGAGAATCAGCTAAGATGTCTTCCTTGTAGTAGGTGATCTAGTTTGTGTCAAGTGGGCAAACATTAACCAGCACAATGGTCAAATGATAAAAATTGATGAATATTTGACATTTAATTAAAATTCTTCCCTATCACCACTAGTTTTTAATAGTGATAGCATGTTAAGAATCCCTGCCCAAGTCCTGGGCTGCTTCCAAAGAAGCTGTGTAGTGCATATAACTGTTTGTAGATCCAATACCTCCTTACCTAATTTGAGAGATAGATTCTCTCAAACCAGCTCTGCTTAAACTAATGAAATATTTGCAAAGCCCTTCATGTGGGAACCATGTAACAGTACCAAAATATTAGTAGCTTATGTGTAGTCAGCCTTTGCTAATGATGAGGGAGATCTTTACCTTAAAGGTGTCTTTATTACTTACTCTCTTATTTCAGCTATTTTTCCCTTTAAGACATACTTGTTCCTTTGATTTCATGACTGCATGTAGACAGCTTTCATCAAGTGTTTCTGTGCTATCCAGAACGATAGTTCAGCCTTCATTTGACCTTTCTTATAGAAATACACTTTCCCACAATATAACACCCTGGATTTGTTTCCAATTTTGTTATCTTTTATTCCATTTCTTTTAGGAGTATCTCATCATGATCTCAACCTCTAAATAATAGGTTGTCCAGGGCTCATCCCTAAAAACTTTTATTTTCTCTATTTTTGGCAACTTTTATTGATTTGTTTTAAATCTATAGGCAAGCTACTCCAAAATATGCATCTCCAGCTGAACTCTATCTTTATATCCAACCACTTGCTCAGAATTCTGTCTAAATTTTAAACAGGTACATGAAATATGTATTGTCCATACTAGAGATTTGAAATTTTCATCTCTAAATCTGCTCTTCTTAGTCTTTCTCCACTCACTGATTAGCAGTAGTATTCTTTTGTGAAAAACATATATTACTGCAGATAATATTGTCCCCCCACCTTCCTCTTATTTTATGCATCTCATATTTTATCAAACTCAACAGGCTTTACTTTCAAAACATAACTTCTCATCACTTCTACCACTATTCCTCAACTTAGTGAAATGGAAACCTCTTCCAAGAATAAGAACAAGATATGATAGTAACTCTGGTTTTATTGATAATGAGCTATAAAAGATTGGAAAAGGCAGGAAGCCAACCACAAGCCTACTTCAGTAATCCATACACTTGATGCCAACACTTACTTCTGTTTCCCTTGTGTCTATGATCATACCTGGCCCATTATAAGGATTCTCTGAACACTGAGTTAGATAATCAGTACAGAATCCACAGACCTAGGAAGAGCAGGGGGAAATGGCAGTTTATCGTGAAAGAAGGTAGACTGAATAAGATACTACCTTAGTGAAAAATACCCAACAGAGTACCAGCACCTATAATATGTACCATATAGGTTAAAAATGTCTAATTGGCCAGCTGGTTTGCTGGACATATGAAGAGTTGAACAAGACATACAGATCTATAGATGAAAAAGGTAGGAGGAAAACATGATAGTATTTTTTTTAAAAAAAGTGAATAAAAAGAAGCCACAAAACATTCTTGCAGAATCATCACCAAAGTACAAAAACATGATATAACAAAGACATCTTGCACTCAGAGTCTCCACACATATGGACGTTCACATGCAGACTTGCACACACACACACACACACACAAAGGTGTGCATGTGTACAGGCAAGCATATTTCATGGGATTGTCCACATACTGTAGCATAATAGCTTTGCTTGTTCTGTGACAAACTAAAAGATTAAATACTTTACTATATTATTATATATTTATATATAGTCTATGTTATATAAAATAATATGTGAGACATATTGAATATATAATAAAGGCATATGTATTACTTAATACTAAACAACACTGTAACTCAACTAATACTAACAACTATCTTAAATGATTCTTGTTCCTGTAGGCTCCACTAACTCTTCATACATGTATCTGTAAGATCACTTTATCAGCCCTCTTTCATGTAGTGCATTTTACCTTTATTTTTTTACTCATCCCTGTGGTATTAGTTTGGATAACACAGATACCTGAAAGAGATTAAAAGTCTCATTTTTCTCTCCCTAGTCATTTTAAGTTTTATTCAAATCCCCTGCTAGTTGCTTCTCTGCCACCCTAGTATATATCCTTTGTCCATCATCTCTGGCTCAAAATTCCCTGGGAGAATGGTTAAAAGTCATGAACAGTGTCTGTGGGGTTAGAAGCCAAAGCCAAGCCCTGTGCAATGATAGTTCAGCACTGTGGACAGCAATGCACGTGTTCACGTGTTCATGTCCCCCCTCCAAAAAAAATTAAACTACCTCTACATCCATATTCCATTAGCACATTCCAAAAACATAGCAATAATAATAACATGAGACACATTGAATATAATATATATATATTGAGCACCACTCTAATTTATTTGTTCCTGTGTTGGGAAAGGTCAAACCCACCGGGCTGTTGAGAAATTATGTAACTTGCCAAACACTAATAACTAGTAAGGCTCAAGACAGATCCTTCATCCCTATATTTAAATCTATGCACACACACACACACACACACACACACACATGCACACACTCCATAAACCTGTTTTCATAGAGTCCTGTGATACAATCAGTTAAAGGAGCCTCTAGCTCCTTTTGAGGGAAACATGATAACCATTAGGTACGTACAAGGAAAGCCAACACTCTGTGAAGGAGGGAGAGAAGAGACTCTGAAGACAAGTCTTCTCCCCAAGAAGATGTACAGGTAGCTCCCCATGAGGTCTTCTGGCCACATAAATCGCAGTGATAGGCACATTCCACCAATAAATATTTGAATGTGTTTTTGTTTTCATGTCTCTGATGTCTACATCTTTCCCAAGCATCCCAGTCCCTAATCAGTCCCACATGTCTGTTCTTAGCTATGTATCTGAAAGCCAGCCAGACGAGCAACAAAGTCCTTGGCCACAGCAGCACCTGGCTCTCAAGGATGTGGGCCTCATCTTAAATCTAGCAGAGGCTCTTTGATCTCCTCACTTGGACAAAGTTGTGGCCGGGCCTTTGGACAATATCCTTCCAGAGTCTATGTTCTTTTGTCCCAATTCCTTCTCTACACAGGGACCCTGATCACTCTCCCTTCCATTCCTCATCTCTGACAGATCTAGGTGGTGGAAATTTTAACTGGATCCTATTCCTATCTGCATGACACATATAGGGTTGTACTCTCTTTAACAAAAACATAGGAATATGGCTATCTTTCTATGTAGATTATAAATAAGAGACAAGAAACCCCACTTAAGGAGGCAGCTTCAACACTTGGACAAAATGAAGTTTAAGATCGGCCTACCTCTGTCTCCCAAGTGCTAGGAGGTGTGCACCACAACTTTGCATTGGTCAGATTCTTTAACATGGAAAGACATGTGCTAAGTGTAAACAGCACCTTTCAGTGGCAACCCAGATAAAAGAGAGCTGAGAAATGGAGATTTTGCTTTTTGTCTGACTGTTTTCACTCTTGCTGTTAGTTTAATCTATTCTGTGGCTACAATTGTGTTACTCACTCACTGATATTAGAATCAGCATCTTCAGGATTCTAAAACCAACTAAAGATGAGCAGCTTTCTTGGAAATCTCCATGCCTTAAGCACAGGATTGGAACTATTGAGACATTCAGCTTGATGTACAGAGCAACTACTGGATTCTCAGCTTCTCTAGTATAAGACAGTCATTGCTGGGCTACCCAACCTAATAAATCTCCTTTTAATATGTATTCATTTTGTCAGATATGTCCCTCTAGAGAATCCTGACAAATACAGGGTTTGTGTTTTGAATTGTTATATTTATCTATGGTCCTGAGAAGCAAACAGAGTGTTGACCAAGCTACAGAAATATTTTACCACTGAATCACACATGCCCAGTCCAAAAACCAGTTTTTAAAATGAGACTTCTTGTGATGATTTTTCTGGAGGAATATGAAGGTAATGAATGTTCAGACAGTGCTGTCTTGGGAAAAACACATAGGATTGAGAAAAACGCAGATCTGTTTCTGGCCTCAGTTTTATAGATTACTATGTGACACTAGCCTAGATAGTTACCTCTCTTACTTTCAGTTTCTTCATTTACAAAATGAGAATAATAGCATCCAGTTTTAATGTACGTCTAGTGACTTATAAATGCTACAATATATGAGGTACCTACATATACTGCAGTGCCTTCTCTATATCAGATAGCCAATGATATGTAATTATTACATCATGCAATTTGCAATTCATTCTCAAATGCCTCAGACAAAACTAAGGCAACTCTTACATAAGCTTAAATTTTTATTGAAATTGAAATATTTTAAATGTTTACTGAGAATTGTGTGGGGAGTTTTAATGATTGGAGACCGTACTATATACTTCTGAAATATAAAACACAACACAGTCAAAAAATACCGTTACTTTGCCCAGGATGACCTTTTCTAGTTACATCCATTTTCCTCCAAATTTCGTGCTGTCATTGCTTTTGATAGCTGAGTAATATTCCATTGTGTAAATGTACCACATTTTCTTTATCCATTCTTCAGTTGAGAAACATCTAGGTTGTTTCCAGTTTCTGGATATTGTGAATAAAGCTGTTATGAACATATTTGAACAAAAATCCCTGTAGTATTGTGGAGCAGCTTTTGGAAATATGCCAAGTGTGGTATAGCTGAGTCTTGAGGTAAAACTATTCTTATTTTCTGAGAAACTGCCAAATTGATTTCCAAAGTGGTTGTACAAGTTACCCTCCCACCACCAATGAAGGAGTATTACCCTTGCTCCATATCCTCACCAGCATGTGCTGTCATTTGAGGTTTATTTTTTTTTTATCTTAGTCATTCTGATTCACCAATCAGAATGTAAGGTGGAATCTTGGTCATTTTGATTTGCATTTATCTGATGGATAAGGTTGTTGAACCTTCCTTTAAGTGCTTCTCAGCTTCCTTGGTTTAGATCTGTACCCCATTTTTAAGTTGGATTATTTGGTTTCCTGATGTCTAGTTTCTTGAGTTATTTGAGCTATTGATGTTCTGTTCAGGAAGTTGTCTCCTGGGCTAATGTGTACAAGGCTATTCTGCACTTTTTCTTCTATGAGATATATTGTATCCAGTTTTATGTTGAGATCTTTGATCCACTTGGTCTTGAGTTTTGTGCAGAGTGATAGATATGTATCTATTTGCATTCTTTTACATGCAAACATTGAGTTCGACCAGCAACATTTGTTGAAGATGCTTTCTTTTTTCTATTGTACAGTTTTGGCTTCTTTGTCAAACACAAAATATTCATAGGTGTGTGGGTTTACTTTTGGGTCTTCAATTTGATTTCATTGATAAACCTGTCTGGTTTTATGCCAATACCATGTGTTTTTTATTACTATTGCTCTGTAGTGCAGCTTGAAATCAGGGATGGTGATACCCACAAAAAATCTTTTATTGTACAGGATTGTTCTTGCTATCCTGAGGTTCTGTTTTTCCATGTGAAGTTGAGTATTGTTCTTTCAATGTCTGTAAAGAATTGTGTTGGAATTGTGATAAGAATTGAACTGAATCTGTAGATTAAGTGCAGTATCCCAGACCTGGAAAGATATTAACCAAAAAGTACAGGTTAGCCATGCTACAATCAACAGACCCAAAGAAGCTAAGTAACAAGGAGGGCCCAAGAAGGAATACTTGAATGCCACGGAGTAAGGGAGATAGAATAGACATGGGAGGAGGGGGAATAAAGGAAGGAAAATGGGTTAGAGAGGGCTTGAGGAGAGGAACAGGAGGGATAGAATGAGGGGTGGATGGAGAGAGTACAGAGATACAGAACTGGAATCTGGTGTGGGTGGGCATCTCTGGGATTAGCTAAAAACCTAGGACAAAAACCTAGCATGACTCTTAACAATGGAGGATATAGAACCAGAAACATCTATCTCCAATAACTTGAAAAGATTTCCTCCAATGGAGGGATTGAAACATCAACCCAGCCACAAACCTTCAACTGACAATTTATCCTGTCCACAAGAGATGCAGGGTAAAGAACAGGAATTGAGGGAAAGGCTAGCCAATGGCTGGCCCAGCTTGAGACCCGTGCCATGAGAGAGACAACCAGCTCTGACACAATTAATAATATTCTACTATATTTATATACAGGTGCCTAGCATGACTTTCATCTGAGAGAGTTTACCCAGCAACTGATGGAAACAGATGCAGAATGGAAAATGGGAAGAAACGATTAAAGGACACCATAAGTAACAGAATAAAGTAACCTGGTCTCTTATGGGCCCACAGATATTGAACTGCCAATCAGAAGTTAGGCATGAGATGGACCTGGGCCATCTGCACATATGTAACAGTTGTCCAGCTCTGTCTTCATACTGGATGCCTAACAGCAGCAGCAGAGACTGTCTCTGACTCTGTTGCCTGCCTTTGGTCCCTTTCCCCTAACTAGCATGCCTTGTCTATCCACAATAGGAGAAGATGCAAAGTGCCTACTGCTATTGCAACTTAATATGCCAAGGCTGGTTGGTATCCATGAGAGGTCTCCCATTTTGGGAAGAGAAAGAGATGCTTGGAGAATGGAGAGAGGGGAGGAAAGAGTGAGGGGCTGGAAGGAGAGGAGGGAGGGCAAGCTGTGATCAGGATGTAAAGTAAATAAATTAATTAATTTTTATTAAAAATGCCACTACTACTTCAAATTAAATTTTAAAATATCAATTAGATTCATATAAAATTCCATCAGAAATGTCAATTCTTTCTGAATTCATGAGTATAAGGAAAAGGAACCAACAAAATACAGAGCAACAAAAATTACAAAGAGAACTTTGAAGTGTGGTCTATTTCAGTGTGCTTCGAAGTCATAATAATCACAAGAAGAAAATACTGCTACCAGCCTGCAGAGCACAGGAGGTGAATAGAATAAAAGGTCTTTCTGAAAGAGCCAAGTAGAAAATTCATATTTGAATTGTAGAGTAAAAATGAGTAATTTAATCATTAGGTTAATGATGAATACTTTGGAGAGAAAATTGACTACATGATACTGTACTGGTTATTCATCTTGTTGCTTTTATAAAATACCTGGCAAAATCAATTTGAGGGAGGAAGAGTTTATTTTGGCTCAGGGTTTCAATGATACAATGAGTCATAGCAGGGAAGATATGGCATCAAGAGCAAGAGGCAATAGTCACATTGCATCCTCAGTCAGAAAGCAAAAATCAGTGAATGCCCATACTCAGCTCACTTCCTATTCTTTAAGTCCAGGACCCCAACCCATGGAATAGTACCATTTCCATTTATGGTAAAACTCTATTTCAAATACCTAGTCTAGATTATCAATCATAGGCATGCGGAGAGATTTGTTTCCATTGTAAGTCTAAATCCTGTCAATTTGACAATCAAAATTGACTGTCACAATGTCAGGGCAACTTCTATGTATAAACATAAATGATGAATCCATTTTTTAAAGCCCAGAGATAGGTAAATCAATACTTCTGAAACCTTGAGGTACAGAAGGATATTCTAAACATGGACCAAATGGCATCAACAAAAATTCAATTAGTTTTGCATGTGCATATAAGGCATTTGTGTATCAATAAGTGAGCAAGTGAGATATTTGTAGAAAATCAGAATAGCATTATTGTCCTGTGGTGGTTAATTTTGATTGTGCACTCAAAAATTCACAGATAAATTCCTAAGAGATTGATAAAGCACACTTCTCAGAGTGTCTATATAGGTATTTCTAGAGATTCTTAGGTAATGACAACTCTGACTTAATACATGCTTCAATGCACTGTTTATATTGAAAATGCATATTGAGTACTAAGTGATGGTGTAACAGAATTTGAGAAGTGGCTGGAGGAAGGAAGCCACTGGAGCTTTCTTTGAAGGATATATCTTTCCCTGAACCCTCCCTGTCTTGTTTTCTACTTCCTAACTGCCATGAACTAAAGAAGCTCTTCCTCCATAGAATCTTGACATCATGATATGCTGTTTCAATACAGGCCAAGAAACCATTTACTAAGCCCTCTGAACCCGTGAGCCCAAATAAATTCTGCTTACTTTGTTTTCACAAACACTGTGGTCAAAAGGATATGAAAAGGGCACATTCTTAGTATTGTACAAGCATGAAAAATATACTTACAAAATGTACAGCAAGGAACCACTCAGAAGATAAAATTCTAATTGCCATTCAACTATAAAAATCTATGTTGCAATTCATTAAAAAGAAAACATAAATTATCACATCATGTATATCTATCAAATAAATACTAATTACATACCCATCTGAAAACACCTCTTATACTACTACTAAAAAAAAAATCTCAGAATTATACTACTAATAAAACTCAGAATTTAAAACCTAAAAACTGTCAAAGAAATTATAGTATTGTGATACACAAAAATATAGAATAATTTTCATGATGTCTTGTCCCTCATATACATGCCTCATGGAATTCCAGAGACTGACTATATATGTGGCAGCTTTTTACTTTCCTGATTACATGGTTTCATCTCCCACAGCTGCATCTTACACTAAGCTAGAGACACTTCTCTGGACCTGACCTAATCATGTGTGCTCTTTAAAGCAGAAAGTCCTGCAGATTACAGAGGTGGAAGCCAAAAATCCAATAATCAGTGCACTGTTGTTGATGTGAGGATAAAGAGAAAACATTGCTAGAAATATAGCTGGAATTAAGCTACTGGGAAAAGTACCCTGTGGTAGTTTGAATAGGTTTAGCCCCCATGTTTGGCCCATAGGGACTGGCACTATTATGAGATATGGCCTTGTTGAAGGAAGTATGTCACTGTGGGCTTTGAGGTCTCTGTGCCCATGCTCTACCCCATGTGGATTCCCAGTCCCCTTCTGGCTGCGTTTAAATCAAGATGTAGAACTCTTGGCTCCTCCAGCACCAAGTCTGCCTGCATGATGCCATGTTTCCCACCATGATGATAATGGACTGAACATCGGAAACTTTAAGCCAGCCCCTACTGGAGGTTTGCCTTTATAAAGTTGCCTTGGTCATGTTGTCCCTTCACAGCAATGAAACCCTAACTAAGACATACCCCTAAAGTGCCACATTCTGTGGCAGCTTATTGTACATCAATAATCACTAATGTAAACACAGTCACATAAAAATTCCTGGTGATTAAACATTATATTTTCATCACACTGAAAGAAAATTGATGAATGTTTAAAATACAATATTTTAAAAGGAAACAAAACCAAATATGTATGTGACCACAATTTTGTTAAATATGTATGGTACATGAAAGAAAGCATGAAAATACATCAAAATGGCCTCAGATGTAATGTCAGGTGAAAATTTTGGATATTTAAACTCACGTGCTTCTCTGATCCATTCGTTTCCAAAATTAACAAATAGAAACAAGACTGCCCATATTTATACAACCACCAGGATAATAATCTAGCTTTGAGCACAGTTAATGTATGTCAGTTACTTCATCAATAAGATAGGAAAGAACACTTATCATCTTCAGACTAAAAATTTTATAATAAACTCCGTTAAGGAAGAAAAATGCATGAACACTAGTCAAACACAATGGAGCCATTATGCCTCTGGCCACTATGGGGCCAGTCCCAGGTGTGACATCAATTCTGAAGCCTATGCCTGCCCAATCTGGCAGGCAAGCAGCCCCATTCCCTGCCACAGCAGATGAACTCTGGAAACACTACAATATTAGCCTTCTGTGTTAATCCTACTAATGCACTCACAATCTCCTTGACAGGTTGCCCATCATATCCCTGTGTCGGGGCAAAAGCCTTGAGAGGTGCCTGTGATGAGAGGATTATTGAAAGGACGTCTAGGAGGACAGAGCCCTCTCTACTCCAGCTTTGCAGATATTCTGCATACCACGGAGGGCACCAGCAGAGGCTTGTCCTTAACACCAACCTCTTGGCATAGAGGTAACAGAGGGAGAAGGCCACCCACCCCAAGGGTAGGCCAGGCCGCTCTTCTAATCTCACCATGAAAAAGAAAGCAAGTTGAGAGAGAAATCAGCAGGGCTGCTAGCTTGGGGGTTATTTCCTCATAGCAGAGCCCTCTCTCCTCTGAAAGCCCTATTTATCTCTAAACAATGAAAGGTTCTTGACTTTGAGAAAAAGTCTTTATGTCAGTGGTTCTCAACCTTACTAATTTTTGCTACCTTTTAGTACACTTCATCTTATGGTGACCCCCAACCATAAAATTATTTTTGTTCCTGCCTCATAACTTTTATTTTGCTACTGTTATGAGTCATAATATAAATATCTGATATGCAGGGTATCTGATGTGTGACTCCTGTGGGGGCTGCAACCCTGGAGCTGAGGACTGCTGATTTAGATACTCCTCCCCCGACTTCCCATTTCTACCCAGTTCCTTAGCAATTTGCTAACATTCCATGAAAGCCATGTCTACAGCCCATCTTTGTTTATTAGCTGGATTGTTCTTATTTGTCTTGCAAATTTTCAACAGGGGTATTTGAAATGCTTCATCTTAAATATACAATAAAATGTGTCTTCATGTTATCAGACTATATTTGAAAAAACAGCATACTATTTAACCCAAAGCAGCTAAGTCTGTCACCTTGGAGAAAAGCATGTACTCCTCAGCCTCCATATGTTCATTAAAATAAAAGGAAAATGCAGTTTGTGGTTGTAAATATCACAGCATATTCTGGATATGATAAGAGCTACATAAATTATTCCATCTCTGTGACTTCTCATTCTCAGCAACCTCTCTAACCAAGAGGGGAAAGACTCATTTGAAAGCAAGAAATTCTAAATGCCAACAAGGTGGACAAGTGTTGATTATTCAGTTCATTGGTTAGTTGATTTTCAAAGTGGAGAAGAATCTCACAGTGTCTATGATATCATCTTCCCAACAAGAGACTTTACCACTCCTAGGCATATACCCAGAAGATCCTCGAACATATAACAAGGACATATGCTCAACTATGTTCATAGCAGCCTTATTTATAATAGCCAGGAGCTGGAAAGAACCCAGATGTCCTTCAACTGAGGAATGGATTCAAAAAATATGGTATATTTACACAATGGAGTATTACTCAGCTATTAAAAACAATGAATTCGAGAGGTTCCTAGGTAAATGGATGGAACTAGAAATTATCATCCTGAGTGAAGTAAGCCAATCACAAAAGAACACACATGGTATTCACTCACTGATTATTGGATATTAGCCCAGAACCTTGAAATGCCCAAGATGCAACTCACAGGCCACATGAAGCTCCTAAAAAAGGAAGACCAAGTGGGGGTGATTCAGTTCTTCTTAGAAGGAGCAACAAAATACTCAAGGGAGCAAATATGGAGACAAAGTGAGGGACAGAAACTGAAGGAGGGGCCATTTGAAGACCTTTCCACCTGAGTATCCATCCCATGTGCAGTCACCAAAGGTAGATGCTGATGTGAAAGTCAGGAAGTGCATGCCGATAAGGGCCTGATATGGATGTCTCCTCAGAGGCCTTCAAGAGTCTGACATATTCAGAGGCAGATGCTCACAACTAGCCATTGAACTGATCATGAGGTTCTCAATGGAGGAGTTAGAGTGAGGACTGAAGGAGCTGAAAGGGTTTGTGACACCATGAGGAGAGCAACAATACCAACCAACCACAGCTCCCAGGGTCCTAACCACCAGCCTGGGAGCACTTATGGAGGGATCCAGGGCTTCAGCTGAACATGTAAGAGTGGAGGGCCCTGCCGGGCACAGGTGGAAGAAGAGATCCTTGACCTCATGAAGGCTGGATCCCCCAGAGGGTGGGAATTTTGAGGGTGGGGAAGTGGAAGGGGGGTAGGGGGGGTTACATCCACGGAGAAGAAGGAGGAGGGGTAAGGGGATGGGGGGGTTCCCGGGTGGGTGGGGGATGGGGTAAGGGGATAACATATGAAATGTAAATAAAATATCAAAGAAAAAAAAAAGAAGACTTTAAAATAAGACATTTCTGGTCCTGATCAGAAATATCTTTGTAGGCCAGAAAAGCACATGCTTGAAAGGCCATCTGAGATACTTGATCAGCTATGTACCCATGCTTCGGCCTGTGTGCCTGCTAGGATGACTCTTGCACTTCAGACAGCCTGATATCTGTCTAACAGGGTAAAAATAAACACCCATTGTAGGAAACAGTGAAATCAACAAGCCAGTAGGAGCCAATGGGCTTTTCCCCTGCTTCTCTGATGGCTACTTGGACAGCTCAGTAGATACCTTCCTTCTTTGTGGCCAAAAGATAGCCACCACATTACACACACGAACTCTAGACATCGCCTTTGATTTTCAGTCAGAAGTCTATCTAGTACCCAATGAGATGTCTCCAATATCCATGACTGAAGCCACATAATACTTGGCTTTGGCTCATCTCTAATTTCACATTTTGAAGAATATAAATAGGAGTCAAACTATGCATGCATTCCCAGAGAGTCCCTTACCACATCTAAGATCCAGCCTAGAGTTGAAGGAAGAGTCCCTACCCATCCTGGGAATGTAGTTGGGGTGCCTGCAAGCGCTTCCATTTCAACACAGCAGTATGGTCAGCCTGGCCTAACTACCAGGAGCCTTTGAAATCTGAAATGAGTTTGACTTCATCTGTTTCTCTAGAAACAAATATTTACAACTCAAACCTTTATGCTAATTATTTCAAATTTTTTTGTCATTGTTCTTGCTTTGAAAGCAGTTGCTTTGGCTTTACTGTGCTTCTGAGATCAGTGAGAAGAGACACATGCTTCAGCGTGTTGCCTAAATATGAAATTGATTTACTAATTACAGCTCTTTTAATCCATGTCTGTCCGGCACACAGTTCATGTGAAGGCTTCTTTCTTTCAGTCAGAATCCATATATCCACAGGAGTATTGTATCTATTCCCAAGAGATTTAAAGAATCAGAGCTTGGGTGGAAGGGTCTGAAGAGATGGTTCATCAGTTATGAGCAATAAATACTCTTCCAGAGGACCTGGATTCAATTCCCCCAGCACCCATATGCCAGCTCACAGCTGTCTGTAACTCCAAGTTCTGACACCCTCACACAGACATACAGGCAAGCAAAAACACTAATACACATAAAACAAAAATAAATTATACTTTAAAAAATCAGAGTCAGGGCTTTGGGTGATGTTAATTTGCATTTGTTTGGTTTTTGTTACTTGATTTGCTTGGGGTTTTTGTTTGTTTGTTTCTTTGTTTGTTTGTTTGTTTGTTTTATCCACACATGTCGTTCTGACTGGAATAGAAGTCTCTGTGTAGCCTGCTGGCTTTGAGCATACTGATTTTCTACCTCAGTCTCCTGAGTTCTGGGATTATAGTCATTCAGCACCTCACCAGACTCAAAATTGAAATGTCTAGAAAAAAACAAGTTTGTCTATTACTTATAACAACAAAAAAATGAACTTAGTCCATCCTAGAAATTAGCTCTGAAATAATTTTATACCTATTTCAAGTTTTGAGGTCAAAATCACCTACAAAGCTTGGCATGTACAAGGATAGCTAAATAAAAAGAAGTAAATAAAGATTTAGCAAGATCACCTACATTTATGCTACAAATTTAACTTTATGGAAAAAGAAAGTGTTGGGATTAGTAGAGAGATATTTTTAATTCTCATTACAGGTAAGGATGGAGACTTTGAGACAGGACAGAATTTGGCTAAGGTGACGACTCCACAGTGTTCTGTGGTGGAGTTTGTCCTAAATAAAGAACGAATACTTCCCAGTTTCTCTCCTGCTGTGCGCTTCAGTATGCGTGGACTGTCTGTAGAATACTCTACAAGGCATTGACATGTGTATGGAGAAGCCAGGCACTTCTTCCACTAGCAGATCTTAACCAGTAAATAATATTGACTGAAGGGAAGCTTTGTTTCAATAAACTTTTCTCTTCCTAAGCAAAGCAATACTAAGAAATACATATGGCACAATTTTAGGAAAGAATTTGCCCCTTTAGGAAATATTTTGATTCTAAAGAAAACTAATCTAATACTCTAGACAACTTTGAAGTGATTCCAAAAAAAAAAAAAAAAAGATAGCCAAAAATGTAATGAGGCTTAAAATTCTATACACAAATTTATGTTTAAAATTATATCTGAGTAAGAGACAATGGACCAGGACATAGAAGAGAGCCATTTTCCTGCCAATGGGTTAGATTCTCTTTTTATAAAGAAAATATTAGCTGACATACTGAATGACTTAAACCTAAAGAGGTTACAGCTAACCTAAAAATATCGAAGAAGAAATAAAGGAGCCTGAGGAGTCAAGGACATCAGGAAAGCACAGTCCACAGAATCAACTAAGCAGGGCTCATAGGGGCACACAGAGACTGAAGTAGCAATCACAGAGCCTGTGCGGATCTGCACTGAGTCCTTTGCAAATACATGATGGTTGTTAGCTTAATTTTTTGTGAGGCCCCTAACAGTGACAGTGGGAGCGTCTCTGACTCTTTTTTTCTGCTCATAAGACCCTTTTCCTCCTACTGGGTTGCCTCACCCAGCCTTGATACCATGGTTTATGCCTAGTCTTATCCAATCTTGTTACTCCATGTCAGTGGCTATCCCTAGGAGATCTGCTCATTTCTGAACAGAAACAGAGATGTAGACTGGAAACAGAGGAAAGGTAAAGAGGGTGGGAGGGATAGAGAGAGGAGAAACTATGATTGGGATGTATCAAAAACGTTTTATTTTTTAAAAATGACATCAATATTTGCTTTTATTCATAAGACTTTAAATACCAGTAGTTGTGAACTGGTAAATGTTTCATGTTATGAGATCATTCTAGAATACTTTATGTCAACATATAAGGACTGAGTTCCAGGAACCAGAACTCAAGTCATTGAGCCTGCATGCCAAATGCTTTCACCCTCTGAGCCAACTCCCCAGTCCGAGAAAGTACATTTTATATATAGTGGGGAAGAATAATTTAAGCTACAGTGGGTTTCTCATTAGAAACCATGTGACTTTAAAGGACACGGCATTGTTTTCCAAGTATTGAAATAAAATAACCATCCATCAGCCCAGAATTTTGCACCTGGCGACACTATCCTGCAGAGATGACAGAGAGATGAAGGAAAATTAAATTTTATGCCAGCAGGACCTGTCCCAATAAATTAACTTTAAAGAATCTCAACTAGAACGGAAATGAAATGAGGAAATTTAGAACACCAGGGACCAATGAACAAGGGAAAAAGAAAAATCATGCCCAACTACAGGGAAGATTTACTGGCCTGTGGTTGTCTAAATTATACTTAATTGTTAAGGCCAAATATAAAGCATTATTTTACGTGGATGGATCTCAAGCATGCATAAGAAATCATTAAGATAACAGTGCCAGAAGCAGGAGGACAAAGGGAATTAAGTGGACATAATTTTTGTAATCAACTTGATAAAATGTTGACATCTTTTAACAGCAATGAAATAATTTGAGGTTTTGAACATGGTTGCAATTTCAGGAATATTTACACAACAGAGTATATAAATCCACGCATGCATGCTGTATCAATATCACCTTTCTGATTATGACATTGTGTTATAACCCAAGATTAAATGTAGTATGGAATGTGATCACGTCCCTCAGTAGAACCTGTGTAAATACTTGGTTACCCCATGGCCGTGGTATTGAGAGGAGTTGACAATCTCTAAAGGATGGGGCTAGCAAAAGTCCTTTGGTTGCCTAGGGATATAAATAAAAATGATGATGGTACCACAGCATAGATTCCAGCAACCGTCATCCCTCAGAAATGTGAGGGGTGACTATACTTGCTTCATAACTAGTCTGTGTCAAATATTATGTCACAACAATGTGAAAAATTCCAAATTCTGGGAAATTTGAAGGTGAATAAACATTGACCATGATAGATGATAAAAAATGTACTAATTTTATTTAGGGTAACAATACAGTAGGATAATATCTTTAATGCTCAAATGTCTTAACTGTCACACTGTCACACTGTCATAGCAAAATGTTGAAAGCTGACTATTTTACAAGGAGTTTTATTTGTCTACCATTCTGAAGCCAGAGTCATGCAATCCCGTTTGTTTTGTTTTGTTTTGTTTTGTTTTGTTTTGTTTTGTTTTGTTTTGTTTTG
>NW_021604657.1:6268033-6288539 GCF_004785775.1 Grammomys surdaster
TGTTTTGTTTTGTTTTGTTTTGTTTTGTTTTGTTTTGTTTTGTTTTGGTGCAGGGATCCATAGGCTGGGTGGGTCACTGCATGACAGAAAAGCAAGAACCATCTAAAATACACTGGGGTCTCCATTGCAACTGATGCTGTCTCTCACTGTTGATCTTCCCAGCCTCTCTTCCGGGACTTTGAAACTATTACATGGGATCAAGGTCTCTCTCTATGATGATTTCCATCTCGGAGCTTCTGATGCAACTGAGGCTGCACCTTCACCAGAAGCCCTCTCCTGGCCCATCTTTAGGGAGACCCAGATCCTGCCACATAATGCCAAGCCTTAGCTGCTCTCCATGACCTCTTCATGTCTTCAAAACCAGGACTTACCCGTTGTTTGCCAGGCTTTGCTGCCAGTGTCATGTGCAGCACCATTCTCTCCCAGTGAACCACAGCTTCTGTGTGCTGACCCTGAAGAAACACTTCCCAGAAGACTTCACCTCAACGATGCTGGACTCTTATTAATCACAGCTGATATTTCAGCCCCACTTAGACAATTCGAATCAGTTGTCCAAGAAAAGCAAATTTTTCCCTTCAGTGATACTGGTCTCTTGTTAATCACAGCTGACTCTTCAGCCACAGCTCACCAGAAACCACAGATTCTTAATTCAAATATATCACACAAACAGCCTCAATAGCATCTTTGAGGGCCTCTCAACTTCCCTCTGAAACTTCACAAGCCACGCCTCTACTTTCTGCACTTTTCTCAATAGATTTAACTCCTAAACTCCCACAGAACATCCCATTAAGCTCTGAGCACACAGAGGCTTTTTCAGACCAACGTTCCAGACACTTCCATAAATCTTCCCCACAGCAACAGCACTTTATCCCAACAATACCCATCTTGGTGCCAATTTCTTCCCTAGTCTGTTTCTCAGTGGCTATGAAAAACACCAAGACCAAAAACAAGCTGGAGAGAAGAGAGTTTAGTTGGCTTACAGGTTAAAGTCCACCATCAAGAAAAGCCAGGGAAGAAACTTAGAAGCAGGAGCTGAAGAAGAAGCAATGGGGGTTTGCTGCCCACTGCCTTGCTTCCAGGATTAGGTTTATCTATCTTTCATATACTACCCAGGAACACCTGTCCAGGGATATTACCATCCACTATGGCTGAACCCTCCCACATCAACTCTCAGTCAAAAAAATGCCCCCACAATCAAACCCTCAGCCCAAGACGATAAAAACGGTTCTGTAATGGAGGAGGATCTTCCCAGGGTGTCCAAGCAACACCTAAAATTAGCTATCATGGTACATTGGTATGTTTTCACTTTCAATTTTTCAAATTTATTTTATTTTTAATTATCATATCTGGAGGGAGACATAAGAATATGATCCAAGTGCCTATAGAGTTCAGTCACTTTGGATCCTCAGGAGCTGTAATTAGAGGCACTTATGAGCTCTCCAGTGTGGGTGCTGGGAAACAAACTCTTCTGTGCAAACAATGTACTCTTAATCACTGAGCCACCTCTCCAGCTCATAAGGTTTTATTATTACAGTTGTTTATCGTGTGTGTGTGTGTGTGTGTGTGCACGCGCATGTGCATTGGAATGTGCGATGGTTTGTGAGTGGAGGTCAGAGGACAACTTGTGGGAGTGAGTTTTTTCTTCCTGCTGTGTTCACCCTAGGGATGGAACTCCAGGTGTCAGGCAAACACCTGTAGCCACCAAGCCATCTCATTGGCCCAAGTTTTTACCTTAATGGCTTGAAAGATAGATTGGTAGATGCCTGTAATAAATCAAGTATAGGAAAATGTTGATTGTAAAGCCTAAGTGGTGGGTAATTGGGTATTCACTATGAAATTCAATTTCTCTGTGTTTAGAAATGCTTAAATTAAATTACAGGGAGAACGACGCTGGAAAAAGTATGTCGCTACGGTGCCTCTCCCAGCCCTTTGGCCCCAGCTATCACAGTTAAATGCCTAGTTACAACAATAAAAATTAAAATTACCCATATTTACAGGTTAAAAACTTGACCGATCCCCTAGATAGCCACCCTACCACTCCCTCATGTTTTCTGTCATTGTTCCAGCCACCATACTAAAGAGTCCCCAGGAGTGCCACTGTCAAAGGAGAAGCAAACCTGAGCTACCCCAATGGACAAGCTGCTTTCTGTAACACTCATCTAAATAACATGCTCATGGCCCCCTTCTGAGCGCCTCTGGGCAAGGTGTGATGAAAAGAGGCTGCTGGTGAAGAGCAAACAAGTTTCAGGGAATATCACTCGAAATCTTGTCAGACATTAAGGGACTCACCATGGCGTTCAAAAGGCATTGTCAGCTCACTTAAGGCATTAAAAGTGGGCGCTCCAGCCACTGAAATGCATGATTTTAAGAATTCATGAAAGGGCATCAAAGTAGTTTTCCTATGGTGATGTGGTGGCTTATGTATATGTGTGTGGTGGCTAAAGTATTAAAAGAATTAAGGAGATTTTTAAAAAAAATTGTGCACTGTATGAAAGAAAGAGACCTAAAGACATGGCTCAGTAGTTAAGGACACCTGCTACTCTTGCAGAAGACCTGGGTTCAGTTCCAAGCAATTACATGGCAGTTTATACCCCCTGTTACTCCAGTTCCAGGGGATTTAATGGCCTCTCTTTGCCTCCATGAATATTAATGTGCGTTTGGTGAACATACATATATGCAGCAAATATTCATACATATGTCTCTAAAATGTATATATCTTAGAGATACATTTGGCACTCTATTAAGGTTAACAGGATGAGAAACAACCACACAAGATTTAATTATTTAAGAATCATATTCTCTGGAAGTTCTTTACCTCTTTGGCCATTTTAGAAGTAAAGTCTAGGCATCCTTCTCACCCAAGTCCCCATAATTTCACAACCATGCCACCACAAACTTGCAAGCTCCGAGTCAGGGTTGTCTAACCCCAAAGGCTATGGGCCAAAAGTATGCCAGGATGTCTATGAATGTGACCCAATATATAAATTCTAAGCTTATTTAAACATGAGACTTTGTGATTATTTTTGTAATGTAATTGCATGGTTCTAGAGCATAAATTTTGTAGGTGACAATGCCCTATCATGATGCAAAGCAAAATAAAATTTTACATTTACACAACACATGAACGCAGATTGTAAACCCCTACAATGTACATCCCAGGCTAGTTCTTTATCCAATGTGGCCCAGAGAAGCAAAAAGGTTAGGCACCCTTCCTCCCAGGTACTCATTCCTACAAGTGTCAGAAAGCGATCCATCCATACTATTTCATGAAAGGAAAACAGACAACAAACACTTATCTCAGTTCAATGAAGCCTTCAGTTAAAATGAATTAATTGTATTTTATATATTCCCAGTGACAGCTGAGCTACTGAGAGCTAGTGCAGTATTAAAAAATTTACATATAATACATATATGTATATATATATATACATATATATATATGTATATATATATATACATATATATGCCTCTCAACTTTTCATCCATCCATCCATCCACCCGTTCATCTCACTGTCCCAGGTCCATCTTCTGTTCTTACGTCTGGGACTGAAATTAGCACTGTCCTAGAATGACAGTAAGTGTCAAGGACTAGGGTTATGATTAACGGATAAAGACACATGCTGATATTACCATGCTATTGGTAGAGCATCCTTTGAGCTCCCTTTTCTCAGGCAGGGAGTTCAGTAGCTCACCTGGTCTGGCAGAAACAGGGAGGTTCAAGTTCAGGGAGAAATCCTGTCTCAAAAACTAAGGAGTGTGTTACAAGAAGAGAATCTACATTCTCTCACCTCCCAAGTGGGGGCACAGGAGTGCATAGTCACAGTGCACATGCACATGCGCACGCGCGCACACACACACACAATCAAAAAAGCCCACCAATCCAAGCTGTCCTCTCTCACCTCCCAGACAAGATTCTGAAACTTCCTCTGGAAAGTGAAAAATGGGGCGAGCAGTAATGGAGCTTTAAAGGCAAACAACTACAGGGAACTGATAAAGTATTTCTGGCACTACATCTACTTAGCTTATAAGTGCTGGAGTTGATCTGCATCGTATTAGGGCACAATTTTTAGGTAAAGCAATAACCTTGCTATTAAATATGTAGGACTTTTATCTCTATATCAACTGAATGGGGCAATAGGAGAGCATTATCCCTGCTGCTGCTGGAGTAAAACTAAAGTTCAGGTTTTCAGGAACTTGCCCCAAGCTTGTGTATTTTAAGACAAGAAAGTCTCCTGGCCCAGTGTCTCAAAGAAAACAGAGCTTCTAATTCTTCCTCTGCACTGACACGAGGTTTGACCCCCAACTAATACTTAGTGTCCCTAGTGAATTTTTCCATATGAAATGTGAAAACTGGGCCTGTTAGGCTGTAAAGAAACCCTGACTGAGTAGGTAAAAGACCTAAGCAGGCCTTGCCTTACTTCTAAAAGTCTCCCAGGACTCTGGTAGAAGGGCCCTCTGCCTCAGACACTCTACCCAGAAGGCTGAAACTGCAACGCACTTTCTGATGTACTGCAGCCCTGCCACACCCTCCCTGAGGCTTGGATCTGTAGGACTTCCTTTGGCGACAGATTGGACTGAAGACTTCCCAGGGTCTCAAGAGTCTGCAAGCTGCATTAATGGCGAACTAAATCTGCACCTCTATTGCGCAGGACTATGGCAGGATACCGACGCAGAATCCTGCTTCATCACTAAAGGTGGGAACCAAAAAAATAATGCAGCACCTAACCCAACCTCCCTTTGCTCAGTTCATCTGCACAGCCCCGCGTGGCTGGAGAGTTACTCCTGCGCCTGCGCGGGCAGAGCCTGCACAGATGGGAGGGGAGGGCAGTCAATGTGGGCGGGGTCTGCGTGGGCTGGGCGTGTGCGCAGCAGTAGCTGGCGTTGGAACCCATGTGGTCTGAAATTGCTTAAACCATCACCATGGAATCTCAAAAAGAATGCTCCCACCACGGCTGCTCACACAGGGCACCTGCCAGAGCCTTGGGTCTGCGGATCCTGTTGGTGGAGTCGGAACTATTCCTGAAGCCTACAAGAATACTATTCTCCGGGCGGGGCTAGGATGAGTGGGCATCACAGCTCCAATCAGAACTGGTCTGTGATTTCATAAAACATTACAGCTGTAGATGTTATGGTGCCTTTGGGCTCCGGCCAGAGGCCGGTATGATGTCACTGTGCCTAAAAGAGAAGATAGTGATACCACATCCTTAGATGATAGAAAGAGAATATCTTTGAAACAGACAGATTCATTGGGATTTATTTTTTTTAATATTTATTTATTTATGTCATGTATGTGGGAATACTGTCGCTGTCAAGGGGATTTATAATGTCACAGGTCTAGCATCCTTGAAACTGAAGTGAGGACAAGAGTCCACGTACCTTCTCTCCCCTCTCCCCTGTAAACAGTGAACCCAGTGGGTTGGAAAAAGCTTTCTATGATGTTGCAAACCTCGAAGTTCCAGAAACTCTAAGGACCTGAACTTCTTCCTCTTAAGAAGTCCTTGAAAGCTGTTCTCTCTCCCAGTATTCTTCTGATCTCTTCCTAGTTAGGAACTCTGAGCTGCTAAGCCAAGGGTCCCCCAAGGCTTCAACCCTCCAAAGTGATCAACCGAGGCCAAGATCTTCAACTCTTCCAGTTCTCAGACTGGTTTCAGAATCCATCTCTGGCTATGCTTGAGAAAGAGGAAGACACATACACACATACAACACACACTACAGAGAGAGAGAGAGAGAGAGAGAGAGAGAGAGAGAGAGAGAGAGAGAACACCTAGGTCGGGAGAGGAGAGAAAGCTGGGGGTTTATAGAAGTATATGGGGGAAAGTTGGAATGGACAAGAAAAATCTGTCTCTGTCTCTAATGTATATATTATTAATATATCTAATATAATTTACACACACACACACACACACACACACACACACATATTCTGGGTGCCAGAGGAGAAACTGACCAAAATCACATTGCTCCTGGCTTGTAGACTGTTGAGCGACCACCTGCAATCTCTGCTGCTGCATAGTCTTGTCGTTCCTTGGAGCAAATGCTACTAAAACCTGGGCTCAGGTTTCATCCCATGAGAGTAACATGTGGTGTCCTCAGTAGTCTGGATATTTTTGCCTAGACTGGTGCCCCATTCCCTTTCACTATGTTAAAATATCTGCCCCAGGGAGTCCATTCTTCTGAGGATGGATGTTTGATATTGAAAGGCTTGAGGCCTCTGGACCTGGGTGGAGCTTGGGATTCACCATGCCAGAACTGGAATGCGCCAAAAAAGAAACATCCCAAGCAAACCTCTGGAACATTCCACAGCATTAATGATGTCCCGGGGGCCTGGCTAACTGCAGAGGTTCTGAGTGTCCTGAAACAAACGAGTAAGGGGACAGCTGTGGTAGTCAACCCCTGGGAGGGCAGACTCCCAGAAAGAAAGAAGTGAAAATGGTTCTCTTGTACCACCAGAAAGTGCTATAAACACTCTCTCTCTCTCTCTCTCTCTCTCTCTCTCTCTCTCTCTCTCTCTCCTGCATGCACCACTCATTAGCTCATTATCATCCTCCAAATAAGACTATCCTCCTAACTTGACCACATAAAAGGAACCCCCTGCCACTGCAACCTGGTGGACTCTGGGTTCCAAAACTTAATTCAAAGGCCCTTCCAGGAACTCAGAGGCTCCGAGACTCTCAGAGAAGGGTTTCATTCCCTTTGGGACCTTGTTCTTTTGGACCTTGGTGGAAGGCATTGGGTACTTGCCAGTCAAGGGGAGATCCCGCAGACCAGCACCCTTGACCTGGCACACTGTTCATTAGCATATGGGTCCTGAGATCAGTCAAGAAGTTTTTGAGGGGCAGACACCTTATAAGCTGATGAATAATGGACAGGAGCTGTGGCAAAGTTTCTTATGGTTGTGGAAACACACCTTACAAGTTCTTCAGTCCTGAGCCGCCCATACAGATCTATCCAGCAGGGGGCAACACGACCTCTAACGTTGTAAATGGAGCCTAGATAGGGCCAGACCTAAGTCCCCTTTAAAATGGGTTCCTAGGACTCAAAGGTCTGGTCTTCACCGGGCTTGGTATCACTCCCCGGAAGAGGTTGGGGCAAGACAGACCATGAAAGAGGAGAGCTTTAACTACTGCGATCTGAACTTGGGTTTCTCAATCCTCAGGACACTGCTGGAAGCTGGATTTTGGGTCACTGATGCAGGAAAGCACAACTCAGTGGTCCCCACCTCTACGTAGTGTGTCATGAGCTGAACCCGGGGAGCTACACTTAGTTTGGAAAAGGCCAAGGGCGCCACCATCTGCGCGGTCCTGCAGTCTGGGCGCTGGAGCTGGGGGAGCCCGGCCCCGCCCCCGAACAGAGAGCCAGGACAGCCAGATCTTTAATTGTGGGAAAACTATACGCCCAAGGGCAGATTCAGTTTGCCAGAGGTGAACTCATTTCTCTTTCTAAGCGTGTGTGGGGGGGGGGGGGGGAGGGGGTGGATCCCAGGGCATCCACTTCCATCCTTCACAAAGTTTTTAAATTGTGAAGAATCTTCGTGGGTTTGGAGTTGCGATCCGGGTGGGGAACAAGCTCCGAGAGAAGAATTAGGGGTAAGGGGTTCTCAAAGCAATCAGAAGGATGACTACTGGGGAACTTTGGAAAGAGTGGTGATTGCATACTGTGAATGCCTGCTGAGGGGCTGGGACAGAGGACAGCATGCATGGCTTAGAGGCCCTGTGAAGGAAGATCGCACTCCAAAGCAAAAGCAAGCAAGCAAACAAATAAACAAACCGACAGAGAGAGAGAGAGAGAGAGAGAGAGAGAGAGAGAGAGAGCGAGCGAGCAGGCTGGTCTTGGAAAGCGGTTAGTGTGGGGATAGGGTGTGGGTGCAGCCTGGGAGGGGTACTCTGTTCCCTAGTGGCCCCTACAGGACCTGTGCACCTGGAGAGGCTGGGATCTCCCACAGCTTAGTGTAATAGCAGCAGACTCTGTCCTTTGCAACTCACAGCTTTTCAGATTTGGAGTTCTGACACTGAAAAGTAAGGAATTAAGTACAGAGATCGACCAACACCAGGGACAGAGCTTCCTCTGCCCTATCATCCCTGTCACCCTAACAGGACCAGGTGAGAGAAGCTGACAGGTGAAAACCTGAACAGAGAAATCTGTTCCTCTCTCAATAGAAGAGCTTTTCCCTCGCGACCCTAGAGGGTATGTCCATTCTGACGTGCCTGTAAAATAACCGTTTATTTAATAGTTAAAAAAAAAACTCCAGTGATAAATGTCCGATGGTCAGCATAAAGTGCCAGTCGCGATACAACGCCCGGCTCCTGGCCGGCTGCTCGCTCGCGCGCGCAGCGTTGGAACAGGGGAGCGGAGGCCCGGGCCCCCTAGCCCCAGGCGCCTGGTTCTCAGCCCGGTTTCCGCGCCCGGAGCTGAGGGTCAGCCGGAGCGCCCGGGAGTCGCGCGGAGCCAGCGGCCCCTGGGGCCGGATGGCAGAAGCAGATACAAGGATTACATTTCGCAGGCTCCCCGGTGTGGGGATAGGGAAAGGAAGGGGAACTGGGAATTGCCAGGGTGCACAGATCTGTTCTTTCCCCCTCTCCGCAGTCAAGACTTTACAAGCATATATAGTCGGGGGAGGGAGGGAGGATAAAGAAAACGTATAAAATAACAACAGAAAAAGTAATACTTCTGTGAGAGGCGCCGCTGCGGCTCAGTGGAGTTTTCGTTTGTGTGTGTGTGTGTGTGTGTGTGTGTGTGTGTGTGTGTGTGTGTTGGTTTTCTTTTTTTTAATGCAGTTTTCCTTCCGCCATGTGAGTTGAGTACACCCTTTTGGCCAAGAGTTTTAGCCGCGTCCTAGGGGAGCCGCCCAGGCCGGAGGAGTCACGGCCTGGGCCAAGGCTCAGGAGCGCCGCAAGCGCTAGGGACCCAGGGGACTTTGTTGCTGTGGAAGGAAGATCCCGAAAGCCCCTCCCGCTGCCCGCAGAGTTGCCTTCAGCGTGGGTCCCTCTGGTAGAGAAGGCGCCCCAGGTTCCTGGTGCCCCGCAGGCTCTGTTTATTTAGCATTTGATCTTGGAAGTTTTGAGCTCCTTCACTTGTGAGTGTAGCGTCTTGTGGACAGCGAGAGTCCGAGACTGGCAGAATCCTTTTCCACACTCTTGACACTTGAAAGGCTTCTCTTTGGAATGAATATATCTAAGGGTAGAGACAGACGACATAATGCAATGTTGTTTATGAATGGCTGTCCGAGATCCCCTCCCCCTGCTGTTAAGGTGTTTGTGGGTACAGGCAAAGTAAGATCAAGCAATATGCAGAGGCTGTGGGTGGGAGTGGGGAGAAGAGGGAGGGAGGGAGCAAACAGACCACCAGCCTTCCTGGGGATAAGTAGTAAGCACCTCCTCCTAAAGAGTGAGTCAACACTGGAGGTCAATCAACAGACCAGGCGTCAGACAATTTCTAGATCTGCACTGCCCAAGAGATTCTTAAAAACTATAACTGCATGAAATTAACTAAAACGAAACGTTTCTGAGTTCCTATTTCAAGTTCCCAAATCTCTCCGCCTTTGCAGAACTCCTATTGGACAGTTTCGGGAGACTGATAACAGAACAAGGAGACCCGAACTTGTGGAAGCCCGATCTTAGATTTTACTCATTACAGTGTTTCTCTCACCCGCGTTTTAAAACCTTTTCTAGAGGAGGAGACCCGGGAAGGGAGTTCGTTTATAGTTTTAAAGAATCCCCAGAGTTATGGGAATGCTTACAGTCACTAGAGACTCTTGGGAACCTTAAAGGGGAGGGGGAAGCATGAAGCCAGAGTAGCCGAAACAGATCCCTCTGGGGCCACCCGCGGTGCTGCAGTGTCGCACCTGTGGTCCCGTAGGTGGTCTTGCCTCCGGAAAGCTTTGTGGCAGATGTCACAGGTGTAAGGCCGCTCATCGGTGTGCGTTCGCTCGTGGATAAGAAGGTTATAGGACTTAGTGAAGTGGCGGCCACAGAATTTGCAGACGAATTCCTTCTTGGTCTTGGAAGGCAGGCGTCCTCTTGTTGGCTTCTTTTCTGGGGATAGCTTGGTCACGTCCAGGAGGGCGCCCAGCCCACCAGCAGGAGAGCCAGGGCCCTCCCCTCGGCCCAGCTTGGTGGGATCCTCTTGTGTGGCAGCCAAGGCCAGGTTAGCAAAATCAAAGCGCGGCTTGCTCTTTAGCGCTGCGCCGCTGCCTCCCGCGGTGATCTCTGGCTTAGGGTGAATGACGTGTGGAAACCAGGGAAAGGCTGGCAGCTGGAAGCGAGCGTCCACCAGGCTGGACACTGCACCTGGCACTTTAGAAAAAGAGGAACGAGGCAAGTGCATGGCTGGGTAGCCCAGCGTCCATTGGTGCAGATGCACCGCATGAAGAGCACTGAAACCATACAGATTGGGCAGGTGGTCCGAGGGCACTGTAGGCAGGCCATTCACTGCCTGAAGGAAAGAGTAATTGGTAAGCTGCAGGGACGGGTGGATGGGC
The DNA here is from genome assembly GCF_004785775.1 of Grammomys surdaster. Lineage (NCBI taxonomy): Eukaryota > Metazoa > Chordata > Mammalia > Rodentia > Muridae > Grammomys > Grammomys surdaster. The sequence goes on from NW_021604657.1 coordinate 6,278,511, forward strand.
ACCGGTGCTGGCAAGGTTTTGCTGCCCATTTCTGTCACTGGTAACCACAATGATTTCAATTATCTGCAAAGACAGGAAGAGGGTGGGGAGAGAGCCAAAGAGATGTTCAGTGTAGGTTATCTTCCTCCAGAATTCCAGTCCAGTTATACTCTCTCCCTCTCTTAGGGCAGGCAGGAGGTAAGACACAAAGACCCCACCCATGAATCCACCGCCCTCTCAAAATAGATGAGGATACAAGATGCAGGAGAGCTGTCTGACCAGAATTTTCTATGATGGTCAGACTCCCTCCAAATGGTGTCTGGCAGAGACATACATGTTGACAGAGCAATCAGTGGGAAACTAAGTCCTTAAAGACAGATACAACCAACTTAAAACAAAAGCCTGCTGTCAGCTGTGAAAGATGCAAAGAGGCACGCAGACACCAGATAGCCACATTCAGGCAAACCTGAAGCCACACAGAATTCTGCTGTGCTGCAACAGTAACAGAACCTGAGGAGGCACACTTACACATTCAGATTATCTTGTTCTGAACCAGAATCAACAAGAAGATCCAGAGACAAAGAACAGCCAGTGTTTTTATGGGACAACCCTGTACAAAATACAGGAGGCTTCAAATATGTATACCGCCCAGATCCTGCATGTTAAGCCAATGAAACCAGAAATTCCTACTTCATCGGGTAACTGGTTTGGTTTCCAGAAGCCAAAAGAATCAGGTCATCATCTTTAAAACTCTCACTCGGTCCTAAGTTTGCAATGTACCTTAAGACTGATTGGGGAATCCTGTGGAATTTATACTCCTGGTAGCTGCTTGCTAACTAACTCTCTAACCTTTGATGGTTCAGTCACCCTCATTTCAAGAAAGGTACTAACATCTATGTTGACTTCATATGAGAGAAGTCATGTGCTCATAGAAAAAAGGAGCAGGATGTTCAATCTTGTTATGTAGGATGAGAACTCTGGACAAGGTCAGTGTGTAGTACTAGTGCCAGGCCTTCATTACTGCAGTTTACTCTCTGACTGGAAGATCAGGGTTCTTGAATAAAATCTAAGGGGTGCCATGCCAAAATGACCAGGGCCACCAAAGCTGGCATCTTCAGGCTACTTTGCTCAAGTTACTCAGGATGCATGGGAAAGTAGGGGGCATCCTCTGTCCCTCTAGAGATTTCTAATTTGGATCTATATGGTGGAAGAGAGAAAAATGTAGGAAAGCAAAAACAAACAAACACCACAAGGGACCCTTGGAAAGCCTCTAAGCTTGGGGCTCACTGGCAATGCTGGGGTCATTGTCAGAGCAGGGTCCTTCCCCTTTCCCAGTTGGCAGCATCTGGCTTCTGATTTCTTTTCCTTTGAGCCAGTGCCTCTCTTCCTCACATCTGTCCTCTGTCTGAAGTGTTCTCTTTCCCTGATACAAGCTTCTTTCCTGACTGTCTTCACAGCTCAGCCCCTAGATATCTAAACACCTTCATCACTAAAGGCAAGACAGAGGGAGTGGAGTCAATTTCTTTTCTCTGCCTGAGGCTCTAAAATGTCTGGCTAGCCCAGAGATGCACAGAGTATGTGAGGAGGGGAGAAACCAAGGACACTACTGAGAAAACCTCTCTAGCAGCTAGTAGGAAGGTAGCTGATGATACAGCTAGATACAAAGGAGGACAGTGACTAGTAGCACAAAGTCAAGAGCAGGTTGGCTGAAATGTGCCTGCAATTAATTTGCCCCCCACCCCCCAATGTAAGGAGCACAAAATTCTGCTGAGGTCCAATCTAACTAGCTAGCAGGATGGCAATCATGCACCAGCCTTCTCTATTACTCAATTCACAAAACCTGGACCAGACAAACTAGGGTCATCTCAGATTTCTGGGACAAGGAAAAAGCAAAGTACAGTTGGCCTTGGGCTGAAGAGGAAACAGGGAACCCCTCTGGAGTAGGGGAGAAGACCTCCAACTTCTAAGCTCTGCAGGACATAGGCTAGTTGAATGCTCTTTGATTTGCCAACCCTGTTTCTCTTTCTTCCAGGCACTGGAAATTAGATCCTTATCATAGGCTCTATTGGAGCCAGCCTGGGCAATGAGGAGGCCACACTAGCCCCTCTCCTACTAGGCCTTTGGGATGGTGGCATCAGGACTCTGGCTTGAACTACTAGGCTTGGCATAACTCATAGACTTCTCCTGATTCTCCCTTGCCTCCCACCACAGAAGCCAAAAAGTCCGGCGAGGCCTTGGGACCCTGGAGGGGAGGTTCTTGCAACCTCTTTGCCTGATCTTATTCCCTCCAACATGCCATTTCTTTTTCTCCATGGACCAAGCAGTTTATTTTCTGTAGCTTCCTTAGGCGTGGGATCCCAAGGGTCATGCCAACGATCTTCCCCATGGACGAATTTCGTTAGAAACGTGAATCTTTACATCAGTACTAAAAATGGATCTTATGCAAAATCTGGTTTCAAGCGACCAGCTAAGAGGAAAATACAATTGCAGATATGCCACTGCGGTCTGAAAAGATGAGTGGAACACCGGGCCTCTCCAGCTCCAGTGCCCCCACCCTCACTCTGTCTTGAGCTTTTCATCCTTTACTCGGGCAGAGTCTACCTCTTCTAAGGCCCAGTACCTACTCCACGTGGAGCTCAGGACTGGAGACTTAGTAAGCTCTAGTAAATGTCCTGACTCGCTGCACTGAACTCAATTCGTGCCTCAGAGCAGGGGTCCATGCGGGGCACAGTCATTCGTGTCCCTCTTGAAGCAGAATGCCAATCCCGCGTCTGCCACCATCCCTATGGAGGGCATTAATGAAGTGTGCAGCCTATTAAAGTGGTTTATTCGGGGCTAATTGAGCGTGAGTTAGTTAACTGCTTTCATTAATGAGGACAGAGCGAACCCCACGAGTTTGTGCCTGAAGGAACCCAGCAGCATCCCACCCCACCCCAATATCATCCTTGACATCGAATCTCCATCTGGATGGTGACAGACTTCCGAATTCAGGTCCAGAGGACTGACCAACACCGGATACTTTAGCTGCATTTTTTTCCAACAAACGAGATCTAAGGAACCCACTTTCGTTCGCCATTCTGCTATACTGGGATGCCCGCTGTGTCCCCAGGAGTCGGCTTCCCAGTCTTAATGAAACCCGCAATTACTTTCGAGAGAGCCTGTGATAGACCATCTACCCACCAGTTCTTCTTGGTTCCCCTTCCCTGCCAGCCAGCCCACTCCTTCCCTGGGAGGCTGTGAAACCAGGAGGAAAGCTTTGCACGTGGCTCTCTTTCAAAGAGCCAACTTGCAAGTCCCATCCCAGATGAAATTCATCGAATTATTGCGACAAAGAAACCTTTGCCGCTAAACTGCTCCGGAGCCCACCCGGCTTGTGCAGGACTCTGCTAAGAGAGGGCTGCGCGGGAGAATCTTTATTCTTCTCAAGGATATTGCTGGGAAGGTAAGGCTCCTTCAGCAAGCAGCCGCCCTCACCTTGTCTCTCATTTTGACTTCCCATCTTTTCCCCTTAAACTTAAGTTAGGCGACTACCAAAGGAGTAAAAATGAATCCCCAAGCTAGAGGTATCTGCAGCCTCATGATTGTTCTGCTTCTGGGGCGTCCGGTCCTCGACTTAGAAAACAATGTCCGTTTGTGCCGCTCCCCCCCCCCAGCATAGCTCTCCCTATACTAGAAACAATCAAAGGTTATGATTTGCAGGCCTGAGGACACATTGAAACCCTCCACTAGAGATCATCTTAAACAGAGAGTCTGTGAGGCGGATGTCAGACTCGCAGCAGCCCTGTGGTCATGGGGTCTGAAGGCTTCCATTCTAAAGTACAACTCCACAAAAGAAGTGTTCGCATTAAAGCGCCACAGAGTTGGGGCAATGCACCTGTCCCGGATGCTGTGAGCTTAAGTTATGACCATCCACACACTCTCCCCTCTTTCTCAGCTAAGGAGGGATCAGTCTGGATTAACAGGGCACCCTGCAACAAAGTTTGTGTTCTCTGAAGTTGCTCTAGTTTCTTAAAGGAAGCCTGCAGAGTGCCTTATGAAATCTGTGGACACCTTACTGGAATATTGGAATTCTAGCTAGCCAAGCACGGCTGTATTCAATGGCCCAGGCCCTTCTGTCCCTTCTGTCCTCCCGAGGTCAGAGGCCAATAAGGACCCAGAGTTAGAAATCCTTCAACCAGCATCCCCATCAACCCTATGTTGCAACTGCTCTCACTTTCACAAAGATCTTGCAGCCTTCGTTTGGCCACAAGAACTGCCATCGAGGACACTGAAAAGAGGAGGCATCAGCTACAACAAGGAACCTGGAGTCAGTCTTGCCGGCATTCGCCTCGCTGAGCCCAGGGGCCCGAGGGCTGCAGTTACCTTGTTCCGCCGCGGTTCCCGGGCAGAGCGCGTCTGTGAGGGTCGTGTGCTGGACTTGAGTGACCAGAGACCCTAGAGCCCACTGGCACCCCTGAAGAACTAGAGTCCTGACGCTTCTCCAGCTGCGGTGACTCCAAGAGCCGGACACGCGGGAGCGCTCCGCAGCCCCGGAGTACTGCCCGCGGGGGGATCTGGTGAGCTTCGCTCCTGGCTCCCTTTCTGAATCTGAACCCGAGCCGGTGAGAACTTGCTGGGGAGAGGCCGAGCTACGTCTCACTCATCCCTTAGCACCGAGCCGCCTACTTATTTTAATCCACCTCCCCCTAACCCCCTCCCCTTGCCTCGCGATTCCTCCCCTCCCTCCCCTGCCCCCCAACTCTGCCTGCGCCTGCGCATTGGGAAACAAAGTTTTGCTGACCCGGGCAGCCGACTTTGGCAGCTGTACTAGCCTGCCCTCTGCTTCTTGACCGGTGTCCCTCCCGACAGTCTCACTCGACACTTTCTGTATTTTTTTTTTTTTTGAGACACATAAGGGCAAGCATTAGAAGAAACATCCTAGCGGACAACAGAGGGCTAGAACCGAGCATTTCAGAGTTCCGTTGCTGCGCTCTGGGACCTATGCTGGTGCCTATGAAAGCGGAGAGGAGCCCGGGGTGTTGCTACACCAGCACCTTAGCCATACGTGCAGTTTGTAATCTGACAAAGTCGCTGCTCTTCTTAGAATCTCCTCCTAGAAGTGACAGCCCCGTGGTGTGGAGCAGCGCTCTGAAACCAAATAGTGCTTGGGACGGGGCAGCGATTCTAGCAGAGCTGGCTCATTCCTGGTGCGGAAGGACAGATTACTGACTGCAGAGAGCCATAACATCCGAGTGCCTATGGCTGACCACAGACCCTGGGATGTGGAGTTCCACAGAAACGTCCGTGGCAGAGCTTATGGGGCAAAGAAGAGCTAGTTTCCTGAAACTCAGACCTCCCTGAGATTCCATTCTAAAGCTACAGACCAGTGGATCTGAGTTTAAAGAGCAGCTAGAGGCACTGGGACCACCGGGTCTGGGGAGCTGGTTTAGGTGGAGTTTGGAGAGGGTGTCAGGGCTCTGGCCTAGAACAACTACATTTTCCTCACTGTCCCCACCCACCCCCAACTATCTCTTTATTATTGATCCCTAGCACTGACCTACTGCTGACCCCAGTCAGCTGTCATCTCTCCCTACCACCTTTCTGGAATGCCTGACCTGGCTTCTTCATGGAAGAAGTTTTCATGGTGAGGTTTTCTGATTTCCTGACTTTGCCCCAGAGTTACTAATGCAGAGTGGCGCGGGAGCGCGCGCACGCGCGCGCACACACACACACACACACACAGAGAGAGAGAGAGAGAGAGAGAGAGAGAGAGAGAGACATTTGCAAACTCGCACATGCACATATCCGGCTTACTGAGGAGCAGGTACCACTTTAACACACTGGAATAGTTCTTTTAAAAGAGTCGCCCACTCTGCAGCCTTACTGTGCAAGGCTGATTCGATGTGATTTCTTGAGGTAGCAGGAGTTTGATTCCTATCACAGGGCGTGATCATGGAGGTTAAACCACATCCCTCCTCCCACCTCCATAATTGAAACAGACTTGGTCTCTACAAGCCTTTAGAACAGAACATAGCTTCTAGACTCTGGCTAACTTAGGCTAGACCAGGAAAGGAGAGAAAGACCGGCGACACTTCCCACAAGAGCCCCACTTGCAGCTTCCCACTGGTTACTGTCCAAGCAAGAGACCCAATAAGTGTGCCTATGATGTGCCTGGAGTCTTACAGCTGTCCATACTAGCAAGATCCTGACCAAAGGCTGCCCCTGGAAGCAGAGAATGCTGAGATCACCCTCTTCCAAGAGCTGGGTACAACATAGAAACAAAATCCAGTCAAGCATTCCAGGACTTCACAGACTTCCTTCCACTTAGGCTAAAGGGGTTTGTAGGTGCCAGTCTCAGGTTCCCATAGTAGGCAAAGCTTGGAGAATTTCCATACTAAGGGCCAAAGTTTCCCAAAAGTGTTAAACAAAATAAAACCTCTGGCTATTGGCTAGTATACAGCAAAAGTAAAGACCCTCCTGAGACACGTACACACTATCCCCTCTCCTTCTGAGGAGTCTTTACAACTCAGTTCTCTATTTCATCATTCTTTTTTTCTTTCTCCAAAAAAAAGAGCTTTATCATCTCCAATCTCCTCCACCAGGTTCGTGTGTGTGTGTGTGTGTGTGTGTGTACGCCCCCCCCCCCAGCACCACTCTTCATTAGTAACTCTGGAGCAAAGTCAGGAAGTCAGAAAACCACCCGCGTGCGAGCATGTGCATTAGAGAGAGACAGAAACAGAGAGAGACAAAGAGAGACAGAGAGAGAGAGAGAATAGGTTACCTACATTGGCAAAGCAGTGCTCTGATTCTAGGCAAAGAACATGCAAGCAGATTTTTTTTTTTTTAATTCTACTTTTACCTGGAAAAACTGACCTGGCCTCCAGACTGGGACTGAGAGGACTCAGAAGGCATAGGAAACAAGGTTGGGACCCTGGCCTTTGGCTCTCAGACATTTTCAGGGAGTTGGTTAACAAAGCAGGACAGGACTGTGCAAGACTATGTACCCGGAGACTGAGGTCACCTCAATGGGCTTAGATCCCTGACATCTAAGGGACTGCATCCCAGGTCAGCCACACCATCAGAGCACTATGAAACAAAATTCAAGACAACCTAGAAGTGGAGAAGTGCTTGCCCCCACTGTGAGTCCCTTGGTGAGCGACCCCCCCAACCCCAAAGCATGGATCCCAGATGTACTGGAGGCCATCCAGGGTCCTGTTTTCTTCTGAGTGTGACTTGGAGGAAGAAGTCCCAGAAGCCCCAGAAGCCACCGACCATTCCGTGCTCTGTTCTAAGAAGATCAACTTGCTAGGATATTTCTCCCATCTGTTTAAGAGAAATTGGCCAGACTAAGCAGGACAGGAACTAGTGGGTGGAGGGCAGGGCTCAGACTACCTGGGAGGACATGGGTATTTTTAAAGAAGTTACATTCGTTTAAAAGCCTCCAGGATGTTACGTTTCCAACCTATTTCATGCCATAGATGGTCTGTACCCAGAGGTGCTGTTGGTCACATCAGCCCAAGAGCCCACTGAAGATGAGGAAACTCCTATCGCACCCACGCCTCATTCCTGGGGTCCACAAACCCTGCCTCTCAGAACTTCCCCTGACTGAGACTATAGCTTAGGCTCGCATAGAGCCTGCAGCGGGTAACCAGATTCAGCAGCTACCACTCCTCTCTGACTCTCCCTTGGCCACTGCTTGCCTGTTCCTTGGATCCAGGATGAACGCCCAAGATGTTCCAGATTCTGTGGGAGTTGATCACCTGGAGAAAGGGTACCCACTCCAAAGAGAAGTGTTCTAGCCCTGGGCCGGCCGTAGCGCTCTTCCAGGTCCTGGTAGAGTGCAGGCAAAGCGCGATCCCCAGCCTTCTCTAGAACTTTGACCACAGGGAGTGCAGTCACTGCGGCTGAGTCCTGGCTGCCTTTCCCCTCAGGCTTAGCCTGGTGATTTTGACCTCCGCTTGTCCTCTTGTTCTAACCCCAGTCCCCTTTGCCCATCGGGAAAGAAAAGGGTGCAGCCTGTCTTGAAGTTAAAAATGATTTGGGTGGTCTCCGCTTGTTTTTTAAAATCTTGAACCGGTACCTCTCCACAGATACACAAACGTGATCTCATCTTGATAAATGGAATTTACGAAGTGTTGTTTCCACAGCAAACTTTCCTGCAACTAGTTTGCGGACGTCTTGGGGGGAGCCTTCTCATTAACTCTCCCCCCCCATATGCAAGATTGGAACCTTCAAATAGTGAGGGGATTTAGCTTTCCCCGTGTATTCATTGAGATGATGAATTGTAACGGCTCAATAGTTCCTTTGGAACCATTATAGTCAGTCAGGTAAAAATCTAGCTCGGAGGAGGAGGGGTTAAATTTTGGAGGTAGGCAACACAGCTTATGTACGCGGTTGGGACCTTAATGGCTCTGAGAATCTACAAGCTAGCCAGGGTTCTGAGAATAGAAGCCTGTGGATCATGCTACCGCAGATGTTTGTTGTTGTGACAGAGACAGAGACAAGTTACATACCCAAACTGAAAGGGAAAGTGAACACCATTTTCCCAGATGTTTCCCGCATCCTAAGTTCCTTGTGAACATCTAAGCATCTTCTAATTATTAAAGGAAACCACAAGACATCTACGTGGGTAAATACCTTTGTCTTTGTTTCTGTTCGAAGGAAACACAAATATACACACGGAATTGCACGAACTCTGTTTACAATACTCTTCGGTAAAATAGAAAGATACTGACTTGTACAAAATATGGGCGAAGGGCACGGTAGAGGTTTAAAAATGAGTGGTTAGAATTATTTTCGACACACAACCACCTGTGCTCTTGTGGAACTGAATTGTTCTTTCCTCCAAGGTTGGAAGTGAGCACATCAGAAAAAAATGTCTAATAAAGCAAGATAAAATGGAGAAAAGTTGTTTCGGTGGAGTTGTGTGCAATTGGGGTGGAACCCTGGATTAGAATCACCTACCATACCCGCAGCGCTGCGTGCTGGACCTGTACAGGGCATCGAAGGAAGGAGCACTCCAGGTAATTAAACATTTCCAGACACTGGAGGGCTGTTACCTGCACAGCGATTTCCGGCTGGGGGGCTCTGAACACGGCTGGCTGCGAAGTTTTTTAACCAAGTTCTACGACGCAATCATGAAGAAAACGCGCCCCCTGCTGGCGAGGAAGCGACATCTCTCCAGTGCCCTTTCCTAGAAGAGCCAGGAACCCAACTATCCCTTTTTTATTTTACCCAAGTGGTTTTCAAATGTTTTCTTTTTACTTAACTAGCATACGAAATTTCCCATTGGTGCTTTAAAATTACGTGCACTCTTACTCGTTTAGAAGAAGGGAGAATTCTTCCCCAACCCCTTTGAAGGTTTGTGTTTTCTTGCATCAAATCAGACATTTCTGATTTTTAATTTAAAAAAAAAATAGTCTGAAGTCTTTAGCATTTTTCTGCCTCCAGAGCGTTCTCATCTTGGGAATCACTATGAATAAAGATCTGGGGAAGGTTTGTGGTTCTCGGAGCTGGACTGGGTGTTGTGCCTCCTGCCCAGGCATCCTGAGGTGAGGTTGCCGCTCCCTTACTCTCTCATCAGGGCTCAGTACTCACTGGAGCACATTATCCTCACAGATCTGTTTCAGACTCTCTGAAGAAGCATAGGAATTGAAAGAGAATCTGCTTCTGTGAACCATTTCCCCCTAAATTCTTGAGGCTACTTGTGCTTTACTGTCTTCTATTTGCATTTCCTGTTCCGTTGTTGTTGAGTTCTCTATGAATGTTTTAATTGGACCCTTACTTTTTCTTGTTATCAATGCACAGGCTACTTGTGCTTTACTGTCTTCTATTTGCATTTCCTGTTCCGTTGTTGTTGAGTTCTCTATGAATGTTTTAATTGGACCCTTACTTTTTCTTGCTATCAATGCACAGGCTCTCTGACAGAGACCTGAACACAGAAGCCCTAAGATTCTCCATGAAAAGAAATCTCTGGACAGTCCCCAAGCTACAAAGGAAACGCAAGGTCTAAGAGATCACAGCAGTAGCGTCTCTCTCTCTCTCTCTCTCTCTCTCTCTCTCTCTCTCTCT
>NW_021604657.1:6288639-6294744 GCF_004785775.1 Grammomys surdaster
CTCTCTCTCTCTCTCTCCCCTCCCCCCACCCCCTCTCCTCCATCCATTGCCCTAAAACAGGACTTTCCTGTACAAAGTTGAAATTAGACAGACCACAGAAAATGTAGATTGAATTTGCTTCAAGCCACAAGGAAAAACAAAGTCCCTAGATAAAGGCTCATTTGTTTTTTCTGGTCCTGTGGTGCAGAGTCAGGTGGTACTTTACTCCTCGGAGCAAATTATTGAGAAAGTCAGACACACACACACACACACACACACACACACACACACACGACCTCCATCACCACTACCAACAAAAACAACAACAGCGACACTACAGAGATAGACAAGCCTGTAGCAAAGGAGAGATCAACGTTCTGCCTGCTCCAGACCAAGAAGATACCATCCTTCCTGGTGTTTATCGTTACCTTTGTCCCACTAAGGAGTAGAATGTAGCCATGTCATTCTCATCTTTAGCTTTCAGGAAAGGATCCCAAGTGATTGGACCTCAGTTCTCAGGACACTATCATATGTGCAGCTCTTGCCTCAGTCACTCAGAGGCTCAAAGTGCTTGATCTTGGTGCTTCAGTAATATTACTTATCCAGTGGACAGGGGCCATGTGCCTGAGCCTCCATGCCAAGCCACCAGAGTGGTGGCCCAGGTCAAAGAGAAGCTGTTGCCCTCTGAAACTTGGAAATCATCCTTTTTAGTGCTGTGTTTTAAGTGTGGTGTTCCTCCTACAAGAGACTTGAACTTGAACACCAACTTTGGGTAGATGTGAGCGTCAGGTTAGAGTTGAGAACACTGAATAAAGGGGCTAATCCACAGTGAGAGAACCAGCTGAGAGGGAAGCACTCTGCTAGAAAAAAAAATGACCTTTCTGATTTGTATGAAATCAGAAGAGGGGACATTTATGATACGTGTCGTATCACAGCTCAGTGGACTATCTGCACCAAGCCAGAAAACCCAGTACATTATGTTAACCATCCACAAAGACCAAGCATCTTTTCTCCATAGTCTAAACTGGTCCCAGAATACCAGCCCTAACATAGCCCTATTTCCTCTGATGACTCCAGGAAAATCCATTTGCTTATAATGAATCCAGTTTCCTAAAGATTTCACTATCGAGCAAAGTATTGCTCAAACACTTTGAGCAAATACAAAATATAAGAAAGATATTATGTTATTGTTGATATGTTTAACGCAAAAGGATGAGTTGTGCTCTTTTGGGTGTATTTAAGTATTAGTTTACATGTGATTGATTAACAATAGGGAAATGGGAAAAATTTAAAACTAATTATTGTAACTGGTATATTATAGATAAAAGAATTACCGGATTCTTAATCTCATTTACTAGTCAGCTTATGACACACGTTCTAGGGGATTTTTATAAAGGGAAAGAGCCATGTGTTGTAGTGGGAAGTGTTCATCTTAAGTTTTTGGTAGTCAGGGGCAGTTGTAAAAGACCACAAGGCTTGCATGGCTGACAGAAGAGCTCATGCTGCATTGATGGCAAAATGACTCAAGGTTGCAGGTGTCTGCAGCACAGTCTGTCTAACACAGGATCTGCCGGTCTTCTGTAACCTGGTAACAAAGGCGTGAGCTAAGGATAAGGAGTGACAGACTAACGCCTGGCCACAGAGCTCAAGAGCAGTTCAGTGAGATAGTACTTACTGGGATGGTGGCTGAGAGTTAATGTTAAAGACTTAAACGAAGGTGCTAACTCACTTGCAGTTTGCCAAAATGAAATCCACAGGTCTCGTCTTCAACACTGCTGATTTAAGAGATCTGAAGAAGATCCCAAGTCTGCTTCATTTAAAAAGAAGAAGAAGAAGAAGAAGAAGAAGAAGAAGAAGAAGAAGAAGAAGAAGAAGAAGAAGAAGAAGAAGGAGAAGAAGAAGAAGAAGAAGGAGAACAACAACAACAACACAGGTGATTCTGACAAAACTCTTTAGATAATACATATTTGAAGAACAAACTGCCAAGCACAGCTCTACCCACTATCAGGCAGTGATGTTCCTGAAACGGGTCCTTCACATTCCTGCAGGCACACAGGTCTTCCCAAAGTAAGTCCTGAGGATTGAAAAGTTAACTTGATTCAAAAATGTGGCTCTTCAGTAACACCGTATACCTCTTGCCAACCATCATGTCTCTATAAAGAAAAAAGGTTGAGCATGGACTTCTAAAGCCTTTTAAGTTCCTAACCTCTAAAACTCCACTGCCTACTAGTGGGAGAATGTTGTTTAGAGGCAGGATGCACACAGGTTTGTTTCTAATCACATCGTAAGAAGGCTCTCTGGTGACTAGCACAGAGGGTTTATACGAATGCATAATTCTCTTAGGTCTTAGAGAAATACCCATCTCTGTTCAGAACAGAAAAGTCATTTTCCTAGGAGTAAGGTAGCTCCCTTAGAATTTCAGAGAGTCTGGAGACCAACAGTAAACATAATTGCCATAGAGACAGAAGATACATGTTTTCCGAGCAGGAAGTATGTCCAGTTTGCAAGAGAAACTCAGATCTCTAAAATCATCCAAAAGGTATTTTGCCCCACACCCCTTTCATTGCAGTTTGTTGAGTATCCCCCAGACACTGCATAGAGGAATTTCAGCTAGCCGAATAAGGAGCCATAGGTATGTCCGTTCACGCTGCACATTTTAGACTTTCTCTTAGGTAGAGAGTTCTCCACACAGAGATGGTCTAGATAGCCCAATGGGAACACTAGGCTAGCTAATTGCTCTTGTGTTAACAGGGATTAAGATAGTAGGCAATAAACAAAAGAATTATTTGCTTTTAATTTTTTTCATTTCTCTTTACAGTACTTTCCAATTTTTGTTTTAATAAAATCCCAGTGTCCACATCTATAATTCTACAAGTAGCATAAATTGTTCTATGCTTTTTATTTTAGAGGGCTGGTGTGTACATAGTTAACAACAGCAACATCATCATCATCAACAACAACACACATACAGTGTTTATGGAACTGTTTATAAAGATGGCATGGGTGAAGCTGTCTAGAAACCCCAGTATAACAGAAAATGCCTGTGAATCCAGTCACTAACACCAGCTGAGTGACTTTGGTCATGAAGGAACCAAGGTCACAGTAGGAAACAGGTTTCTTGTGTGTGTTGCTTGCAGCAGGAGGTCCCTCTTCTGCTACCCCTTTCTTATTCACAAACAAATGAGAATCAGGGCCTCTGCTATAGCTGTGTTGGTAGCTGGGTCTAGACTAAGCCTCTAGAAATCGAGTGAAGACCCTGAAGGCAGTAACCAGACATAAGGCTATCACTGACCCTCTCGTCCCCGGACTTGGGCAGGTGATCTACATGAGCTTAATGAATTCTCTTAAGCAAATTAAGAAACCCACCATGGTGGTTCTTCTCCCTTTCTATCTGAGAAGAGATAGTATACAGCTTTTCCTGAAGTTACACAGCTAGGAAAATTTGCAGTTAGGACTCAAACCAGGTGTGTTTGATACCAAAGCCAAGTTTCTAATGGCAACACCCTGGATTCCTAGTGGTCTGTTACGAACATCAGCATTATCTGGCAGCTTGATGGGAATACATCAGTATAGGCTCTGTCTCAGACCTACTTTTCCAGAATCTGAATGTTAATACAACCATTGTAGTCATAGACAGGTACATAGATATTTGCCCTGCACATCATTCTAATCCCTGGGCCCAGGCACTAGTCTTGCTTTAGTGCTTATTCCTAGAACATAAGAAGGAGAAATCAAGCAAAATTCTAAAGCTTAGAAAAAAGATAAAACAAAACACAAAGGTTCTTGAAGAAGCCTGAATCCTAAAGCTGCTCACACTTCTACTTTGGTCCTTTAGTAAGTCAATGCCAATTGGTCATCAATCTGATTGGCTCTCTCCCAAGTGACCTCCTCCATCCCTGGTAGCTGGAATTCAGGTTGCCTAAGCTAAGAGTCTCTGAGAAAGACCAGAATCTTCTACATGAGAAAGGCAGGCTTCTAAACTTGTACTCCTGAAAGTAGGAGCCAGAGATGAGCCTGAGCACGATGGTAATTGGGCAGCAGTGGTTCTGCCCCACCCTCCCACATCCTAGCAGAAGGAGAAATACTAGTTCATAGATTCCTGATGGGGGCATCCACTTAACACAAGTACATAGACATTGATGATGTCTGTGCATTGTTAAGGCTATCATGCTAATCTTGGCACAGTACCATTTTTAAATTTAAAAGGCATTGCTAATTAGCAGTGTTAAAATTATGCGAAGGATTGATGCCTTGGAAATCACAATGTTTGTAAATGTGCTGTCTCTTGGATCCTCCAGATCTCTGTCAAACTCAATGTGTTTATTATATCATTCCCAGTTGAAGCTCGACCAACAAAAAGGAAGTCAGTTACAGTGAGTGTATTCCATCTCTTTCACCTCACATTTTTATAATCAAATGTAGAAGATGCCTACATTGAAGCAAAAAACTAAGCCTAGCTATGGAAAGCATTTGAGGGTATTGTGGTCTGGGTAGAGTCCAGAAGGCATTGTCTCTCCTTCTCTGGGTATGTCTTCTCATCTGAGAGCCTAGTGTATTCAGCTGATACTCTCTGACCATCCTTCTTATTTGGAGTTTGAGGGAGGTGGGGATGGCAACCATCAACACATCAGGGGATTGCGCATTTTAAGAGGAGTATCTGGAAAGAATCATGTTTAAACAGAGAAATGGTAGAATTCCCACTATTAAAACACTGTATATAAAATGTTCAGGGGAGACTTACACTTATCATCTTTGACGTTCCCATTTCAAAGTTGAGAATTTTGATGCCCTAAATATGACTCACCAACAACAAAACTGCAACTGGGAACCAGCTGTCCCTGAAATGGGTGAGTAGTCTTTGAATTCACTACACACTCTCCAGTTTTCGTGATTTAAATCTTGAAGTGGGGGCTGGCTCACCAATGGCCTCTGTTTACTCTGTTTGTATAGGACAAGACCACATTCTGCAGTGATGCTTCTGGTGAGGGGCTCCTTGTGGACACACAAGGATGCACAGATGCAAGTGTGCCCACGCCTGGGGGTTGGATGATTGCTGTTCATTGTAGCAGCTTTATGAAAACATTAAATGTCATTACTTATTTCTTCATGTCCAAAATGTATACTTCAACATTTTTCTTCTGTAGACAAGTGTCGCTTTTACTGCAATCTTCAGGCCAGATGTTCTTGGTATAAGTGGTAACAGCTGCCATGCTGGCAAGAGTGTGGCTGCAGCCAAGTCACTTACCAAAAGGGCCCCAGAGCTGTCTGTTCAAGAACACTGACATGGCAGAAGAAACCCATACCTGGCCCTCCCAGGCTTCTTGGGAAATCTTGTGAAGTCTGGTACAGGGGCTTTGGGGAGGGCATGCTGCCAAACCCAGGGCTGTGTTTGCTTCTTCCTTGGTGATGAGCTGGGGATGCAGGCCAGGGAGAGCCAACTCCTTCCCTTCAGGCTTCTTTCAAAGCATTTGTAGTGCCATCGCCCATTACCCACATCCTCGTTTGTCTGGAGACCAAGTCGCTGCCCTTGCATTCTGTCACACTCACCACAGCCTCCTATGATCTCAAGTTGACATTGTATTGTTTTTGAATTTTACTCGACTCACAGCCGCCTGGTAGCATTTATCTTCTCAGCTCCCTTGGGCCTTGAAGAATTCCTCAATAAGGTCCTATCTCAGTGTCAACATTTCCAGAAGAATACAAGTACATTTTGCTTCCATCTCCAGCTAAACCCAGAGACTTGATTCACCCAAAAAGTAATTTTTGCCTTTGCAACTTTTTTTTCTAAATGGCCCATTATCCAAAAATTGTCACCTTGTCAAGAAAGGTTGACTTTATAAGACACCAAAAGTCATGGAAGAGCAAACAAACACAAACACACCCTTTACATCACACAACAGAGCTGTGGGTGGTTGTAGCAAGATGCTTCATCCAAGAGATGGTGAGCTCTGGGGCTGGAGAGATGGCTTAGCAATTAAGAGCACTGACTGCTCTTCCAGAGGTCCTGAGTTCAATTCCCAGCAACCACATGGTGGCTCACAACCATCTGTAATGGGATCCAATGCCCTTCTGGTGTTTCTGAAGACAACTACAGTGTACTCACATATATATATATATATATATATA
>NW_021604657.1:6294844-6360203 GCF_004785775.1 Grammomys surdaster
AGAGAGAGAGAGAGAGAGAGAGAGAGAGAAAGCGAGCTCATTCAGACTACGTCCTGGTTCCGTCAGTGAAGCCATTTCCAATAGGAATAAATCATTAGGTGTTGATCCTGACTGCCTGGAAACAAAGGACGGATGTCTTCCTAGACCTGAGTGTTCACTTTAAGAGACCACTAGTCAGCAGCAGTCATTGGCTCTGGACTTCCATGATTAGCCCAGACACAGTTACTGTCCAGCGCCTCTGTATGTGATGAAGCAAGTTCCTCCCTATAGACCAACAAGTGGTAGAAAACACTGGGCTTTGAGATATTGTAGGACAGCTTCTCATCCAACTTTGTTTTTTTTTTCCTGCAGCTTTGTCTTGGACAAGCTGCTAAATCACTTGCAACTTTCATTTTCCATCTGTAAAATGGGAAGTGGACATGTCCTATGGTTTTGTTGTGATTGATGTGCCAGCATTTGTAGTCTTTGGCATAAAGAGATTAACTGCTTCTTCCAATGCTGGTTTCTTCACCTCTTCAATCAAACAGTGTTAGGGAGGAATCTATTCTCAAATTCAGGACTGTTTCCAAGGCTGATGCTATAATATATATATGTGTGTGTGTGTGTGTGTGTGTGTGTGTGTGTGTCTGTGTGTGTGTCTGATATATATGATATATATATATGTGTGTATATGTATATACATGATAAATATTGTATACACACACACACACACACACACACCAAGACTGTTCAGTTATGCTCTCTGATTACTGGAGTCCTGAAAACTCTTAGACATGCAGGAGAAGGGCATGAGGAGGAGACTAACAGGCAGTTTTCTCCCATTTCTGTCCATGTTGCTATAGCAACAGGCCTTTACACAGCATCAACAAGCTCTAGTCTTTGATTTCTTCCTTTGCCCCATTATATCACTGTCACTTAGTGGGCAATGTCTTGTCCCAGACACTATAGACTTCTTACTCTAAGCTCTGAAAGCCTCCGCTCCCCACAAGACTTAGTCTAATTCTTTCTGCAGTATCTACCTTCTGCACTTTTAGGTTCTGATAACACCAAGCCACACCTTTGTTCTCTAACTCTGACATTGTTGTCCCTGCCCCACTCCCCCTCCCAGTGCTATGACTCTATCATCTGATCATGCCATTTTATAGATCAGTCTCTCTCTGTTGAGATGCCCAGTGTGGCTTGTTTTCCTGGCAAGATCATGACTGTCACAGGGACTGTATGTCCCAGTTTGCTGTGATTGTCCTCATTCACCCTTGTTTTCCTGGCTTCTTGTGTAATTTAACATTTGTCCCAGACAAAACTGTCCTGATTTTGATGATCAATTGTAAAGCCACTCGAGGTATATTGCCCCCAATCAATAGAATATGGAAGCAGAACTTTATGTGCCTGCATGTAGTAGGCTTCTTTTTTACATATTTTAAATTAGCTGTTGGCCTAGAACATAGTGGGTGTCATTGTGACATTTTCATACACATGTTCAATTGTATTGTTTTCTTTTTTAAATTTTAGTTTTCACTGAATATTTCCATTATAAATGGGCACTGGGTTTCAGAAAGGCTTTTCCAAAGACACTGAACACAATTCTCCATGCTTTTGGACCCTCTCCCTTCTCCCCTACTCCCTTTGTCCTCTTCTCTTCCAATTTTATTTCTACTTTTATGTCATATATAATTACACATACATATGACATATATGTATATAAATATATGACTTCATATATGTATATGAAGCTTAGGAACCACATATAAGAGAACACATACAATATTTGTCTTACCGACTCTGGTTTAATTCACTTAATGTAATTATCCCCAGTCACATCCACTTTTCTGTAAATGACATGGCTCTGCTCTTCTTTATGGCTGAGGAATTTTCCATTGTATATAAAAGTTATCTTTTCTTTCTCCATTCTCTGTTGTTGGACATCTAAGTTGGTTCCACACGTAGCTGGTGTGAATGGTGAATGGTGTTGCATTGAACTTCGATGTGAAAGTGGCTAGGCTTCTTGTTGTAGGTTTCTATAGTTTCTCTTGGATTCAGAGCCACACTTGTTTTCTCTCCCTTTTTTAAGGGCTGGTCCTTGACTGTGGCTTGCTGCTGGGGTTCCATGAACATTGCCTATCACATCTTCCTTGTAATTTTGCAGTCAGCCAGTGTGTGACTACTGCATTCATGTTCCTGTCCCAGATGGACCTTTGAAGGAAATACATCTCCTCTCCAATCTAGAATACCTCATGTACGAAGACACCAGTTTGAACATTGTTATAATATTTTAAAATATTTTAAAATGATTTTTATAACATGGTTAGTCTTAGCTCCTATGCAATCTGAAAGTGACCGGAGCCTCACTGAGCCATTGATCAAGAAGTTCTCTTTGACTGACAGAATACTCTGTGCTTCTCTTAGTTTCTCACACTGGGCCCACTTCTGCTCAAGCATCACTTGCCTCTGTCACAAGCTGGCTTCTACCCCTCTCACCTCCAAGCCACGTTGAGTATTACCCCATCTCATTTTGACACCTGTCACTTATCGATTGGACTTAGGTGTCTTCAAAAGAAGATTTTATATTATAGTCCCTTTGAAGGCATCCTGACTTTAACTAGTTAACAGTGTCCTTTATAGACACATTTATCCTTTGAATACCTCTCAGAATGCATCAGTGTTCTTTTTCACTTGTGTCCAAGCTCCATCGAGTTCACACCCATGCTCTCCTTTTCCCTTCTCTACCACCCAAGCTCACTCAAGCCAGGACATTTTCTACTTCTTTACATTGCTCATGTTATTTCTCATCTTTGAGTTCACTTCTCCCCATCGACCCTAAATGTTCCTCTACATCATTCTTCTTAAGCCTCTTCTGAGACACAAGGCTGAGCCAAGTGTCCTTCTTCTGTACCACCATTGTCCTCTGTCACAAACCCTATCATTGCACTTGCCAAATTATGTTGAGACCATCCCTTATGTGACCGTCTTTTCTAGTGGGCTTCCCTGTAGGCACCGAGGATAAATGATGTGTCTCACGTGCCTCGGTACTCACTGTGCCTAGCACAATGCCTGTCATAGCAGAAGCCCTTGATAAATGTTTGTTGACCTAAACTTAATATGTTTTTTGCTGAATGACTGAGTGACATTCCATAGACTGCCATTTTTTTCTCCCCTGGACACATATTTATCTCCTTCTTCCCCTGCCAAAACCCCAAAGATTGCTTCACTGTGCTGTATAATCTTTCTGTCAGGTCTCTGACACACAAAGCACATGTAATCATTCCATTATGAGGCCTGGCACTAAGTTTCAGCCAAGTGTTCAGATTTATTAGACCTTGTACCAGGAAACCAGCGAGGCAGGGGCTTAGAAGGATTTCCCAAAAGGGTGGAAATGCTCCTGGACATCAAGGCAATTCTTAGCTCCACTGGGAGCCTCAGTTATCCTTACAGATTGTGTTGCCCCATCTTCCTTTTTGAATGTGGGCAGCCCACTGCTGTGATCTGATATGGAGCATGCAGTGTGCTCTTTCCACATTTGTGATTATATCACAAAATAACAAGAATGTGTTGTACCATGGACCTGCCATTTGGGGGTAAGAGCAAGATGAAGAGAGTTTGAACGTCTGTTCACTTGAAAGTACCTGTCTTTCTTGGAGTAGTTTGCTAATTTGGCATGTTTGTGTGCTCCTCTATGTGCAAAGGCAAGGTATAGAGGGCAGACAATGTATACTCACCATGCATTCCAACATCCTTCAAGGATGTGATTCTCCCTGTTGTCTAGGGAATGTGTTCTATCTAAAATCCTGTCTAAATCCAAATCCTGTCTAAACCTTCAGGCTCAACTAATCCTACCTCCTCTAAAAAGCTTCACCAGACATTTCAATTTCTAAGCCTTTGTCTTGACATTCTGAAAACAAATGATGCCTTTATTACTTGCTTTCCTTGTTGCTGTAACAAAATACCCAACAGAATCACAAAAGAAACTTTAGGGAGGAGAGGTTTGCTGCAGCTCAGCTATTGGGTAGAGCCCATTGTGATAGAAATGTGGATGGGTAAGTGTGAGTCTATTGATGGTAACAGAAGTATCAGGCAAATGATCCCATCAGGAAACAAATAGGTTAGTTCATGTTGATACTCAGCTTGCCTTCTTTTCCCTTTTGTTCAGTTTGGGGACTTAGAACATGGGATGGCACCAATCAGTTTTAGTGTGATTCAGTTAAACTTCTCTGAGAACACCCTCAAAAACAACCTCAGAGACATGTGTCCTAGGGGATTCCATATTTAGTCAAGTTGACAATGAAGATTAGATCCTACAGTGACCAATTGTAGCACCCCATTGTCTCATCATAAAGGGATAGGCTAGTGTGGAAAACCCTAACCTGTGATTTGAAAAGTTCACATACTTTACTCAGTTTTTTTTGTTTGTTTTTTTTTTTTGCTTTGTTTTGTTTTGTTTGTGAAATTGGCTAAATTATTTTCATTTGGTGGCTTTTTCTCCTTTCTCCTCTTTTCCTTCTCCGCTTTATTCTCCTCTAATTCATGTCTCTCCTAATACTATATTGTACAAAATAACTGCTCTAATGCTTCATGTCAACTTTTATGGGAAAGATCAAATGACATACATGGGAAAATACTGTTAGGACTATAAAGCACATCCTAGCAAAGGGTCTTGGTTAGAAGGAAAGCCTCGTAGACCGTAAAGCCTTATTCCATTGCCTCTGCCTGCCTTCAAGATGTGGTGGTAGCTGAAGCCAGGCAGTAGCTGCTAAACCACTAAGAGATTTTGGAAGAATAAACTCCCAAGATAGAAATTACATTTTAATTAAATGAGTAGTTATTGCAAAATATTGTTAAGGGGGCCTGAATACGAAGGACATTCAGTGGAATGCTTAACTCTAGGTACAGTCAGAACATTTACTCATTCTTATACAATTCACAGTTAATAATTAGTATGAATGTCAGATACCATCTATTTTAGACCAAATTATCCTGCTCTTAAATTCATATTAAAGCCCAAATCCCAAATGTTAGGCATTTGAAGGGAGGGATTCACTCTCAGTTTATTCTGTGTTGCTGTAATATAATATGCTGTATTAGATCATAAATAAAGAAAAGAGCGTATTTGGTTCATGATTCAGGTGGGTAGAAAGTCCAAACATTTGGTGCTGAAGCCTGGTGGGAGTCTCCTGCATGGATCATACATACTGCACAAAGAGAAGACAAAGCTGGATTGTGCTTTCAGAATGACCAGCTTTTGTGGGAAACAAATCACCCTAGTGAGACCAGGATTAGTCCTTTCACAAAGTAGTCAACATGAAGATTGGTAGCAACAAACGGCAGTCAAGTGACAGCAGGAGACAACTGGGTTTAGAAGAAGGTGTGACCTTATGCCCTTAACAACATAAAACAGTTAGTGCTCACTGTCATCATTCTGTCTCTCAACACATGCACATATGCACATAGACACACAGACACAGGCACACACACATATACACACATGTATACAGACACACATACATATGTACACACATACACACTTGCACACACAGATACACAAATCTACACACATACACAGATAAGCACACACATACACTCACACACAAGTACATACATGGACACATGCACTGAAACACTCATACAAAGACACACACACACACACAAAGGCCATGTGACACACAGTGGCATAATGGCCATCCACTAGCCAGAAAGAAAGCCCTCACTGGAAGGCACTCATATTCATACTCTGATCTTCCATTCTCAGTCCCACAAACAGTGAGAAATATGGGACAGGATGTCATTGCTGCCTGAGCTGTCCAAGACAAGATGCAAGGCCAGGAGATGCCATAATAAAGGACATTCAGTCTTTGTCCCTCCTGGTATTTCTAGTCCATTGGGGAAGGGATACCAGTGGACAGGCACAGCCAAGCAAAGCAGCATGAAATACATAGAGGGCAGCAGCCAGGGTGCTACTGTAGGGCCACAGAAGAGCACTTCATTTGTTCCTGCAGCTTCAGGAAGGGTCTTCTTGGACAAGTAAAGACAAATTAAGAAATGCAGACTACAAATAAGGAACAAATAAGAATCCAGGGAGCAGGTGTCTGGGGACAGTCTAGGGAGAGATTTACAACCAGGCTGCCAAAGCTTACATTATAATCCCCTCACTGGCTAAGGCCCTTGACAGAGCTCCTGCAGAAGCCAGCACCTTCCTCCACACTGGTGTATTTGGAGTAAGAAGTCTATCCCAGATCAGTTAAGTCCAGTGCCTCTTCCCTCTCTGACTTTTCTAGGGCTACTTCAGGAGAGAGTAAAGATTCTTAGAAAACCCCTATGTCCACTTTCCACAACAGCCAGGCAACACAGCATGCGAGGCAACACAGCATGGAAAGACAAGAGGATCTATTTGAATATGAGTGTTTTCAGCCCTCACCACCGGAAGTATGTAGATAGAGGAAAGATGGCATCTATGGAACTAGAAATTTTTCTGTGAAAAATGTTTTCAAAGCTTATAGCTCCAACATGAAATACCTTCTGTGGAGGCTTTTTTTTAAGATCTCAAAAAGAACTGCAGGAATATTAATACCAAGTATAAAGATGAAATAAAATTCCCAAAACTACAAATTAAATATGAAAACATTTAATCAGCTATATTAGGAAAAAGACAAAGTTACTTTTCTTTGTATAACACATTTTTATATCAAAGAATGTACAGCTGGAAGTGTAGGGGGAAATCTATTACGGAGATATATCAGGCAATTAATTATTTAAATAGTAATTTCTTCTGTGTTGTGATGTATATGATATTTGCCATCTTTGAATATTATGTACCTTTTTGTAGTTTTTTCCTCAAACTTAACGAGTATTCACCTTCATAGCTCATTTTATTTGCAAGTTTGAGTAACGTTTGTTTGTCATTTTGTTTTGTAAAGAGGACTTTACAAATCAGGCTTCTAAACCTGGTTTTTATCCTGGGATTAATCTATGGCAACCAGCCATTTCTTCATAAATGGCTGGTCTCTTGAGTAGTTTGTAAATGCTGTGCTGGGGCTTATGACCAGAAGCAGAGTCATTGGCATCCTAGGAGGAATGATGCTTGAGGTCTTGAGGGACCCAGATGGCTCCCTGGTAGACAGCTGTCTCCTCTAAAGAGTCTGGTGGCACAGATATAACTAACCTGGTATGTTGGCAGCTTGTCTGAGTGGAGAGTTGGGGCTGCCCACCTCTGTATGCTGCTGCTTCTTCTTCTTCTTCTTCTTCTTCTTCTTCTTCTTCTTCTTCTTCTTCTTCTTCTTCTTCTTCTTCCATTTGTGCTCATAACAAAATAGCACAGAGCAGTACTTTATAAACAATAGAAACCCATTCTCACAGTTAATGGAAGTCCAGAATGAAGAAGGTGCCAGCAAAATTGGTGTTTGGGGGAGATCTGCTTTCTCTGTAAGGTGACCGAGGGCTGTATCTTTTGGAAGGGCCAAACATTATGTCCTCAAAAGAGTGGAAGTAACAGGAAGCAAAAATGTGCTTTTCTAGTTCCTTCCAGGCCTTTTATAAGAGGAGTTCTCATGACATAATTAGCCTTTAAAAGCCCTACGTCTTAATACCATTGCATTAAGTTTCAACCTGAAATTTGGAGGGGACACAAATATTCAAACCACAGTATTGTGCTTCATGAGGTTTTGGGTGACATGCTTCAAGTAAAGTTCAGAATGTAAGGAGAAGCCCAGGGCCGGTGTGTGGACAGTATATGACCTCAGGGGGACAGAAGAAGTGAGGGGAATGCCTGTCAAAACTAGACAGAGGGAACCTTTTGAACAGCTCCAAACCACCTCCAGATGGCTTGGAAGTGGCTATAAGCAGCACTTAGTGGAACCTGAGATCTTGCCTGATGCCAAGCCTGGGCTCACAGTGTGGGGGAATGGCTACATCCTCTAACCCTTAAAAGCTAGACCTAGGGCAGTCCCACTTAAGAAAAATTTGTGAGAGTTATACAAGGTTTGGAAGGCTCAGTCCAGACCAATACTGGATGCCTGTTTACAAACACAGATACTCTTATGTCTAACGCACTTCATTTTTAAATTTTTGGACAAGTGCAAAAAAATATGCTTTGGGCATTGATTAATGAAAGACAAAGATCATAGAGTTAGACCATGTTTTTGGTGGTTTTTTTTTTTCTGAGAGAAACAGAACACATCTTCTCATAATAAGGGGGTGACTCACACAAATTAAAGAGGCCGGCAACTCCCAAGACCTGCAGTCACCAAGCTGGAGTTCCAGGAAACTAAGGCTGCCACTTAGGTCTAAGTTCAAAAGCTTCAGATGAAGAAAACTTAAGATGCTGTCTTTACCCGTAAGCCACAGGCTAAGCACTCTTAGGCTCGCTGGCTTCTGTCATAGCCTGTTCCTCTCCTTACAGTCTGCATGGTTTCTTGGTTGCACCTTAAATTCATAAATAGACCTGAAGCTCTCAAAGGCAAAACTCCATTCTCAGATACACCATTGACCATAAGTTGAGTTTATTAACGCCTGAGTAACTTACAGTCAAGTACTGAAGTTTGTGCTGTGTTCTATACAGAAAAACAGCTTCCTCCTATACAGGAGATTTAAAATGTTTAACCCTAAAACAATTAATTTCTACAGTCAAGAAAAATATAAATACACAAATTCATGACTGACAGTAATTAACACCATTAATTAGTGTCTGACAGTGTCTTTCTCATAGAATTTCATTCACGAAAGTATTTTTCTGTCCCCAGTAATGTTTTATGGAGACAAATGAAATATACCGGTTTTAAAAATATCATAATCATCCGTTGTTTGATTTTTTTCTTACATGTTTTGTAATCTCCATTTACAACAAAAGATTGAGATAGTTTTTTATTTCACTTCATATATAAGGACATTTTTAATTGAAATTAGTTAATAGGTGACTTCACTTTCTATTTAGCAGAAGCTAAAATTAGCTAAAATTCAAGACCTTATGTTTCTCTTCAAAAGAAAATCAAAGACTTTGGGTCGTGCATGAAGCAGGGGAATCAGAGAAGCCATGTTGCTCTAAAATCACATCCAAGGACTTAAATTTTAAAAAAGCAAATCAAGAAAATCAAGTGAGGGATTTTTCCAACTGGAATAAAGAGAGTTAATTTCCAAAGAATGATTTCTGTCTGGGGTGGGTAGATTACATACTTGGAACCTAGAAGGACAAAGTGTAGACAGGTGTTCTAATCTCTTCATTGATAGTTCATTCCTCTACTCTGATTCGCCAAGGCCAACCAAAAGGACGCACAAGGAACAGTGGTTCTGACCCTTTAACTAAAACTTCTAATTTGGGGCTCCTCTCAAATGCCCAAGGCCTGGAACTGACCCTCAGTTATAGCTTGACCTATTCTTTAGTAATTTATCCCTGACCACCTTACTCTACTTTTCTGTGCCAATCTCATACAGACGTCAATGAACCCACTGGCAGCAGTTCTTCCCTTGGAGATCCATAAGGGTTCCTGGTAATGTGGTGCCCCTTGTAGATAGAAACGTAGGAAAGTAAAGCTGTAGATCTTCTCCTTTAGCTTTGTTTTCCTTACATAATGGCACAACAGCCAGAGCCTAACAAAGTCATCATATGTGGGCACCTCCTGACTGCATTCTGAGGGGAAAACAGAAGAAATAACGGAAAGAGACACACTAATATGAGGCATGGCTCTCTTACTAGGAGCTCTTAGAGAATATCGTGAAATGAACGCTTCTAGGACATCAGGCCTCATTGTGACCCTGGGGATCTTATCATTCTCTGCTTCCATAGCTTAGGATACTGAAAGCAATGCATAGATGTTTTCCATATGTGGACAGAGAATGAGTTCTGAGGGAGCCCCTGTCCAGGGCTCTTGCTCTTGCCTCACACTTTCTGTTGCAAGAGTTCCTGTCTTAAGGACATCATCAGGTCAACTTTGAAAACATATTCTTCATAAACAAAGTATAAGCCAGAATATTACTTTATCTAGGGCACTGATTCTCAACCTTCCTAATGCTGCAACAATTGAATACAGTTCCTCATGTTGTGGTGACCCTTAATCATAAAATTATTTTCATTGCTACTCCATAACTGTAATTTTGCTGCTGTTACCAAACATAATGTAAATGTTCAAGATAGCAAACTTTTGGAGACAGCAGTTTGCCAAAGGGGTCACAACACTCAGGTTGTTGTCTGCTGGTCTAGAGGCTTGAGTAGACTTTCATAGTCTCCCTTTAGTTATTTGCTCGAACAAATGCCTGATCTTTTGGCAGATGGAGAGAGACAGAGTAACTCCCAGTGTAGAGATGAAGTACCCAATGTTATCTCTATGAAAAGCCACAGGAGGAGAAACAAAACCTTCTTTAACTCTGTTTGTACTTCTGATACTTTAAATAGTTAACTCTGCAGAAGGAGAGTTAGAGACAGTACCTAATCCCAGCTTGATGCAATTACTTTAACATGAATTTAAAATGAAATTAAAGTTAACAGTTTAAACTGATGTTTGAGGGTTTTAAAAAGATTTAGTTTCCTTTGGAACCACTGTGTTATTTGATCCAGTACATCTTTACCCAAGTACCATTACTACTAGATTATGCCCATAGGTTGAGTTACAAATGTCTAAAAATCTTAAAATTATTAAGCTCAGATTAGAGTGTTCAAAGCCTATGGTGTTATTTTAGTCTCCTGCCATATCCTCCATTTACTATAAACTTGTTATATTGGCATTCAAATAAAATGTCATAAAGCAAGTATGTAAGGAGGTGTTTGGGGTTTGTTGCAGGCCTCTGTGAGCCAAGTTTGCATGGCAACCAAGATGTATAACAGAAACACTCAAATGGTCTTCATAAAAAGAAAGGCTGAGCAGATCTAAGCTCTCAAAGACTATTGGAGCTGTTCAGAGCAATAACTGGATGCTGAATGGGGACAGCATGTTGTTACCAAACATTGTCTCAGCGTTCCTTTAAGTCCTCCTTTGCTGTGGCCACCAACTGCTAACACAAGTGAGGCCAGGTCTCCAGAGATGTAGCTTCATGGAATTCACAGCTGTTACTCTTGGAAACAACCCTAGATGTCATCTTAACCAAACCCCTTGTATTATAGATGAGGGAATGGGGACCCAGATTTCTTCAGAGTCTCAGAGGGCTGTTGATAGAACAGTACCACACAAGTGTGCTTTCTCCATAGTTTCTGTGTTAGTGAACTCACTTCTGTTTTCCCATCTGAACACAAACTGCAATTGTTTTGAGTCATACCAGAATGAGTAAGTGTGGATTTATAAAGCTTCCATTTGGTCTATTGCCTCTAATGCATAGGATGTTTTTTGGTTCGCATATCATGGGCTACCCAGATCAATCAACCTACTAGATTCCTATTAGAAAGTCCAACTTATGAGATTAAACAACAGTGATTTATTTTTCACTGACTCTAACTCATCTCTAACTCTCCTTCTACAGAGTTAACTATTTAAACCATCAGAAGTACAAACAGAGTTAAAGAAGATTTTGTTTCTCCTCCTGTGGCTTTTCATGGAGATAACATTGGATACTTCATCTCTAGATTGGGTGTTATTCCTTCTCTCTCCATCTGCCAGCAGAGATCCACCAACTCTGAACTAGCCCACCACTACTCACAGAAAGAGAGGGGCTCTCCTTTGAAGTTCTCTGACCTGAAACTCAGATGTAGGATATAAGATCAGTTACCTGGAATGAGTCTTCCTTGGAACAAAGTGAAGTCAGGCCCACTGATTGGAAACTTTAACACATTTTAATCCATTAGTGACCACTAAAAAGGGCATAACCTATGCTGTTAGCAACATAGCTATCCACCTATTTTTAACAATTCCAAAGGTCCCTATACTTTCCTCTCCCAGAAATACTAAGAGAAGAACTTGCTAAAAACTTTGGTTAATATCTTTGCAAACCCAAACTGAAATGAAGAGGAGCTAGGGAAACATTTAGCACTACTTGGAAATAATGCTTCTTTAAACATGATTAGTTCCATGTATGATAAGCGGAAGGACTTCATGGGGTGATATTTGTCCCTTCTTGTCCTACTTATGTCTACTACTTAGACTATCCCTGACAAAAGTAATCCTCAACCTTGAAAGAGGGCTATCAACCAATCAGGGCTTCATCAGAGAGGCAAAACAACAACGAATAGTATAGAATCATTGATCTATTCTAGAAACCAGACTTTATGCTGTCCTGAGGGTTGGTATTCCATGTTCATAAGACTTTTGTCTCTGGATATAGCATTAACCCACAAGTCAGTAGGGCCAAGACATGAACGTAAATGGAGGAAAGCCATGGCATATTGGGACCCTGTCTGTTTCTTTCTGCCTCCAGATGGTGATGCAAATAAATGATTTTGGGTATGTGGTCAGTTTTCCATAAAGACGCCCATATATCTGACATAAGGTTTAGAAAAGTTAGAGAAAGGAATACACAGGAGCAGAAGATGTTAGGGGTCCACCCACTGCCTCAATAACAAAGTAAGCCAGCAGAAGAGTCATCATTTGTAACCCTGAACAGATGTCTCATGTGCAAACAAGCTACTTAACCTTACTGATGCCTTCCAGTTTTGACCAACTGTCTCTTATGCCCAATCTTGTTTCAGAACCATTCAGAGGAAGACATGTTGGAAAGTGTAGTTTAACTCTTTGTAGCTAGCT
The DNA here is from genome assembly GCF_004785775.1 of Grammomys surdaster. Lineage (NCBI taxonomy): Eukaryota > Metazoa > Chordata > Mammalia > Rodentia > Muridae > Grammomys > Grammomys surdaster. Next base: position 6,307,492 of record NW_021604657.1, read on the forward strand.
AGCTTGGCACAACATAAAATCACTAAAATCACCCCCAGATTTTTACCACAGAACTAGAGTTGCTAAATGGTAACATGTAATGCATTGTTTGTCTTTTTAATTACTTTGATTTAGTGTAAACAGTATCTCACTGTAGATTTAGTTTGCACTCTCTAACAATTACTATGACTAAAAATTTTCTTGCACATTAGCCAGCCATTTGGACGGTTTTCTTTACGGCATTCCTATTCAACTTTCAAGACCATTTTTTTTCTAATTGGCTATATTTCTCTTATATTGTACGAGGTATTTATTACACACAGACTTTGGATACAAGTCCTCTTTTAGATACATTTGCTGAAAATACGTTCTCCCCTGATGTGACTTGCTTTGGGGAGTTATTAATGGCATCTTTCAATAAATAGTTCTTAACTATAATGGACTCTAATATCTTTTATTGTTCCATTTTGTGCTCCATTTAAGAAATCTTTTCTTACTTAAAGGTCATGCAGTTACTCTCTTATGTTGTTTTTGGAAACTTTATTTCGTTACCTGCTGGACTGACTTGTATGGCTTGCATATGTTTTGCCTGATCTCTGAGTTTATGACAGAAAACAATTCCCCTAGCAGTTAATTCATCCTCCCTGGATGAAGACAGAATGTCGGTTGCTTTCATTATCCTCCATATAATAGAATATCTTTACCATGTAACAAGTACCTGCCAAGGAAGTCAGGGAACCCTAGTTTTTAAAATCCTTGGTACTCTCAAAGACTCAGACTCTAAGTTTTGTCTTTCTGTCTTGTGAGATTGCAAAAGTTCTTTTGGATACTCTACGTTTTAGCAGGCTACCCAGTACCTGGGTTTGGAAGAGATGGTAAAAAGTGCTTGTTGCATGTGCATAGGAGCCAGATTCTATTTCCAGCACTGCATGGTGGCTCACAGCTATCTGTAATTCCAGTTCCATGGAAATCCAAAACCCTCTTCTCACTTCCATAAGCTGTACACATACATGTGGGCAAAAAATTCACACATAAAATAAAATATAGGGATCTAAAGATTAACATCTACATGCACATAAAGCAGCAGATTTATTTGTGGCAGTTAATCTTGCTTACCAACCAGGTTAGATTTGGAATTTATTAAAATACATGCCTCAGTCCACTGGTTGGCTGTAAGTATCTGCATCCATCTCAGTCAGCTGCTAATAGAGCTTCTCAGAGGATAGCCATGCTAGGCTCTTGTCATGCATGTGGAGGTTGGGAACCCCTATGGAAGAGTTAGGGGAATGATTGAAGCAGCTGAAGGGGATGGCAATTTCATAGAACAACAGTATCAATGAACCTGGACCCCTGGGAGCTCCCAGAGAATAAGTGACCAACCAAAGAGCATACATGAGCTGGTCTGTGGTAGCCTGATACATATTTGGTAGAGGACTGCCTTGCCTGGCCTCAGTAGAAGAGGATGTGCCTAATCCAGTAGACAATTGATGCCCCAGGGAATGAGAATGCTGAGGGGTGAAGTGAGATGATGGTGGGGAAAGATCACCCTCTCAGAGGCAAAGGAGAGAGGGGATGGGGTAAAGAACCCTGGGAGGGGGGACTGGGAAAAGGGTAACATTTGGAATGCAAACAAATAAAATAATTTAGTAAAAAAACCAAAAACAAACAAACTGCATGCCTCTGGGACAGTCTGTAAGGACATCTCCAGAAGCATCAATGGAAGGATTAAGTGAGGGGAAAGGCTCTTCTTTACTGTGGGCAACACCTTGCAACAGTGATCGAGGTACAGAGAAGTCAGAGAAAGTTCATGCCTAGGGATGTCATAGACCACAAGGCCACAGGATTTTCTTGCTAAATGGTCACACTTTCAAGTTGACTTCTTAATATTCGTTATTTTCCAGGTTAGTGATGGTATCACCCTTGGTCTATGAGCAGTGTTTTGTAGTGAGCATTGTTAAAGCAGAGACTTATAACTAACTGATCAAAGTGATGAGAATACGTGACTGCTGATTTTTCATCACTAAAAAGGATATCTATAGCAGTCCCTTGAAGGCTAAGGGAACAACAGAGAAAGGGGGCAGGAAGACTCTGAAAGATAGATTATGAGGAGGAAGACTTCTTATCTTCTGGATAGGTCACAGCCATAGCACTCATGGATGCTCTTCAATTAGACCTGCACAAGATGAAGCCCATCAACATAGTAGCATGGATAGGGGAGGAAGTCAGGAGTCCCATTTCTCCTGAGGAGCTCCTGCCCTCAGCCAATGGCTGCAAAGGGAGAGTTATTTTGCTACAGAGGTGTGGCCACTGCTAAGTTTTTGTGTCCCAGTAAATAGCCTCACATTCATCGTCCTAATAAAATCTAGTGGGTCATTAGAAAATTCATGGATCATGAAAGTAGATAAAGAACTTATTGGGATGAAGAAGGAGCCTGGATGGAGTGCAGAGGGGATACGACGGTTATAGGGAACAAATATGATCAAAGCATATATAAGTATGAAATTATGAAAGGATAAATAATTAAAATAAACCCACTCAAATGGTTCTAAACCCAAATTATTTACAAGAAACCTTTAGATTCACAATCTATTTTAAAGAATCCATAATAATTAGGCCACATGCTAGGTTGATTTACGTAGAAGACACAAAATAAGAACATTAACTAATTAAGCACTATCTAAATAGGTGTCCTTGCTTTATATTGAAAAGTTGATGATCAAATATGCTTTTACATTGTAATTTTTTCAGGGTTTCCCTGTGTAGCCTTGGCTGTCCTGACACTCACTCTGTAGCCCAGGCAGGCCTCAAACTGGAAGATCTACCTGCCTCTGCCTCCTGAGTGCTGGAATTAAAGGCACATGCCACTACCACCTGGTTTACATTGTAACTCTTTATTTTTTCCATTAATTTATCCATCTATTCACTTTACAACACAATCATGCCCCCGACCCCATTCCGTCTCTCCCCCACCCATTACCTCTTTCCTTTCTCCTCAGAGAAGGGAAAGGCTCCTTTGTGTACTACCCACCCTGGGACATCCAGTCGAAACAGGAATAAGTTCATCCTATCCCACTGAGGCCCAACCTGGCAGTCCAGTTACAGGAATGGGATCCAGTAGCAGGCAACAGAATCAGAGACAGCCTCCATTTCAATTGTTAGGGGATCCGCATAAAGACCAAGCTGCACATCTGCTACGAGTACGTAGGGGACCTAGATCCGGCCCCTGCATGCTCTTTTGTTGGTGGTTCAGTTTCTGAGAGTCCCCATGGGTTTAGGTTAGTTGACTCTAGGTCTTTCTGTAGTGTCCTTGACCTCTTCAGTTAGCTCAATTTTATCCCCCACTCTTCCACAAGGCTCCGTGAGACCCACCTGACCACACCCAACTGATCTGATAAGTGCACTGCCCTCTGAGTTCCATTGTGCAGCCCAAGTCTATTCACCAGAGGCTTGCTGCACTGGGAACACTCAGGAATAACCAGGAATAACCACAGGACTCAAGGCCATCTTAAGAACACAACAAGAGCCAGGGCAATAGGACACTTTCAGAACAAAGCTATCCCTACTACAACAAGCCCTGGATATCCTGACACAAACTCAAGCATAAGAAAATGGCCTTACATCCAGTCTTATAAAGGTGTTAGATGCCTTTAAAGAGGAAATGAGTAAATCACTTCAAGAAACGCAGGAAAATACAATTAAACAGGTAAAGGAAATTATCAAAACTATTTAAGACCTGGAAATGGAAGTAGAAGCAATGAAGAAAACACAAACTGAGGAAATCCTAGAGATAGGAAACCTAGGGGAAAGAACAAGCACAATAGACACAAACACGACCAACAGAACTCAAAAGATGGAAGAGAGAATTTCAGGTGTGGAAGATACAATAGAAAAGAATTGATGCACCAGTCAAAGAAAATGAAGTCTTTAAAGATAGCCAGAATAATACCTCCCTTCTAACACTTATTTTGTGGTGAAGTGACAACAGGGTCATGAATGGGGTTTGCCCTCCTCTCTCTTAGGCCTGAGGATATCTTGACACCTGTGGGAGAGTTGTGGAGGGAGGACCAGGAAGGGGGACAACATTTAAAATGTAAATAAATATAATAATTTAAAAAAATAAAGGAAAAGCCACAGTTACAGTTATGCAGTTATAACTACATAACTGCACAGTTATGCAGTCTGCAATAACAGAACTCAAGAACCTCACTGAACGGCTCACAAGAGGACCTCATGGCTATGCCCAGATACTGTAGGTTATCCATAGACCCTGTTCCAAGGCTGCTGTTGCTAATGCTTCTTCCATTACCAAAGATAATGTTTGTGACTCTCCTGCATCCTGAAATTCTTCCAGATGAGACAAACATACAAAACTGAGCATACAAAAAGCACAGATTTCATCCACTAAAAAGTCATGACTCGTGTCTTTTTCTCCTTTGGTTTTTCAGCAGTCATTTTATGCTTCATTCCTGTATGAAGTGTCAAAAAACTTAATGGGTAAGTAATTGTATTTTCTACATTCTATTCCTATACTAGATTATCTGCCTGGCTTAGTGAAGAGAATGAAGTTAATAAAATATGAGATGAGGGATCAGAATTTAGGCACAAACTGTAGCTGTACAGAGCAATGGCACACAAAGTTTTACTCTAACAGAAGGCTCTTCTAGCTGGTCTCTGGGCTGTAGAGAATCTCATCTGAACTGCATGTTTAAAGGAAAGGCAAACACTTTCCAATCAAGATGAAGGAAGAGGTTAAACAAATTATGCCCTCATCAATACACAGCAAAGGATGGGCGAGCACTCTACCATTACCATGAAATACGTTTGGGGCAAAGCTTTGCATAAATAGATCATAGAAGGAACTGATGAGGATGATGATGATGATGGTGATGATGATGGTGGTGGTGGTGGTGGTGGTAGTAGTGATGATGGTGGTGGTGGTGGTGGTAGTAGTGATGATGGTGGTGGTGGTGGTGGTGGTGGTGGTGGTGGTGGTGGTAGTAGTGATGATGGTGGTGGTGGTGGTGGTAGTGATGATGGTGGTGGTGGTGGTGGTGGTGGTGGTAGTGGTGATAATGAGACTAACTGAAAGTAACAGACACCTACAAAAAGGTGAAGCGAGACCAAGGAGATGTCATGCTTCAGCGACAGAGAAACCGAAACCAAGCTTCATATATAAGATGTTTAAACAACAGAACATCTCTTCAGGTTCTATCTTCCCACTGTTGGGCAGTTTGGCTATGGTTACCCCCACTGAGTCCTTGAAGCCTCTCACATCCCAGGTCCCTGAGACTTTCTAGAGATTCTCCCACCCATTTCCCCCTACTCCTGGCAACCGTATATTTCCATCCATTCTCCTGGCCCTCTAGGCTTCTCTCCTGTCTCCACCCCCCATACCCGATTCTGCTACCACGTCCCTCCCTCCCTCTGCCTCCTGTGATTATTTTGTTCCCCTTTTTAAGTGGGATTGAAGCAACCTTATTTGGGCCTTCCTTCTTGTTTAACTTCATAGGATGTACTATGGTTATTTGGTACTTTTTGGCTCACATCCACTTATCAGTGAGTACATACCATGTATATCCTTTGGTTACCTCGCTCAAGATGATATTTTCTAGTTCCATCCATTTGCCTGCAAAATTCATAATGACCTCATTTTTAATAGCTGAATACCATTCCATTGTGTAAATAAACCACATTTTCTATATCCATTCTTTGGTTGAGGGGGATCTGGGTTGTTTACAGCTTAGTAGTTAGACAGGGTCCCCAGTGGAGGAATAGGGTCATCAAGCTACCCTCAAAATTTTTGATCTGGAATTATTCCTGTCTAAAAGAAATGCAGGGACAAAAACAGAACAGAGATTGAAGGAAAGACCATCCAGTCACAGGTCCAACTTGGGATCCATCCCATGGGTAGGCACCAAACCCTGACACTATTATTGATGCTATATTGTGCTTGCAGACACGAGCCTGGTATGGCTGTCCTCTGAGAGGCTCTACAAGCAGCTGACTGAGACTGATGTAGATATTTACATCTAACCATTGGACTAAAGTCAGAGAATCCTATGGGAGAGTTAGGGGAAGGATAGAAGATGCTGAAGGGGATGGCAACCCCATAGAAAGAACAACAGTATCAACTAATCCAGATCCCTCAGAGCTCCCAGAGACAAAACCATCAACCAAAGAGCAAACATGGGCTGGTCCACGGCCCCCTGCACATATGTAGCAGAGGAGTGCCTCGCCTGGCCTCAGTGGAAGAGGATATGCCTCACTGGGAGAGCATCTCTCCCAAAATAGTATGTCATGATAAAAGACATATATAACCTTTATATTTACAGTAAGTCCTAAACAGCATAAGAGCTGGATACCTACCCTCCAGTCATGTTATTAGAATTTACTTTTCTATCAATAACCCCAAGTTAGGACTTACTATGTTTTATCTGGGCTGTTCTTAACTCTAATTGGTCAAACTTTAAGGCCATGTTTTCTTTACTCCTGACCCATGATGGCTTCTCCTTCCTCCTCTACCTTTTTCTCCTTGTGGTTCACCTCAGACCCCAAGCCTGAGGAAATCTAAACCCCATCCATGTCTCTTCTGCCCAGCTATGACTGTTAGCATCTTTATTTATCCATTAAAATAACTTAGGGGTAGGGTCATAGATCTACATACATATTCCAACTCTTGGGGGTCCTCACTTAACATTACAATAGACAGCAAGACCAAACCTTAACAGTAAGAGCCAAAGGAACAGGATGTCTTCTGTTATGACACCAGTGAAGTCATAACAACCAGGCTGCCTAAACATGACCTGAACCAGCAACAGACATGCTAATATCGAAGGGGGAAATATCATCTGGCCCCACCACCAGACAATAAACTATAGCAATTCTAAGAATTTTTTTTCCTGAAATGGTTATCCAATACCAAAGGATCAGCCCTGAATTCTTATACATACACTTAATACTATAGGGACTGAGCAGATGGTAATTATATATTTAGGAATGTATAACATAGAATGACAGAAGAAAAAGAGTCCAGAGTCCATGAATTTGTGAACGAACAAGCTGGAATATACAAGAGAGAAGTTGGAAGAAGGAAAGAAAAAGGAGGAAATTAATGCATTTGTATTTTTAATTTTAAAATAAAAAATTTTAAAACTTGCTCCATCTTCAAAATTAGTAGAGACACAGAACAACTGAGATGGCTACATCTCAGCCACATAAGGTGAGAGGGTTTAAAGAGTCATTAAAAGCTAAAAAATAAAAATAGAAGATGACAAAATTTAAAGATGCATGCTCATGCTTGTATAGGTATAGTACTAATATACAACTGCCTACGTATTTCCATACACTAACACTATTTGTAATATTGATAAAGCTAAATAAGACAAACTAATTAATTAAAAGTTAAAAAAATAGATTAGATCACAAACACTAGACTCAAACACAAGAGAAGCTATAAACGAGAGAAGCATGGGAGTCCGGTGCAAGTACGGAAACACAGCATGTGCACACTACACTGACGTTATGGAGACATTCTCCTGGGTCTTCATCTTGCTTTATAGCTTTATTTTGACATTTAAGTCTCCGATTCAGAATTTATTTCTGTAGATGCTGTGAGAAATGGATCTGATGGTAACTTTCCCCAGATGGTTTTCAGTTTATCCAGAAGTAGCATTTTAAAATTTCATCTTTGGGTCTGAGAGATGAAGGCTTAGTTGGTAAAGTGTCCTTGCAAGAACACCTGAATTTGTCCACCAGAACTTACATAAAAATAAAATCTGGGCATGATAGTCCAGACTTCTAGTCCCAGTTCTAAGAAGAAAGCAGAGATGGGCAAATCGCTATAATCATTAGCCAGAAATCTAAATTACTTGATTAGTTCCAAGACAGTGTGAGACCCTGTCTCAAAAGAAAATAGTGAATGGTGCCCAAGAAATGACACCTGAAGCTGTCCTCTGTCTTCCACATACACACAGGCCACACCCATGCACACAGAGGCACGGTACATGCACACACAAACATCTTTGTTCCAGTAGTCTAGGGAAATACCATCCTATTCTAGAACATTTTGTGAAGTTCCATTTCTGGATGTTTCAAACAGTTCTCTTAGTTCCACAAAATCCCACCCATTATCATATTCTGTATTCCATATGGTTTCAGAAACTTCTACACTTCCTTTCCTGCTATTACTTTATCTATCTATCCATACACTATTACCCAGATGTTGGAATTGTTAACGCCACATAACATGGTTAGGTAATGGCACTGGCCTCCCACAATAATGTCCACTGAGGTGATTTCCCTCTTCCATGATTTTCTCTCCATACATTTTCAGCGTGTGCTTTTCCAGCTTTAGGAAAAGCTTATTCGTATTTGCCATTGGTGTCACAATAGTTTGGCGAATTGATTGAGGAAGAATGGTCAACCAGGTGGTGTTCTCATAGTCTGAGAAAAGCAAGTGGTATTACTCACTCAAATTCACTCTTGTGCCTTTCAGCAATGTCTTCCCGCACTTATTTCAGAGTTCAGCATTTCTTTGCGTTTCTGCTTATTGGGAGGGAGGTTTCTCCTCCAGTGTATTTGGAACTGGTTATCATTTGTGTTCATTACACTTGTTATTTCCCCAAATGACAAAGCCATTCCCCACGACACACTGAGTATGTGATTACTGCAGATGAGCCCTTGTGTAGAAGGAAGTAGACATATGTAGACACAGAGAATAATCCAGGCTAGCTCACAGGACTCTGATATTTGTTAACTTAGCAGTGGTTTATTTGTTCTGGCTGGGTTAACACCTACAAGGGAATACAGAGGGGTGCTCAGTCAAGATCTTCTCTGGCTGTTACACTGTCTGAACTACTTCTAAGAGGTTGGCCAGCACTCAGCATACAATATTTGCTTCAAACCTTCAGTTCTGACATTAGTTCTGAAGGTAGGTTACTTTTAATAATTTTACTCAAAGTCTGTTTGTAGAAAATCTAACATCCATCATTGATAAACCAAAAGATCTGGGACAAATATATATGCAAAGAAAATATCTGTGCTATTATAAACTATATTTTCTGGCTATATAGAACTATCTTATATTATTTGAGCAGAGTAACAGACATAGTCACTAACCTCATTATTTGTTGTAAGTTACCCTGTGAACAAGTAAGTACAGACTGCATTACCAACATTGTTTTAGCTGACATTTCAAGATAGTTTAATTTTGCTCCTCTAGTAATTCAGGAACTCATCGAATCTTTTACGACACTGTCATATTTGAGTTCATTATCATTCCTACTCACATCCCAGTAATTACTCTGACTAGCATGCCATCAAAGACATATTTAAATGGTATGAATCCATTAGAGTTTGTGTTCCAGTGTGAATATACCCACCAGAAGCAACTTAAGGAAATAAGGACTTATTTCACCATTTCAGCAGAAAGGGTCAGCTGCAGGAGTGTGTACAGCAGAAAGAGGTGAACTTGGTGATTATAAATTCTCAGTGTTTTCTTTTGTTCACTCTTGGATGATGCTACTTATATTCATGGTGTGGTTCGCCTTCAGTTAAATCTCTACACCCAGAGGCATCTCCAGGTAGTTATAAATTCAGTAAAGTGAAAAAGGAAGGTTGACCATCACAGGATGTGACTGCAGAGTTTGTTGCTATTATGCAGAGCTTTCAAATCTCTCTGTCAACATAGCCATTTCTACATCTGCAATAACAATTAAATCCATACTCTGAGATTTATCCATGCAATCGCATGTAGCATGCTTGCTCTTGTAGCTGAAGTCTACTGCAAGCATGTGTGCCTTACAAACTACTATGTTTCTGGTAGTTATTTTTTGCAAAGGTTTGTATTGTTATCTACTGCATGGTCTTCCTTTAGTTTGTTCTAGCCCTAGTCTTTGTATGATTACAAACAGAAGCAAAGAGAACAAATTATAAGCTTTGCCCTCATGGTACCTAAATCTTTCCTTGTTCAATTTTTCTTAATAGCAAAACACTTCAAGAGGATTAGGCACAATTCATCCTTTATTAACTTACAGATATAACAACTTGTCCATTTACTAACCTCTTAGTGATTTCATAATTAAAAGTTCTCAAACGCTGTTTTATAGTTGATAATGTGGGGAGACAGAAGCTCACAGGTTATTCTATATCATCATCGTTAAGTTTAAGTATTTTCAGAATTGTATTTCTGTGTTCGTCAGCTTTGTTATTCCTTTATGTTTACATTCATATTTATTTATCTTATTGGGTGTGCATGGTGAGGTACATGTGTGGGCAGGCATGATACAGTATGCACAGAGGTCAGAGAATAACTTTGTGGAGCAACTTGTCTCCTTCCATCTTCCTATGGGCTCCCAGAATTGAACTCGGATTGCCAGGCTTTTGTGACAAGGTTCTTTATTCACTTCTGCCATGACTCTCTACCCAGCAAGAATTGAACAATCAAGAAAAGTTAAATTAAGACATCACAATCCTTTAGTTTTCTTAACATCATAATCCTTTAGTTAGCTTAGGATTTTCCAGCTAAACATTCTAATGTTCCCTCTCATTGACTAGGGTTGTAAGGTGACTACTATTCTACTGCTTTACACCAGTGGACTCAGTAGAAGACAGTGTGTTTAAGTTCTGGCAGGTCTGACCTCCACTTGCCTCATATGCCACTCTGAGCTGTACCCCTCCCTGTACACCTTGTCTTCCTTTACAATTCCATTTGTGTCCCTGCATCCCTACTGCCCCAGCCATTCTCCATTTCAATCCACAGGATTGGCTTGCCCAGCAAAGCCTTTCTTCTATTTAACCAGAGACTCCAGCTCAGAGTAGGAAACATCCACTCCTCTTCCTTCTCTAGACTTTGTTGATTGAATCCAGGCATCAAATATGATGGTGAAGTCTGTTTTTCCTGTTTCAGAAACCCCAAATAACTCAGATAACACTCCACTTGCTATGACCTGTCGTCAGCAATGACACATAAACCCCAAAGGGACTTTTCAGAGAGTAAAGTACTTACAGAAATTTCAAAGTCCACTAAATCATAAAACAGACATTGAGTATATTTTATATGAAATATTTTATTTATATTTTGATGTGCTACATTTTATTTAGACTTGGAAGTGAAAAGTAGCTTATGTTCTACCTTGTCCTAATGAAATTTCCAAACAGTCTGTGCTTCTTAATATGACTCACTAGTAAAAACCTTTGAAGACTTCTTGTAAGAATGTCAATGCTAAAGACACTAGAAAGCCAGAAACATAAATGGAAGTCAGGTTCATCTCTGATTCTCAATGCAATCAAATGTTTCCTATGGTGCATAGAAATCATGCAGAAGAAAAATAAAAGACTTGCCTCATTTATAAGCACAAATTACTGAAAATGAGAACTATCAGTGAACCATACAAGTTCAAGTAGAACCTGAAATAAGCTTCATTAAGAGAAAGTTGCTGGCTGTGGGATAAACCCACAGCCAACTGGATGCAATGGGTATAAGAATCTATTATAATCTAGGGACACAAGGGGTCTCCATGTGAGTGTGCAGTCTGCAATCAGAGGTCAGACATAACTGCATGAGGAGTAGATGGTTCTAAAGTTATGAGCACAGAGAGAAGCTGTTATGGGAGGCATGGGAGCAGATGCTTTTCTTTGCAAAAAAAATAAAATCATAGCAAAATCTTTGCGGAGAATAAAAATCATAACCATAGATTCCACATACTAATATTCAGCTTCCTTGGAGCCTAAATGAAGTAGGTGAAGGACAGTAGAGTGGCCTGGGGTTATTGTAGGAGAGGGTCACTTGCTTCTTAGCAACTACTGTCAAAATCTATACACTCTGGGTTGCCATAGATAACAAGAAACAGAGACCTGCTAGAAACTTTCTAGTAGCTCAGAATAGGGTGCGATGGTGGAGATATTTAATGATCTGGGTATATTTACTAAGCAAAGGCACATGGTCAGTATAAGAAGTTTCCATTGCAAGACTCACCAGGAAATATGCATACATTGTCGCTAAACAATACTTTAAAGATTGCATAGAAAACGTCAAGTAACATGTTTCTAACTTCAGTGCACTGTGCCATAAGAGAAAAAATACAGTGCGCAAAAACTGAGATTATTTTCCACCAAATACCAATAGACCACCAAATACTCTCATATGGATGTGCATATAAAAAACTTTGGCATTTGAAGTTCGTTTTAGTTTGACAAAACAATTAGCATTCTTTCTGAAGCTGTGATCAGCATGGGACAACGTTGTCTGATTTTATACACCCAGATGACAGACAGAATATGTGGTGCATACCTTACAAAATCCTCAAAGAAAATGAGACTGTATCACAGGCTGGGGCTCTGAGTCTGTCTGGCATGAGCTGCCAGCCTCTATTGTAGCAAGAGGGTGATTTCTTTTGAGAGGAATTGAAGGCTAGTGTGCTGACACAGCGATACCCTTCGATGTGTTTAATTGGAGACACTTTGTTCTAGGTCTAGACAGGTAACTGTGTCCTTATTGTCTACTAAAGCCAGTTTAGTGTCAGTCCATCCAAGATGTTGATGAGGTGTCTTTGAAACAAAGAAAGGTGTCTGCAGCTAAGAATCAAGAAAATGAAACCATTTGCACCAGTCAACAAAAATATTTTGTCTAACTGCCAACCTCTCACTTAGCACTAAGCATTATTACTATAAAGTGTGCCCCATTTCCTTTTCCTGTGTTCTTCCTCAAGGCTTGCACAGTATCCATTATGCTGTACTTGCATGCCCAAGCAGGCTCCTGGATGAGCTCTCTCAGAGGTTTAGGAAGCAAAGTGAACCAGTCTGACATGCCCATGAGCTGAGCGAGTTCAAGTGAATGGCATGCATATTCACACATGTTGAGTGTCCCCAGCATGCAGAGCAGCACCCAGGCTCTCCTTAGAATGTTGGTACCTGTGCAACTGCAACATTTTAGCCATCTCATAATGAAATTCACATGGACTCCCCTACTCCAGGCAGATTTGTGTCAGCTTTCTTAACATGTTCCAGTTGCATGAGCTACTAATTAAGGGTGTTCATTGTTAAATGAAATAAATAGTCCCCACTTAGCCCATTATAGGTATAGGCTGTAAAACAAACAATTATGTGACACATGATTCATGTTAACATACAGAAATGCTGGAATGACATTTCTGTAACAGTGTAACCTCTTCAGCAATCATATGTTCCCTGTTAGGAGCTAAATGGGGCACTGATCGTGAAGATGGCATATCCTCCAGCTGGTGACATTGTGGCTAAGGATAGAAATGCCTGGAGCATCTCTCTGTAGGATTTATATCCCAAATGAGGCTGAGAAATGGAAGCATTAATGGGTCTTGGCTTCAACCGTTCCATGTGTTTGGGATCCTGCACCCTGGTGCCAAGCAGAAGTATCCACCACTTATGAAATACTCCTACTTGGGTTGAAGAAGATCCCAAGAAAACATCCACAAGTAGTAGAATAACCTGACTTTCAAAAGACACTCTTTTGTCCCTTGCACTGGAGTTTACCAAAGATTTTGACAGAAGGGAAAAATGAATTTTAAGGTATATGATGTTTTCTCTAGGAGATACGACATGACAAAATAGTCAGTGGGCACAAGTAGTCTCCTGGAGATCAAATGAGCACATCATTCAAGATACACATGGTGTTTTGTCCTATTGACAGTGTTCTCTGCCTTACAGAAGCTTTTCAGTTTCATGAAGTCCTATTTGTCAATTGGTGATCTTAGAGCCTGAGCCATTGGTGTTCTTTCTATTCAGGGAACCTTCCCCTGTGCCAATGTGTTTGAAGCTCTTTCCCACTTTCTCTTCTATTAGACTCAGTGTATCTGGTTTTATGTTGAGGTGCTTATCCACTTGGACTTGAGCTTTGTACAAGGTGATAAATATGGATCAATTTGCATTCTTCTACAATCATACCACCAGTTATTACAGCACCATTTATTGAAGATGTTTTCTTTTTTCCACTGTATAGTTTTGGCTTCTTTGTCAAAGATCAAGTGTCCATAGGTGTGAGAGTTTATTTCTGGGTCTTCAACTCTATTCCACTGATTGAACTGTCTGTCTCTGTACCAATGCAATATGATATTTTATCACTATTTGTCTGTAGTACAGCTTGAAGTCAGGGGGGTGGTTCCCCCAGAAGTTCTTTTATTGTTGAGAAATTTTTTCACTATTCTGGGTTTGTTGTTTTTCCATATGAAGTTAAGAATTGTTCATTCCATGTCTGTGAAGAAGTTTGTTGGAATGTTGCTGGGGACTGCATCGAATCTGTAGACTGCTTTTATTAAGATGGTCATTTACTATGTTAATCCTACCAACCCATGATCATAGAAGATATTTCCATCTTCTGAGGTCTTCTTCAGTTTCTTTCTTCAGGGACTTGAAGTTCTTGACATACAGAGCTTTCATTTGCTTGGTTAGGGTTACGCCAAGATATTTTATATTATTTGTGACTATTGTGAAGGGTATTGTTTCCCTAATTTCTTTCTCAGCCCATTTATTCTTTGTATACAGGAAGGCAGCTGATTTGTTTGAATTGATTTTCTATCCAACCACTTTGCTAAAGTTGTTTATCAACTGTAGGAGTTCCCTGGTATAATTTTTGAGGTTGCTTATGTATTCTATCATGTCATCTGCAAATAGTGATACCTTGATTTCCTCCTTTCCATTTTCCTTTGAACTCCTTTTGTTGTCTAATTACTCTAGCGAGAACTTTGCATACTATATTGAATAGATATGGAGAGAGTGGGCAGCCTTGTCTTGTCTTTGATTTTAGTGGAATTGTTTCAATTTTCTCTCCATTTAATTTGATGTTGGCTATTGGTTTGCTGTATATTACTTTTATTTTGTTTAGGTATCTACCATGTATTCTTGATCTCTCCAAGACTTTTAACATGAAGAGTGATGGATTTTGTCAAAGGCTTTTTCAGCATCTAATGAGATGATCATGTGATTTTTTTCTTTGAGTTTGTTTATATAGTGTATTACGTTGATGGATTTTTCATATATTGAACCATCCCTGCATCCCTAAGATGAAGTCTTCTTGATCATGATGAATGATAGTTTTGAGGTGTTTTTGATTCAGTTTGCAAGAATTTTATTGAGTACTTTTGAATCGATATTCATAAGCAAAGTTGGTCTGAAATTCTCTTTCTTTGTTGTTTCTTTCTGTAGTTTAGGTATCAGAGTAACTGTGGCTTCATAGAATGAATTATATAGCGTTCCTCTGTTTCTTCTGTTTCTATTTTGAAATAACTTGAGGAGTATTTGTATTAGGTCTTTTTTTGAAGGTTTGGTAGAATTCTGTACTAAAATCACCTGGCCCTGGGCATTTTTGGTTGGGAGGTTTTGAATGACTGCTTCTATTTCCTTAGGTGTTATGGGACTGTTTAGACAACTTACCTGATCTTTATTTAACTTTGGTAAATTGTCTGGAAAATCATCCATTTCACTTAGGTTTTTCAGTTTTGTTGAGTATAAGCTTTTGTAGTAAGATCTGATGATTTTCTGAATTTCCTCAGTTTCTGTTGTTTTGTCTCCAGTTTAATTTCTGATTTTGGATATTGTCTCTGTGTCTTTTAATTAATTTGGCTAAGGATTCTTCTATCTTGTTGATTTTCTCAAAGAACTAGATCTTGGTTTTGTTGTTTCTTTGAACAATTCTCTTTGTTTCTAATTGGCTAATTTGAGCCCTGAGTTTGACTGTTTCCTGCTACCTACTCCTCTTGGGTGTTTGGTTCTTTTTGTTCTAGAGCTTTCAGGTGTGCTGTTAAGTAGCTAGTGTAGGATCTCTCTAATTTCTTTATGAAGATATTTGGTGCTATGAAATTTTCTCTTTACACTTTTTCATTGTGTCCCATAAGTTTAGGTATGTGTGGGGGTGAGGGAGTATCCTCTCAGAGGCAAAGGGGAGGGAAATGGGATGAAGAACAATTGGAGGCAGGGCTGGGAAGGGGAGCAACATTTGGAATGTAAATAAATAAAACAATTTTAAAAAATGATGCACATGGCAAAACAGCCTCTACTTTTTTCTCGTATTTTACTCCAGCACAAATTACAGATGTCTCTTCTACAAAACTGACTAAAAATTATATTGCCTTTGCTGCTGTCCAAGGATATTGATCTTGTCCTACACATTTCAGTTAAAAAGTCACTTTGAGTAAGTGACTATAAACATTCTGCTCAATTACAGATTGCTCATATGCAAATAAGAAAAGATCTTTTTATGTACCCTGTAGCAATTATCTGAAGAAAGCTCATTCCCGCATAGTCTGGCAAAGGCTTTATAATATTTTCTCATATATTTTCCATAAACTTATGAGAACTACTACTAATATTTTATAAAATAATATTAAGAATACAAAAGTCAAAGATGGGGTTGACCCCCATGCTCACAGAATTTTAATCTGGCACCCAAGTCAGTGAGAAACCATTGATAAAAGCCAACTAAATAAAGCAGAGCTAGGTGCCATGAGGGAAAATTCTAGAATCCTTCACATCATATGAGAAAGGGTATTGGTGAGTCAACATGATTTGTCTAAAGAAATGAGACTTGAGACTCAAAGTAACAACAAGGAGTCAGACAAGCAAACAGGAGGAGGTAGTGATTCTTAGGAGAGCAGCTACAGTGTCATGAGAAGCAACAGAGATGGACAATATATACACAAGATATCAGAAATCAAATTTGTTCAAACTAATTCATCTAATACATGGAGAACCCAAGAAGTGAGTTATTTAGCACTTACCTGAAAAAAAATAAAATAAAAGAACAAACAGAGATCAGAAGAGCTAGGAGAAAGGGGAAACTGAGACAGTGAGAAGCTAATGTGAACAAGGTCACCCAGGGGCAGAATTCAAATTTGTCAGACAGTATCCAAAGCTGATCCTTACACACAAAACACTGTGTTCTGAACTGTTGCACTGAGAATGATCCTTGTGATCATTCACTGGAATGGTTACACAGCTTATATTTCCTAGCCATAAAGATGTATTTTCTCAAAGTCTGTATTATGAAGTTTTTGTACTTCAATAGTATAAAGAAATCTCCTACAGCCAACAACCATCCAACTTAAGCAATTATCAATATTTTTCTAAAGAGATAGATAAATCTAATGAAGCAACTTCAGTATGAACGACAAAGCACTGAGAAGAGAATTTAATAACAGAAAAATTAATTATCCTGGCAACGAGTATCACCTGCAAGCATTGCAGTTAACTCCCCGAGATAAATCACTGGATAAGGGGCCAATGTGGAGACTACACTTCCTATATCCAGTAAGGTGAGGAAGGGGATTCTTTGGAGTCAGTGTGCCTTCAAGTTAGAGAACTTTGTTTTCTCTTCTTGGCTTTTAGAAAGTAAGGCACATACATGATTCTTTTAACAGGCAACACACCTGCCCTTATATACTTTGTATATTAACGTCTACATGGGAGGGCATGGCACTTGCCTGTGATGTCAGCACAAAAGATGCAGAGACTGGGAATCCCTGGAACAAAATGGCTAGCCAGAATTACTGAAAAGCTAAGCTTCAGCTTCAGCAAGAGACTGAGAGAAATATGACCAACATCAAACTCTAGCACACACCATCACGTACAGAGTCCATTTAATGTTTCCTGGATATGTTTGCGTATAGGCCCATCTCCTGGAGCATAGTAGAGCTTTTAATGTCTCCAGAAATAATCACACACTTTTCTGTCATTTTTTATATTATAGCAAAATGTTTTGGATCATCTGATATCTTATATTTAATATGATTTTCATATCTAGCATGAACCTGACTTTTTTGGGTAGGATGTAGTTCTGAGTGTAATTATTTAATGTTGTGTTTGTGTGTCTATATTTATGATGGATTTTGTCCTTTATTACTTGGGATTGGCTTTAAATAAATATCAATATGTTCTATCTTTGCAAATACATTAGAAAGTTTGGACTGTACTATTGCTGGTTTAAAAAATCACCTAAGATATAAAAATAACTTAACTTTTAATTTTTTAGAATTCATTTCCTTGTAGATGGTGTAGTTAATTGACAACTTTCCATATGAATATAACCTTATTATTTATGTAAGGTTTCTATTTCATCAAAGGTTCATTTTGATGACTTAAACTTTCCCCAAAGAAAGCAGAAATATCTTCAAAATATTTTTCAAAAAATTTCTTTTTACTTATAAAAGAAAAAAAAAGTCTTCTGTATTAGGTTGGTGTGGTGGCCCCAATAGGTCCATATATTTGAATGTTTAAGGAGGTGCACTATTTGAAAGGATTAAGAAGCTTGGCCCTTATTGGAGAACATACGTGACTAGGAGTGGGATTTGAAGTTTCTTTTTGTTTTGTTTTGGTTTTTTGTTTGTTTTTTTCTTTATTTTTTATTGGATATTTTATTTACATTTCAGATGTGATTCCCTTTCCCCATTCCACCCAGGAACCCCCTATCACATTCCCCTTCCTCCTGCTTCTATGAGGATATGCCCCCAACCACCCTCCCACTCCCACCTTACCATCCACGAATTCCCCCACACTGGGGCATCCAGCCTTCACTGGACCAAGGACTTCCTCTCCCATCTATGCCTGACAATGCTATCTTCCCCTACATATACAGCTGGAGCCATGGGTCTCTCCCTATGTGCTCCAAGCCTGGTGGTTTAGACCCTGGGCGCTCTGGTTGGTTGGTATTGTTGCTCTCCTCATGGGGCTGCAAACTCTTTCAGCTCCTTCAGTCTTCTCTCTCACTCCTCCATTGGGAACCCCATGATCAGTTCAATTGTTGGCTGTGAGCATCTGCCTCTATATATTTCAGGTCCTGGCAGACCTCTAAGGAGATAGCTATATCAGGTTCCTGTCAGCATGCACTTCCTGGCGTACACATCAGTGTCTACCTTTGGTGACTGCACATGGGATGGATACCCAGGTGGAATGGTCTCCAGATGACCCCTCCTTCAGTTTCTGTCCCAAACTTTGTCTCCATATTTGCTCCCATGAGTATTTTGTTACCCCTTCTAAGAAGGACTGAAGCACCCATACTTGGTCTTCCTTCTTCATGAGCTTCATGTGGTCTGTGAGTTGAATCTTGGTTATTTCAAGCTTCTGGGCTAATATCCAATTATCAGTGAGTGCATACTATGTGTGTTTCTTTGTAATTGGGCTACCTCACTCAGGATGATATTTTCTAGTTCTATCCATTTGCCTAAGAATTTTTCAATTTCATTGTTTTTAATAGCGAGTAATATTCAATTGTGTAAATGTACCACATTTTCTGTATCCATTCTTCTGTTAAAGGACATCTGGGTTCTTTCCAGTTTCTGGCTATTATAAATAATGCTGCTATGAACGTAGTGGAGCATATGTCCTTGTAAGCCCAAACCAGTCTCCATGTCTCTCTCTTCCTGCTGCCTGGGGATCCAGAGTTAGACCTTTGAGCATCAGAGTTCGACCTTTCAGCATCAAAGTTAGACCTTTCAGCATCAGAATCAGCTTTCAGGCTGCCATGCTTCCTGCCGTGCTGATAAGGGACTGAGCCTCTAAAGCTCTAAGCCAGCCCCAGTTAAATGTTTTCCTTTGTAAGAGTTGCAGTGTTCATGCTGTCTCTTCAAAGCAATGGGACACTGACTGAGACAGTTGAGGTTGAGGTAAGAACAGCTGATGGCTAAGTCATTTCAGCAGACCTTAGCCTCAATTTGGAAATACAGCAAATAAAGTTAAAATACAAAAAGACGTTTTGAATTTTACTGTGAACTATTTTAATGAAGCTGGTTGAGAAGGTTGTATACAAAAGTATGACTATAATTTTGCTGAGAGAGCTACGGAAGTACCATGTTTAATCCTTACTCTAAAAGGGCTCACGTGAGACTGGAGACATGGATAAGTGGCTCAGAGCATTTTCTCATCTCGCAGAGGACCTGAGTTCAGTTGGCAGTGCTCGTGTCAGGCAACTCACAACCAGTTCCAGAGAATGTGAGATCTCTGGCCTTCACGTGTACCACCATTCACGTGGATACCCATTTTATGCACATATACATAACTAAAAATAAATCTCGAAAAGATCTTAAATTTTTCTTGTGTAGACGGTGAAGAACAATGCAAAGCACTGAAGGGCCATGTGTACAGGAGTGTAGAAAGTACCTGCACAAGGATTCAGGTGCTTACTATCTCTCTTTATATATCCTCACTGCATGTCTGATACATTGGAACATTCAGACTTGTGTGTGTGTGTGTGTGTGTGTGTGTGTGTGTGTATTCTGCAACATTCCACTCAGTTTCAGGAACTCCAGTTAAATTTCATCTGTGTATACACTCATGAGCCTTCGACCCTACCTTCCATTCCACATAGCATATTTAGCTACATGGATGCCAGAAATGTATGAGTTTCAGACTCTTTAGTCTAGAGTCCAAAGAGAATTCTATTTCCACATTTGAAGAACAACTTGAGATACAAAAAAAATTTAAATTGTTCTGAGATAATTGGGTTTTGGTGTAGACACA
This sequence comes from Grammomys surdaster, assembly GCF_004785775.1. NCBI lineage: Eukaryota > Metazoa > Chordata > Mammalia > Rodentia > Muridae > Grammomys > Grammomys surdaster. The sequence continues at coordinate 6,327,949 of NW_021604657.1, forward strand.
CTGGGGTTGGTATGAACATTAGGCACTCAGATAGTGAACACCTAGAGTTCCGAGAGACTCCTGTGCCCAAGACATTAATGCAGGGCTTCTCATTTTTCTATCAACCTCACTCTGTCTTTCTCTTCACTTGCCTTGCAAAGAATTCCAGGTCCCTGATGGTGGGTGTTCTTGGTAAGAGAAGGAGAAAGTGGGGAGAGGAGAGAAAGAAAAAGAGAGGAGAGGGGCATTGAAGTGGAGAGAAGAGGAAAAGAGTGGAGGGGAAGGGGAAAAAGGGGAGGGAAAAGGAAGAGGAAAAGATGGGAGAAGAGAAGGGTGAGTAGAGTTGAAATACAAACATAGAATTAGTATATATTTTCCCTTTGAATTAAAGAAATGCTTTGCAAATGTGTATAGCTTTTGGATTTAAGAACAGAACAAAGAAAAGGATATTTTCAAAGGCCATGGGCAGAGTTCCAAAGAACTGCCAACAAACAGCAGCTGTGAGAGGAAAGTTCAAGGGCCACCTGTATGTAGCCAGTGCCCTCTAGAAGCCCAGGGAATGGCCTGGGGAAGGGGGGTAGCATCCTGGCGCAATTTATTTCATGATGAGTCTGAAAATATTGGAATGCAAACGATGGGGACTGTGCTGCATCATGTGGCCTTCCATGACCCTTCGGGCTGTTGGTTGCTGGAGGTGAAAGGCCAGAGAACAACTGTGACAGCTCTGTCCCTTTTCCGGTGTTTTGGTCATTTACGAGAACCTTTATTTTTGGAAACAGCCACAGGAGTGAAAGAGGCTTTGACCACGGGACCCTCATTTGCACCTTGAGTACAAATAGAAACCAGAAAGTTGGTCACCAGCTGCCAGGGTAGACACAGCCAGGGTCTGATGGGGACAAATGAGAGCCCTGCAAGGTTAGCGTGCAAAAAGGTGGGGGGCAGTACGCCGACCTGGAAGAAAACATGCCTCCATCTTCACTTCCACCCCTGTTGATATAATGACAAGAAAAGCAACCTTCCAAACTGAAGAAATTTCCTGGCTGGATTTTAAAACTTAGCCAACCGGCTGTGCTTCCATAACTGTCCATCAGTGGGGGACAGAGGGTGGAAAGTCAGGACCAGGCTTATGGGCAGTTTGCAAGTGTTTCACTTCCACAGAGAATCCAGTGACAGCTCCACCACCCATAACAGATCCTCGACCTCATCTGAGAAAGTTAAATACAGAGGGAAGTAGCATGTTAGCCATCAGTGAATGTAGCTGCTGTGCAGTGAGAAGGGCCCTGGGACTCTCATTTTGAGTTTCATAAAGACTAATGGAACTTCTACAGAAAGGATTCTTAGACATCACCTGGATTAAAAGTAAAAGCCATGAAACTGTAAAAGAGATTGATAGCCATATGGACAAGAGGGTGATGTGGATGGGCAAAAGGTAAGAGAAGATGTGAAGGAGAGAGGCAGCAGAATACATTATACACATGTGAAACACCAAAGAACAAAATGAATCAATAAAAAGAAGACAGAAAGAAAATGGTCCAGAGAGGACAGGAAACCCCTGTTCTGTTCCTCCTCCTCCTTCTCCTCTTCTTCCTCCTCCTTTTTCTCCTCCTCCTCTTCCTTCTCCTCTTTCTCTTTTTCCTCTTCCTCCTCCTTCTCTTCCTCCTCTTCTTCCCCCTCCTCCTCTTTCTCTTCCACCTCTTCCTCCTCTTCCTCTTCCCATGTTCTCATGGCTTTCACCTGGGGTCAGCAGTTTCCCTAGTGTGATTTCCTACTGGGTTAAACAATGCAAAGGTGAAGAGATGGTTCTGACTTGGATTGGAGGACTCAAATAAGTTTGGCATCTTTATTGTTTTTAATTGATGCAGTTTACTCACGATAATTGCACATGCTTATGGAGACACCATGAAAACTTAATATAAGTAATCTATGATACCCAATAAAGTGCAACATAATATACAGATCAAATCAGTATAATTTACTTTTCTATTTCTTCAAACATTTTGTGCATGAATATGGTTTTAGAACTTTCAACCACTCTTTGTTGCAAACAGGTAACAGTGCTGCTTGGGACTTTTCAGTTTACTAGGCAAAAACAAAAATCAAACAGAAAAAAAACAGATACACACAAAAATGAAAAGAATAACAACAAGCAAAGAAACAAACAACCCAAGACCACCCAGTCTAGCTCATTTACATTAATCCTCAAATAAATCTGAGCACTAGGCAACTTAGTGGGCAGATAGTTAAAGAAGCTAAGCGATCTGTCACTGGAAGGTACAATCCAATTACTTGACCACAACTATAAGACAATGAGGAAACACACAAGGCAAGTAGCATATGTTGCGCTATAGCATTACATGTTAGTGCAACTTATTCTTTGTTTCTTTGGTTTTGTTCAGTGAGATGCTTTTTAGTGGAGATATCAGTGGATGACTGAATCTGGGCAGAACGGATGAAAGTGTAGGAATTCCTGAATTCAAGTAACAGCAGAAATCAAAAGAGCCATCATGTATCCCTAGCATGGAAGCTCCTGTAATTAGGAAAGCTACAAGTGTGGGCTTCTTTGTTAAGAATCCTTCATGACATAAAAATATACCAAGCAATTATGTTTTCAACGCATTTTCACCACTTTGGCTACATGACATTTGAATTTCTCCCAGTCTTCCACGAGTGCTGGAATTAACCAACCTGCAGCTCCCTGGCCTATGGAGTCTTTTATTTTTCTTTATCTTTCTTTTTGTTATTTTTTAAAGATTTTCATATACAAACAAAAGGTTTCTTGGTTGTTCCTGCTTTCATTCTCCCTCTTCAGTTCCTCCTATGCCCCCTAGCATTCACTGCTCAAATCTCAAATTCATGTCTTCTCTTATTTCACACACACACACACACACACACACACACACACACACACACACACATCCTGAGTCCAATTGGTGTTGCCATATGCAAGTTGACGTAGGGCTGACTGTTGGCCACGGGCAACCCATCAAATCACTTACCTCTGAAAAAAATTGACTCTTCCTCTTCATCATCTGTCTGTGAGCCCATCTACCATCCAAGCTGAAATGTTGACTAGCGTGACCTTGTATACTCTTTTGCGAGCAAATATAGCTGTTGAAAGTTCATACGTACAATATTTCTGTCATATCGAAAAGACCATTCCAAGCAGTCCTCTGGTCCTTTGGCTCTTACAAGCCTTCCGCCCAGACTTCTGTGGTGTTGCCTACACCTTGCATATGTCCCATTTGGGTATGAACACTCCACCTATAAAACAGTGACACCTTTCCGAGCCTCAGGGATCATTGCAGAAGAGGGGATTGAAAGACTGCAAGAGCCAGAGGCAGTGTTTTCCAGACAAAACCGGAAGTTGACAAATGAACTTATCCCAGTTGTAGCAGCATGTACAAGACTAATAAAATTCACACAAAATATCAGCACACACATGGGATGTGGTCACAGATTCCCACCCTTAGCTGAGGAGCTATTGGGAATTGATAGCTACGGGGAGTGGAAGAGTTAGTTTTCCTTAAGGATGTGGCTACTGGTAAGTCAACAACACTCCAGTGTACATATAGCAAAAGTTGGACCCGAATACATGTATTTCCTAGTTACATTTGTTAGAAACCACTTGAGTTTGTTATTTTCCCTGACAACAGTCTCTATTCCTATGTCCTCTTGCTTCTATTTCTTTGAATAATATTGACTAATCTAAGGAAGTAGACCCTTAAAATAAAATTCTGAAATTGGATTGTTCATTTATATATATATATATATTTTTTTTTTTTTTTTGAGACAGTGTTCGCTAAGTAGCCCAGGATATCCTGGTACTCATTATATAGCCCAGGCTGTTCTCAATTTCATGGCAATTCCTTTGGTTTCCTTATTGTTGGTATTACACATGTTAGCCATTGTGACTGGCTATGAGTAATATTCTTTTTGAGAAGAAATGTAGTGTAAGATACTGGCTGTATGAGCTGACCGAGACAGACACAGATACTTACACCCAACCAATGGACTGAAGCTGGGGACCCCTGTAGTTGAATTAGGGAAAGGCTGGAAAAAGTTCAGGAGGAGGATGACTCCATTGAAAGGTCAGCACTCTCAACTAAACTGGACCCCCGAGATCTCTCAGACACTGAGCCACCAATCAGGTAGCATAAACTATCTGATCTAAGGCCCCTAACACATATACAGCAGAGGACTGTCTGGTCTGGCCTCAGTGAGAAAAGAAGCACCTAACCATTGAGAGACTTGAGGCCCCTGGAAATGGGGAGTTCCTGGCGGGGTGGGAAGTTGGGGTGAGGACATCTTCTTGGAGATGAGGAAGGAAGAATAGGATGAGGAACAGTTGGAGAGCAGAGTGGGAAGGGGATAACAACTGGACTGTAAAAAATTATTAAAGATAATTTAAAAGCTAAAACCGAAACCAAAACCAAAATCAAAACAAACAAACAAACAAAACTCTCAAAAATCAAAGGAATTGAAATGTCTTCTCTTATGAGAAATACCAAGACATATTTTGAGCAGATAGATACGAGAGGACTCTATATTAAGTAAATACAACATCTCTCTGTGATGTGTCAAAAAATATTGGCTGCATGAAATAATATTATTATTACCTATTTCATCACCAGAGAATGAAATGTAGGTAGAAGGCCAGGAAATGAAGGTGTCTGAATGACTGGAACACTTAGCTTCTATGATGATAAGGTTTCTAAGAAAGCTTATAGAGTCACCTGGCAAGTTATTATAGCTTTGGAAAGCACACATAAGGAAAATGTACATTAAGAGCATGGATATAAAATGAAGAACCTGAACAAGGGTCTCTTCATCACAGGTTTGAAATGGGGTCCCCCAGGTCTCATGATTGTGCACTATGACATTGTTGCATTGTATTGATGAGGTTGACTGGATCTGTAATTGCATGATTCCTAGAAATGTAGTAGATATAGAGCCTAAAATATGTCTCTTGAGATATAGAAGGCCTATTAGTTATTATAGCATTTAAATATGGGACTACATTTATTATTCTACCACCTAAAAATGAATAAAATAAGGACACAACATTAAGCTGGTTTGGAATGAAGTTGTGGATCTGGGAGGAGTGAATGATTGCAATATAATGTATGAAATTCTTAGAGAATGAATAAAGTAAATATACATATACACATACATATGCACACACACATATATTCTTTGATAAGTGGTGAGAGCTACCCTAATCTATGTGCACAGAATGAACATTTAGAGGGCAGGTGGACACATCAATTTAGCAAGTAGTAGTAGTAGGTTATTGTCTAGAGTCTACGACTCCTCCATTCACAGATTCTTTGCTAGATTTGCAGTACCAGCTATGAGTTCTTCATATCCTTCAGTATTCAGAGACATTTTAATAGCAGATGTCATGTTCTAGGTACTTTTAGCCCTACTCACCAAACTCCTATGTAGATATCTTAGCTCCCAAAATATTGGTATTAAGAGGTGAAGTCTTTGGAAGATAACTAGGTCAAAAGATTGTAGTCTTCATGGATGCATTAGTAACCTTAAGAATATCTTAGAAGGACTATTATCAAGAAATCAGACCACAAACGAGGGAGAAAAAGTATGAAAAGGGAACTCTTTATTCACTGCTGATGAAAGTTCAAATTAAGATCAGAAATTACTATGGAAATCAGTTCTGAATGAACCAGCTATTCCTCACCATGGCATATGGCCAAAGAACTCCAGATCCTACCACTGAGTTAGTTGTATATCCATGTTAACTGCTGCTTTGTGACAGCAGGAAAATGGAGCCAACCTAGATGTTCATTACCAGATTAATAGGTAACAGAAATATGGTACACATACAGAAGTGAAATATTTTCAACTATAAAAAAGAAAGAAATGTTGAAATTTTCAAGAAAAAAAATCACCCAAACTCAGAAAGGAAAAAAAAAAACCACACACACAGTGTCTCTCTTATCTGCAGATTCTGGCCTATAATGTATACATACACGGATGAAAGACTGTAAGACTAGGTAAAGTACAACCCTTAAAAGGAGACCAAGAGCAGGTAACAGTAGGTATTAAGGAAGGACAGAATTCAGGGAGAAGGCACACAAGGACTGAAGAGGGACATAACGCTAGGTGTTTTCTAGTTTCAATGTTGTCGTTGTCTTTTGTGTGTGGTGGTTAAGTGAGTAAACATGCAGTTGACAGTGATGGAGTCAAACCCTAAGCAAAGCTTCATGGCTTCACAATGACCATTCTAACTGTGACGTTCACTGAGATGCATAAGGTCTGAGACTGAACAACTGTTAAAGCGGCTACGTGAATGCAGCTGGATGATGCTTTTATTTATGAGTTAATTACAACAAAGTGAAAATACGATGTGTGAAAAGAAGCCTCGGAGAGGAGTTTCACTCCTTCACCCCAGGATAGCACGATATATAAATCAGAAGGCCAACCACGTCTTTGATTCCCTGTGTCTATAAGTATAAGAAATAAACTTTCCAATCATTAAAATGGCTCCAGGTTGCAGCAACCCAAGTGGACTAAAGCATAGAAATCTGCCATTCTTCCCATTTGTGCTTTCTTCCACCACAGTGTTCTGCTCACCAGACTCCGGGAGTGTCAGCCTTTGCACACCACTCTCCCAATTCAACAAAATCATCGTGCTTTGCTGAAACCCACCGCCCTGCACGTCGGAATAGAAAACCTCCCCAGGGGAAAGCCAATGTGCTCGTTAGTTTTGCTTCATTTCTCTCCTTTCCCTTGGGGAATCTAGTATTGTACAGCCAGTTGCCCAAGGTCCAAAAAACAGTTATTTCACATACTTTACCACGATTTTTCATTGTTTATGGTGTGAGCGAAAGTTCACTAACAGTTAAGCTTCCAACATGGCTGGAGGCTTAAGTGTTCCCCTGTAGTTAGGAAGCGATAGGAATCTGTCACGAATGTGAAGATGACAGTGTTTGACATCTTAAAACGAATCATCTAGGGTAAGTTTAACTGTCTTTTAAAAAGTAAAATAAAACTCCCAACTCAGAGGAGCATGTGTATAAGTGGATTTTTTTTAAAAGGAACATTCCGATGGTAGATGGAAAGGGAGAAAGAAATGGAACAACCGTGCCAAAAAAGCAGGTCAAATGAAGCAACAGATGGGACTGTTTACTCCTGACAATATAGAGATGATTGGGGTATTTGGGAAAGACTTTAAAATAAACACTGGATGTTTAAAATTCTCAAATAGCCAAGGAAGAACCAACATCGTGGAAGAATTAGAAGTTATGAAAGATTAAACGTAGACATTAAAAACCATTAGAAAATCGGGACTGAGATGGAAGAACTAGAAAAAAAAATAGATTGGATATACTGAAGAAAGAGTCACACCGGAACACAGAATGGGTACAATCCACTGTGGTGTGTAACACAGGGGAATAAAGAAATAACATGAACTCTCTCCAGACTGACTGAACTCTCTCCAACTGTCTACAAAGCATAAACCCAGTGTGTGTCAATTGTAAAGAAAACCTTACATTAAAAGCTAGCAGAGAGAATAATTTTTAACACACCCTGAAAATGCCATAAAAATAAGCATACGGAATTCTTGAATAATAGGATGCTTCAAAAGCTTAACCTAACAGATTCAGAATTATGAGTAGGGTAACAGTGGTATCCATTAACCAGGCACCGATACATTTGAACTGCTTCTGGGCTCCAGCCCTGCCCACTGGTACACTCATGTACATATTTGACACTGCTGCTGTTTCTGAATTACAATAAACTCATAATAATACGTCTTGTAACCTGGTAGCCCAAAACCTCCAGTTTTTAAGCTGCCTTAGTGAAATCTAAACAACATCATAGATCAGTCATTCATTCCTAATATGTCAATATGCACTGACATATTGTGACGCTGATGTAGGACGCTGATGAGATGTAGTGCAGTGTATGGGATACACAGGCAGTTTTTTTATGGGATATTTTATTTATTTATATTTCATATGTCATCCCCTTTCCCCCTTTTCCCTCCCTAGAATCCCCTATCCCATCCTCCCTCCTCCATTTTGCTTTTATACCATTTTAATTACATGGAAGTATTAAGGTCAGTTCTAGGTTGAGGAACTAGCAATACAATAAATGCAAATAGTCAAGTTTTGTGTGCTATCTTTACAATTTCTTTTCTGGAAACCAAAACTGCTCTAAAATAAGACACCCATTGAAAGAATCTGATACTGACTTCATTTCTTCACATCTACAGATACATTTTAGAATCAGCTTATTAATTTATATATTTTATTAGATATTTTTATGCAATTGAAGTTTGTGAGTTAATTTAAAGAGTGTGGTTACTTAAACAACAAAGACCCCAGTTCACCATACTGCTATATCATCTCTCATTCATTCAAATTTTTTAATTCTTAAAACTTTTTATTTATTTATGGTTTTGAAGCCTCTTTTAATATTTCTTTATTGTTTAAGAAACCAGAATTTAGAGAGAGTGATGTGTTAACATCAGCAGGGACATAGGAGGTCACAGGGTTGAGGGGGACACAGAAGGTCACAGGGTTGAAGGAGACTATAGGTAGTTCTTGGAACTTGTAGGAGGGCCTGTAAGGAGAGGAGGTGAGACATCACTAAGTGCCAATAGAAGGGCACAGATGAGACAAGAAAGTGCCCTCAGGGAGCCACACCCCAGCATGAGGCTTTCTGTCCTTCACCTGAACAGAACTATAAAGCTGCCCACACTTTCACAGAGCAGCCTGTGATGCTCCTTTGCATAGATGTCACTGTCTGAGACTGTTTGAATTTGTTCTTTCGAGATAGCCCTGGGCAAGAGGAAAGAGAGCTAGCAAACTCCCCTAAGAAATGTCCGGGGCTAGTTTCCTAGATATGTGTACCACATAACCACACAGGCCCCAGCCTGCCGAAGGGCTGGGTTGAGGTTAGTGGTCACCATCTTTAAATTGACGTCCATAGTCATCATTTTAAATTGTCTTTTCTAATCTTTTGAGCTTTTAAATTCTTTGACAGTATCATTGGTGCAAATAATGAATTATAGTCCTTCTCATACCCGGTTACCTGTCTTACTCCGTCTCCTTGTACCGAAGTCTTTCTTCACTCTAACTAACCCTCTTCCCACGTTCATGTCTTTATGTATGTGTGAGACTCACTAAAGTTGAATAAGTTTGCCTGATGAGTATGGATGGAGGTTATTGACTGGAACATAACTTATTATCGGTTACACCACTGAACAAAGCAACACCCTATCTCCCATTAAGTGTCAACAGTCTCTCAAGGAGAGATGGGGCCTCACAGGCCTTTCTCCCTTCTACAACAAAATGTTGGCAGGCACAATGCTATGCAGGTCGTAGGTAGTTAGCCCTAGCTATAGTAAATTCTTAAGAGCATCTGCCATGTCATGTCCAGAAGACATTGATGAAAATCAGTCCTCCCCAACCCTGGGCTCTTACAATCTTTTCACTCTATCTTATGCAATAATACCTCATCTTGAGGTCAGAGCACTAGAGGTGCCCTCATTTAGGGATGACAGCTCCCCACAGTTATGTACTATCTATATTGAATGGGTTATAAGCTTCCATGTTAACCTATGTCCATTGCAAAAGAAGTGTCTCTCATAAGAATGAAAGCTTCACTTATTTACAGCATTGAAGATGAGTACAAGGCACTTTGAACAATGTCCATTTGGTGAAATAACATCAGAGCTACCCCTAGGTTGATGACTACCCAGCTACTGATATTTTACTTAGCACTGGTAATTAGGTGTACATAATAATGATGCTTTATTTAGAAGTGTATTCAATTAAACCTTTGAGATTAAGTTAAAGATACTGGCAACTATATGTATGCAATGTTCTCTCTCTCTCACCCACCCTCCCACCCTCTCTCCCACCCTTCTTCCCTCTCCCTTCCTCTCCTCTCCCTCCCTTTCTAATGATTCAGACTTTAAAAATTACTATTATTTTCAACTCTAAATGTGCATGTCTTGTGCGGCAGAAAGCATAGAATCTCCTGGAACTAGGGTTATAGGTGATTGTGAGTTGCCTGATGTGGCTGCTGGGAACTGATCATCATGTCTTACATAAGAGCAGCAAGCACTGCTTAGCTATCTCTCTAGCTCGAGTTTATAAAAGAACAAATGTAAATGCAATATCTAATGATGTAGTTCAGGATAGATGAGAAGTCACCTTTGTAGTCCAGGAGGGCCTAAACTTAGCACCCTCAAATTCCAGAGTACTATGAATGTAGACATTTATTATGAAGCCCAGTTTAACCTTTAAATTTTCTTTCATAGCATTTGGGTTTTTCAGTGCAGAATTCCTGAACGTTATTTCATCAACTTCAAAATTTTGGAAATTATTGTTAATGATATATATTTTGATTTTTATTTAACTGTGAATTATGTGTACAAACACAACAGTGGTTGTGTGTTGGCTTTCTTTTCTGTTACCTGTTCTATTCATTTATTAAATATTTTGTGTTATCATCAGACAAAATATTAAGTAGACAATCCAGTCAGTCTAAATAAATGGCATCCTCACTTAAAAGTTCTATGAATTTGAATCATGTTCTTGGTTTTATTGGGCCTTGATAGACCTTCTCCCCCCAAAAATAGTACATTGGAAAAGTAATAGAGTGTGTCTCTCTATTGTTCCCAAACTCAGAGGCAAGCTATAAATATTTCAACAAGTCATTTAATGTTTGCTGTAGCTTTTAAAAACATAGATACTTATAACTAGGAGTTCCTTATTTATGTAGAGTTTAAAGCATGAATAGATATCCAATTTATAAAAAATTAAACTCCCATGTCTATTGAAATGATACAATTTTTGTAATTTTCTATTAATAAGTTTATGAGTTTTGTGCTTTCTTGAATTAGTCTAACTTCAAAATCAAGACATAAAATTTTGTCTAGATTTTTCACTTTTATGGCCACAGAAGAGCGAACTCTAATTTTTCTTGCTTATAATACTACTGGTTACATTTATTTGTCAAGGAAATGTGAAAATAATTGTCAAGCATAATTTCATTTTATGTTGGGCAGAAGAGTCATATAAAATTCATACTTTTTTTTTTACATATTTGGAAAACATCTAGTCCTTTCCTTGTGTTCCAAGTTTTTTGGAAACACTCAATTCCTTTAATAGATATTGGCTATTCAGGTTTTCTATTTCTTCATCTTTCAGCAATAATGAGTTTTAAATTTTGAGGAATTTGTTCTTTTGTCAGTTGTATTTTCACAAAATGGTGTGTGTGTGTGTGTGATTTTAATAATACTTTCTCTTTGATTCTAAATAACAATTAATTTAAATTGCTTTTCTCTTTCTTCCCTCCTCCTTGTCATCATCTTCTTCCTCTTCTTTCTCCTCTTCCTCCTCCTTTCCCTCCTCCTCCCCCTCTTCTTCCTCCTCCTTTTCTTCCTCTTCCACCACTACTTCTTCTCCTTCTCCTTCTCCTTCTCCTCCTCCTCCTCCTCCTCCTCCTCCTCCTCTTCTTCTTCTTCTTCTCCTTTTTCTTCTTTTTTTCTTCAGAGAAAGAGTCCCTCTTTGTAGCCTCAACTGTCCTAGAACTTACTAAGTAGATCAAGCTGGCCTTGAACTCATAAAGATGTTTTTAAATCACTTCTTTATTTATGTCCAAAATTAATTTATAATTACTGACTTCATCACACTAAAAACAGTTGTTCTATTAGTCTTTTTTCATTTCTTTCTTCAAGTTACTTTCAGTATATATCAAAGCAAATGATTTCCTTAAAAATATTAATAAAAGACAATTTATTTATAATGAACTCACAAATAGAAGCATTACACAGCTGGTTATGGAAGCCATTAAAACACTGCTTATCCACAAATTCTAAATAGTTCAGTGAACTTCAGCACATTCAAGTGGCTATCCTGAAGTATGTAGTTTTATTTAGGGTTTTACACTGTCACTATCAAGAAGCATTTTTATTCATTAATCTACCACAAAAAGAAAGAAAACTCTATGACAAAGATGAGACTCAAAAAAGAATTAGCTTTTTATCCTTTTGCATGTTCTATGTGTTCTTTTGCCTATATTCAGTTCTTCCTTATTACCTAATATTACCCTCTCTTGGTCTCTTCTAAATTTTGTACTATGCCCACATTTACACCTGTTTGCATGTAATCTTTTATATACTAGGGTACATATATGGAGAAAAACATGCATTTTTTTTCTAAGAATAGGGCACTTTCTAAGTCTGCCAGTTCTGCAAATTTCATTTTTCATTAAAGACTTATATTCCATTCTGTGTGTGTACCACATTTTCATTGTCTTTTCCTCTGTCAATGTACAATTAGGTTGGTCCAATTATCTTGCTCTAATAAATAGAACAGCAATAAACATAATGTGCAAGTTCCTCTATGGTAGGGTATGGAATTCACTGGGTTTATGCCAAGGATTAGAAAAGCCCAGCTATATGGTAGTTTTGTTTTAAGCTTTGAGGCACGTCTACACTGATATCCTCAATGGCTGTATTAATTTGCACTCTCTCCAGCAGTTAAGAGTCCCTCTCTCTCCATATCCTCCCCAGCATTTGCTGGCAGGTTTCTTTATGGTAGCTATTCTGACTAAGGTGAGGTAACATCTCAAAATAGATTTAATTTACATTTTTCTGATGACTAGCAGTTTTGTGCACTTGTGTTTCTTCTTTTAAGATTTTTTTCTTACTTCATTATCTTCTTTGTTAATGGGGAGTTTTATGTCCTTGGTATTTACTTTCCACAGTTTCTTGTAAGTTCTGGATATTGGCTCCCTTTCTGAAATATAGCTGGAAAAGATTTTCTTCCATCTATGGAATGTCTGTTTGTTCTGCTATGGTTCCTTTTGCAGTTCAAACCTTTAAATCCTTATATTTATTTTTTATTTTATGTATAAGTGCTTTGAATGTTTGTATGTCTGTGTACCACATGCATGCCTGGTGCCCATATCAGTCACAAGAAAACCTCAAATTCCCTTGAAGTAGAGAGTTTGTGAACCATCATGTGGGTGCTGGGAATTAATTTTTTATCTTGCAACTTTACTGTGCTTACTAGATATAAGCATTTTTAGTAGGGTCCTTTAAATATAGAATCATGTCATCTGTAAATAAGAATAATTTGACTTCTTTCTTTCTTATTTTTATTCTTTTTATAACTTTATCTTATCTTGTTTCTGTAGTTAACACTCCAAGAACTATCCTGAATAAGAGTGTTTTAGGCTCATTCATGATTCTAGAGGAAATACTGTTTATCCCCTTTAATAAAACATTAGAGCTATATTGCGGTATGCACTGTCTTTTCCTGAAGTGGACAGGATTATTATCATGAGGAAAGACTGAACTTTGTTACATATATATATATATTTTTTTTTAGCATCAATTGAGATGATTTCATTATTTCTCTCTTCAGGTTTGGTGTATTAGATCAATTTCCTTAATTAAATATGATTTACATATGTTAAGCCAACCTTGCAGCTCCAGAATGAAGCCCACTTAGTCATGACAAGTGACCTTGTTGATGTGTGCCTGAATTTGAGCTGCAAATGTTTTGTTGAGTAGTTGGTTTGTGGTTTTGTTTGTGTTTTGCATCATCTGTATTCATCAGCGAAATTGGTTTGTAATTTCTTTCAGTTGTGTCTGGTATCTGGTTTCGGTAGTAGACTGATACTGGTTTAGGAGGAAGAAATTTTGTAGTGCTTCTTCCTTGTCAGTTTTGTAGTTCAGGGTGGCTTTAAACTCATGCTAACCCTCCCTCCTCAGTATCCCTGGTGCTAGCATTAACTCTCCCACACTCTTCTCCTCCTACTCCCACCCACCCTACCCACTGCTGCCACCTCTATGTGTGTATGACTCTCTCCCTGCCATATATATATATATATATATATATGGTGTAAGTAATTGAATATTGCTGCTTTTCCAGAAAGATCATTTGCCCTGCCTCAACTAGCATCCAACGGAACATTAAACACTCAATTAAATCAAACTGAACGGGATTTTCGGTTTGAAAATTTTATGTCAACACACAGCTAGCTTTACACCATCTGGGTCCAGGTGTTACGATACCATAAATTTATTTAGAGTGAGATGGGCTTTTGTCCTCTATTTGGAAAACTCGGGAGTTGATGAATGTTCTTCTGAGATCTGCAGTTCCATTCGATGGCTTACTTCCCTACCCTATGCTTCAAATTTTACAAACATATCAAAATGTCACGAGTCCTGGGTTATTGACTCTCATCTCTTGGTGGAACACTCCAGCCTCAGGTGATCACAGAGTTTTGTGAATTTCTTGGCTTCAATAGCAGTCTTCTGCCATGGACCAAACCCAGATTTCTAACCATGTTCTATGCCCTGAATTAAAGCACAGTACCCTGTGGGAAAGCTAGTGAGTTTACTGCCTCTGTAGACATTCATTATAATCCAAGTTGTTTGTCATCCAACTCTGTCTGCTAACTCCTTGATTATAAAATCCAGAAACTCCAAGTATCTTCTCTACAACATTTATAATCTTTAGAACTGTAACTAATTCCAGTTTTCCCTCAAACTCATCAAGTGTGTAAGGGGTGGGGATGCATCTATATTTTAGCTACATTTTGCAAACACGGATTTCATTCATTTTAACCTCATGAAACCCCTAAAAGTTTTGCCTACATTTATTTGCTGTTGGATTGTTAGCCTTCTAGCTGTTAGCAACACCATCTAGGATACTTTGAAAAACATGCTAAGTTTCAAAAAAAATGATTACAGACTAGAAACTAACCAATTTTGCAGGGTGTGGAGAAAACAGTTGATATTTTCCAATCTCCACCTGTAACCAGCCTTAGGCTGCGAGCTACTGGTAAGCTGGAGAGCGGCAGACATTGCTCATAGCCAACTGCATATTTTCCTCTCTCGCTTCTCCTTATTTAGAGAATCCCAGTTATGCCCATAGTGAGGAGTGAGGCACAGGGAGAAAATGTTTTGCTCTCAAGCTTGTTTGTAACTTGAAGTAGACAAGGTGCTGTGATTGTGGTCAAACTTATAAGGAGATCTATCACACAGGCAAAGTTTGCTTTTTCTGATTTAGAAGATTTACCTGAACTATGCCTTTTATCCACCCCCCCCAACTTGGAACGCAGTGCTGACATTCCAAGATAAAAGCTACTTAGAAAATAATTAAAAAAATAAATAAAAACCCTAAATATAAAGCCACATCCTTGTGCCCATCTCCATATTTCTTATCTTATGGGGGAAAATGATCAGGTACAGGGCTGTAAGATGACTCAGCAGTTAGGAACACTGTCTGCTCTTCCAGAGGACCAGGCTTAAATTCCCAGCACCTGTATGGCAGCAAACAACTATCTGTAACTTCAGATCCAGGGAATGGGATGCCCTCTTCTGGCTTCAGCAGGCAACAGGTACATATATTGTACATTGACATACATGCAGTCAAAACACCCAAACACATAAAAAACATAAGGTAAAATAAAAATAAAAAATACCATACAGCACATGTACAGACCCCAAACACCTCTTTATCACACATCTGGAAGGAGGGAGACTCTCTTCCCCACTCCCCTTTCAATTCACCCTGTCACCTGCCCTGTTGTACAGAAATACCAAGCTCAGCCTCCTTGGGGTCCTGAAGGCCACCTCCCAGGGAACGATTTCTGCCATCATGAAGAGTGCCCCTGCTTCTCCATACACAACCCACATTTATTTTTGGTTCCTGATGCCCTTTTTACTGTCATCTGTCTCTCATCAATCTCCCATGAAGAATTCCAGCTACCAGTACTAACGACATTATACACAGTACCACCATTGATGCCAACATGAAATGGAAATACATATTTTTTTTGTTAGGGTGTATAAACTTCCTGCTTTAATGAAGCAGAGCTACACTGAAAGTTTATCTAACTCAGCTTATAATAAGAAAATGCCTTGGCGCATGTGTTTGTGTTATAAAGTATAGCTAAAATTAACACTTTTAAGACCACCTCCAACACACGAGTAAACCTTGTTATAAGCAAAAATGAAAATCAAGGCACGAGTTGATTAAAACACCAAACCAAATTAAATTTGATCTAATGGTGTTTACTTGTTTTAACATCTGGAAAAGTTTGGGCATACACTGCAAATATTTTTAACCTAATTTTAAAATAAATTATGCTTAGTTTCCACAGATGTATTTAAGTTGGGTCTTTTTAAAGAAGTCATTTTTTTTTTTTGCATTGAACAGGCAAGAATTTTGAGCACAAGGTGCCAGGGGTGGGTGGGAATCTACATATCTTCCCTACTAGCCCTCACCATGTTGACATATTACTTGAAAAAAACCAGTACATTAGTAGATATGAAACAATTGGATATAAGAGATCCCTAACAAGGAAAGTACGTGAGCGTAAGTATTTCTATTTACAGGGAGAAGAAGCCATCAATCTGGGCTTTCCTGCTGGCTCTGAACCTAGAGGACATCCACTGGTCCTAAGAAAGCATGCAATTTCTATGCAGTCGGGTCGTACATGTAAGTGTAAGTGATGCTGTAGACGGTGTGCCAGACTCACATACATGCTTCCCGTGCCTGCACAGATGGAGTCAGCACAGGTGTGGAGACTTTCTCCCATTCCCTTGCTGCCTGGCGCTAAAGTGCACAGTTCTCTGGACCCCTGCCTTTGTACCTGGCAATAATCTACCGGTGCTACTGTGTAAAGAAAAGTCAGCTGAGGTTTATGAGGAGTAATCTTGGGAAGACAATGCTGGGTGGGGAATTCAAACATTTAGAAGAGCCCTGTCCCGCTTTTGTAAAGCTTAAGATCCTAATGTGTTACTGTAGTTCTATGAATCTGTCTGGTTGGTATCAGATGTTTACTCTGTGTAGGAACCTGATTTTCCCCATTCTTCTCTCTCCAGTAATGCTGCACTAACCTTTGGTTCATCACCTTTGTCTTCACTGTATTCACAAAAGGGGCATAACTTCTCCATGGGTAGGAACACCTTAGCTATATAGTCCACCTTCTCAGTCATAGCCTATCACAGGTGGCTAGGAGTTCTGAGTGCTGCCCATTAATCTCTTATACTTGGGCTTTTTCAATGCCAGTTTAGAATCTTGCAAGAAAGGTATGCTGGATATTGCATATAGATAAAAGAGTTAGGGAGATAATCCAGTGAAGAAGAAGGGATCTGTATCAAGAACCCAGTACATAAGGAAAAGCCAGGAGTAGTCACCTAAGCCTGTAACTCTAATGCTGTGCAAAGCAGAGAGAAGTGAATGCTTAGGACTCGCTCTTGACATCCAACTAGCCAAAAAATAACAAGCTCCAGGTTCGGTGACAGATCCTGAACAAGGATATAAGGCAGGAAATGATAGAATAGAATATCTGATATCCTGTCTTCTACATGTGAGCACCTACATATGCACACATCACACACACCACACACATATCATAACACAGACATATGGCACAGAGACACTATACACACATCACATGCATGTACAACATGAACATACTACACACATAATCACAAACATATACATCTCTCTCACACACAAACATACACATCCACATCCATGTTATAACCACATATACACACACACAAACACACACATATCTCAATCTCTCTCACACACACATTTCATGGCATGCATACCCACATTATAAACACACACATATATACAGATACATAAATTTATATACATATATATATACATATATATCACATCCCATAAATATACAAATCACATTTATATCACTCCCACACCATACATATATAATATACATCACATACATATCACAATAATGCAATGCATGAAAAAAAGTAGCTAATGCAATAAGCTGTAAGCCATAGTAACTGTTCCCTCTTTTGCTATTACATTGCTTGTTTGTATTTGCTCTGTTCTTTTATCTGCGTTTCCTCTCCCAGATCTGACCAGCAGCCCTCCTTCTGATGAGTATCAACAAGGCACAAGGCTATGTACTGTGACTGTTTGGTAAGGGTCATGATCAACAAAAGTGGTTTTCTTATCAGAACAGTGCTGTTTCCAGGCATTTCTGTGACAGTCCTCTACACAGGTTCTGTACCTGCCTGGGAAAATCTCATCCATGGAACCGCATCTACAGGCTTGCTCCGAGCAGACTATGGAGCAGACTCTGTGCACATTTAGTCCTTACTCTTTGTTGATAAGGGTTACATGGGTTAGCAACAGAATATTCTCAAAACATTCAGTGTAGTTGCTGTCCACGTGTCTAGTTAGCCTTTAAAGTCCTTACAACCGAAACCTTACCACTTTAAACCTTAATCCCTTCTATGTGTGTTTCAACTCTCTGTTTGCACCCAAAAAAAAGTGGTTTGTATGTATGTGTGTGCAGACACTTGTTCACATGCATGTAAGTGCATACATGTGTGCTCTTGTACATGTGGGTATGTGCATGCTTGAGAATACAGAGGCGTTAAGCTGGTTGGCTAGCAGGCCCTAAGAATTTGCCCTTCACTGAGATTCTAAGTATGAACCACCCTATTCTGCTTTCTCACAAGGGTTCTGCAAATGGAACATAGGTCCTTATACTTACCCAGCAAGCACTTTACTGACTGAGCTCTCTTCACTCTACCACAGAACACTTGTTTTTGTTTTTGTATTAACGTATGCTCCTTGGACCAGTGAGTGAGCTTGTCCTTGTCAGCATCACCTTGAAATGTCAAAAGAAAAGTCTTCTTTTTCATTCCAAATGTACTAAGATCTAGTGATCTGTAGGCTTTAGATTTAGTGATGCTTGATGTTAAGTCCTCTGAGTAACTAACCCATCCTGACGTCTGAGAACTACTAAGCGATATTGATAGCCCTGTTTCATGAGGAATAGTGGACTGGCTCCTTCAGGCTCAGGTCCCACCCTGGGCACTGCACCTGTAAATGCAAGGCAGGGAACCAGGCACAATTCCCTGGGAACACTTCCAGGCAGCTTTGTATAGCTTTGCTATACAAAGGGTAATATCTGCACAATGTGCATGAGAGTCCTGTAGACTCCAATAAGGAAAACATCCAGAACACAGCCAAGCTTGACCTCAGAAGGGATTGGATGCCATCTTTGGTCAATTGCAAGCATACACACAGAAGCATCTGCTACTTTCAAAGCAGCCTCCTCCGCAGGTACATTCCAGAGTGCAACAAACCATTTCCACATGTGGAGGCTGATCTCTAACGATATATCCTACCTGCCTTTTGTGTCATCACAGATTTCTTTAGAAGTTAAAGTTCACTTCAAAGCCACGGTGAAGTAAGAATTTTTCCAGGTGCACAGATTCATCTTCAGAGAGGCTGCTGATCAAGGCCGGTGGATGAGAAGCCAAGTGGCCTTTCAGCTGGGTACTGCCTCATTCCTGCTCACCCTGCCCATCACAGAATCTCTGAAGGGCTCCCAACATATCAGCACTCCAGCTCCACTCCAGGGGATGCTGACTTACTCTCAGATCAGATTTATATGCTGGTATCCTTAGAAAACATTTTAATTTATTCTTTGAGCATTCCGTGCCTGTACACAATATATTTTGATCATATCTACTCCTGGCTCCCCTCCTCTACTTCACCCAGGACCATTCCACATCTCGCTGCCAACTCCATGTTCTCTTATTTTTGTTTTTATAACCAATCCAGTGCAGTTAGTGTCACCTCTATATGCATAAGTTTAGGGCCATTCCCTGAGGATACAGGATACTCAGACGCTATACCCCTGAAGAAAACTGACTCCCTCTACCTTAGCACTTACATTGATATTTTTAAAAAATTAATCCCATATTATTTCACTGTGCAGCACAATTCTAGAACCACCAAATTAAATGAATATTTCTTAAGCACTTACTATACATGTGAGCCAGAGGCAAGATAATGTGGCTTGACTCAAGAAGCATGGGGCAGCAGAATGTGACACAAAATACCCACAGCTAAGTGGAGTCTATGGAACACGGTGATATATGCTGGAGTTCAGCTACACTCAACGTGTTATCTATGCCAAAGAGGGGCCAGACTTAATCCTGCCTGGGAACAACTGGATATAGCGTCACAGAGGAAATTCGATTTGAGTCTGGTTTGGGAGGTTTTAGCAGTCAGGGTAGAAAGAAATTTTGAACTAAGAAAACAAAAATGAACAACAACATGGAGTAAAGAAAGTTTAAGAATTCTGAAGAAGCGGGTACATATTGTACAGTGATATTTTATAGAGAACGAGGTAAGAGAAGTCTTTTCATCTGTCCAGTTTTCAAAAACATCTTTAAGGTTTAAACTTCAACAATTTCATATATGTCTATAGTATAGTGTGAACATATTGAATCCCCCCATTACTTTCTCATTTCCCTTCCCAATTCTGAAGCCCCCATTTTTCCAACTCTTATAACACATATGTGTATGTATATATGTGTGTGTGTGTGTGTCCTCCAGACACAGCCACCATCCTGTCACTTCTACATGGCATCATGATGCAGTCCCCTTAACTCCATGTTGAAGCAGGAGCCCATTCACCTCTGTTATACCGTCACACTCGGAGGCTCTAGGGAGAGAACAAAACCAAAACTCAAATGCCTGCTTCTGCTCTTTTCCATTCTCAATGTGTTAAATCATTGCAGTTGCTATGATAAATCATAAAAAAAATGTGGTTACTGAAATGATACACTTTTATTATTGCATTATGATGGTCAGATGTTCAAATCCAGGCTCACTGGTAAAGGTGGGTGCCCATACATTCTGTTCTTTCAGGGGCCCTTGGGATGTTTTACGATCTGGAGTTTCTAGATTCTCAAGCTTGGGGCTCCTTCCTCCATCCCAGGGCTGAGTTCATACACAGACGATACATGCACTGGAATCTGTCAAGATCAAGTTCAGACAAAATTTATTACTGAGAAGGAGCTCTGGCTCCATACTAGGTTCCATTGTTTTTTCCCTCTCAAGTCTGAGGGTCATAGTGTTCCCATACGGAGAATGTTGAGGAATGGAAGTCCCAAGGCCACGCAGGAGCCATAACTATTTGCCACAAAGAATAATATTCTCAGACACACAAATGATATACATGCAAAAAAGGGGGAAATGCTAAAACAAGAGTAAATGCTATTAATAAAAGAACAACAAACAGGAAAATGTTAAAATAAAAATCCTTTGGCATTTAAAATATTATTTTAAAGTGCAATACCAGCATCAGAGAAATAGCTCAGCCATTAAGAGTACTTGTTGTACACACATAAAGACCTGAGTTCAAAGTGCAGAACTACCTAAAGATCTAGTCATGATCAAACGTAGATGTAACTCCAGCACTATGAAAAGACAGAGAGACCTAAGGATCACTTGGGCTTTCTGTTACTCACCAGCCTAGCTCCTGATTCAGTGCCAGGGCCTCAAGAGGATAAAGTAGTGCATCCAATGCCCTCCTCTGCACACACCTGCACACACATGTGCACATATATCACATATGCAGAGTTCACTATGATACATAGATAGTTAAATTAATCTGAAATATGAAACAAGAAAGATGCCCACACAGAGAAAACAGGAACTTAAATTAAATGATAAATTTTTGAAGTCTCATACGCAACTGATGAGGTTACTGGAAGGAATGATCAGAGATCTTTTCAAATAATTAAAAAATATCTGAAATAGAATTGCAAATCCAAACGGAAATGGAATATTGCACGCCCAGCCTTTTGAATTTAAAACAAGGCACATCGAGGCTTATCATTAGCAAATCTGAGCTAAATAGAAATTCCAAAAAAATATTCCAGGGAGAAAAATCAGTCACCCACAAAGAATCAGAAATAGGGAATGACCTCATACTTTTCCAAAAGGAGCAAGATGGGACCCAGGAGCTAGACACAAATGGAAGGAGAATGTCTTAAACTTTAAATAGAAAATTGTACCCTTGCTAGAAAGCTATAGCTTCAAACCTATAAAGTATAAGAACAAAATAAAAATATTTTCAAACATCTTAGTCTTAAAACTTGTTCTTCCTTCTGTTTTCTTAGGAAGTCAATGGAAGATCTTTCCACTAAGAAAGAGGAAATCATTGACCCAGCACACCAAGTATCTTGTGCAGGAGACAGACGAAGGAAACTCCAGAGGCTAAGGATGAAGGCAAATCCTAGTTGTGCCTCTATCCTAGAGCATGAAAAGCCTTGACTGGTGTGAGGGAGGACAGGACAGTGGCTCCAGAAGAATAACTCTAAGGAAAACCAACTAGAGATTATCTGAAGTATGTCTTTATACTTCAATAAGCTTTATCCAAAAAGCCATGGGGAAAATAGAGCTATTTACACATACATAGATAGAGATGACAGACACTTTCACAAATCCACACAATCTGATGAGAGCTTCCATCTACAGACTCCACAAAGTTGTAGAGAAAGATACAATAATATCTTACATGTTTCGTTGTTTACTGAAATTATTATTGTAGAAGTTGGAGAGATGGGTGAGCAGTTGCTCTTCTAAAGGACCCAGATTTGATTCCCAGTCAATACATGGCAGCTCACAAACATCGGTAACTTCAGTCTTAAGGAATCTAATGACCTCTTCAGGTTTTGGGGCACTATGAATGCCTGTGATGCAAAGATTATTAGTGTGTGTGTGTGTGTGTGTGTGTGTGTGTGTGTGTGTGTGTAAAATAAAGACAGTTGTCAGTTCTGGTGGTGCACACCAGTAGGATTTGCTGAAGGAGGCAGAGGCAGGAGGATCACAAGTTCCAAGTTCAAGGCCAGCCTAGGCTATACATTTTAAAAAATAAAGACTGTCACCCTGACCTACAGAGGTCACTGCAAAGTATTCACTGCTAAGGAGGTGCCCTGTCTATAACTGTATCAAGACTTCTCAAGAGAACAATATTTACTGAGAGTGTGTGTGCACATGTATGTGTGTGTGTGTGTGCATCCAGCATATATATAGGGGGTGCGTGCACACATGTGCGTGTGTGGGTGTGATGTATGGGAGGGCATGTACTTGGAGATCAAATGATAGCATTGGAACAAGACAGCCTAGTATGGGTTTCAATGTTGACACCTGTGGCCTCTGTAAACTAGTCAAGGTACTGAATTTCTCTGTGCTTCATTTTCTCTTTTCAAACTGGAATAATGTCTGCCATTCTTTATTGTTGGTATTAACACTAGTTACTAATGCAGTTAAAGGGGTTTTTAAATAACAAATTGTTATTGTTGTTAAACTAAATATTAAGATTTTAAAAACAGAAGGTTAAGGAATAATCTTGTTCAATTTGAACACTCCTCCCTAAAATTCATTCAGTCATTTTTTTATACATCACAGCATTTTATATCTTCGTTTCCAGTGTTCGCTAACTGAATCCATTTATGTCTCTTTCCTTCTATATAGAAAACATCAGTACCCCTGAGAATTACTGAAAGAACTTACAGTTCCTGCCCTCTTTGTCCACATTGCTGAGTGGGCCCCTAATTGGTTTGTTCATATAGTCCTGTGAGCTGGAGGCCACAGGATGGGTCAGAATACACCAACCCTGATCCGAGGCGTGAGCTTTGCAATGTAGCACATTGTAAAATGCCTAGATTACATTGGTCTTCTGAGAGTGACTTGCAGAGTTACTGAATCCCAGGAAAATGTTACATCATAACAAGAGAGTGGCAGGGTCACATAGCCACAGTGTGGGGACAATCCCACCAATTCTTCAAGGACAAGGAGACCTTCTCTGGATGTGCTCCTTCTCATCATGTGCTCTTCAGACCTTCATGCTAAACTGTTGCCACACAGTGTAAAAATTGAGGCTGCTGTCTCCAACACAGCTCAGTCTTATTTCCCTGCAGTTCAGCCTGACCGGTTCATATTAACACAAATGCTAAGGGGGACATCCTGACAATCCGTGCCTCTGCAGTGACCAGTCCCATTGCCCCATGACAAACCACACACATGGGACCCAGGTTCCCTTATTCCCAAACAGGGAGGGTGTTTTCATACCTTTGGAAGTGCTAAAGCTGCAGGGATTTTCAGTCCTTCAGGCCTCGGGTGCTACATTGTAAAATCTGAAAGTCACACTGAGTCAAAGGATCAATGCATTCATATTCCCAAGATTCACAAATGTGACAGATTGAAGGGTTTTGCACAAGATAACAGACTGGGTTAGAACTGAGACTCAGTACCCAGTCTACCTATCTCTGGGCATGGTTTCTTACACAGTACTGACTCTGTCAGACATCCATACTGTCACCTCAGATTATAGACTCTTCCACTCAAAAATGCCACAGAAAACCGCTATCATTCTTTCACAGAAACCTCTTCCTAAGACCTTACCACTGCATTCTGATCTTGCCAAGATTTCCCAGCTAAGTCACAAGTGAAAGATTTCAGCTCTGAACCCAGACGACCCTTCATGTGCATATACACAGGCAAATGGCACATCTGACGACAAGTTCACATGTAAAGCCAAAGACTCACCCTCTTGTAGAAGACACCAGAGCTTTGCGAAAAGGGAGCTGTTTCTGATGAGGTAATTAAGATGGAGCACAGACTGCTCCCTTCCCTTCCCCTCCCCTGCCTACACCCCCTCCCCTCCTCAAAGGCCAGTCCCTACCAAGCTGATTGGCAACTCTGTTGAAGACAGCTTAAGGTCCAGGAGTGGATTGGGAACAGCTAACGCTCTGGCAATCTCTCTTCTTTCCCTTGAGCCCAGACTTCAGTGGGCGTGCAATGTGGCATTTTGTTTCTGACTTAGCTCACTTCTCCAGCAAGTCAGCTCAAGAAAAACAAGAGCCTGGGCCAGCATAGGAGCAGCCAGCCTCCCGGTCCCTGTTTGCCTGACACCCCAAGATCCTCAGTAACATAGCCACCTGGACCAAGGCTCAGCCACAGACTGCTTACAGGACAATGTTAGAAGACCTAACCTGTGTTGCTTTCTTCCTGTGAAGCCAAGGAAAGCAGATGGGCCTCCCATCCTGTGGAAATAAGCCTGGGAAATCATGGATGGGCCAACCATCACACTTTTAAGACACACATGCAATTGTTGGCTATTAATATTGTTTTCTGTGGTGTCTATTCAAATGCTAGAGATGAGGAGGTTGAGAATACAAAAAAAAGTACGGGTCTATTCCACCAATCTGGTTTTCTGGTGTTACCTACCTTATTCATCCTCCACCTAACTAATGAATGTTCTTAAACACACATATGACCTCATCATTCATGTTCTTACAGAGGATCATCAAGGCCATACATATACACATACATATATAAATGCATATGCATAACCACATGCATGTCTCTTTCTCTCTCTCTCTCTCCATATATATATATATGTATATATATATATGTATATTATATGTGTGTGTGTGTTTGTATACATGTATATATATATATATAACTTTTAAAACAGAATCTTACATAGTCCAAGAGACACATGCTATGGAAGCCTAGGATGACCTTGAACTCCAGTTTGCTGCCTTCATCTCTTTAGTACTGGAATTATAAGAGTACAGCACTATACTTAGCTATCTAGGGTTCTTTAAATCTGTAACATAGGGTCCCAGGAGGCGGCTACAGAGAAAGCTATGCTGCCAGTTGCTTCTCTTATACTTCCTCACCTCCTTGCTGCTTTCACTAAAGCTCAAACTAAAGTTTTGATACCTGAATTGGGTTCTCAAATGCCCTGTATCAAAATAAACTCTTTAACAACATATGTCTTAGGTTACATTTTGATCACTTTGTTAGGGCTGCATACTTCCATTTCTGGATCTCCGCCTCACCAAGACCTTATGAATGGAATGCAGCAGATCCATACATGTTGATTCAATGTTGCTTAAGAGAGCGTAAATATGTTGTATTTTTAATTTTTGAGCTCACAGTCCATAGTACATTCCCAGTATATGAGGAAAGAAAAAGGAGAAGAAGAAAAGGAGGAGGAGGAAGAGGAAGAGGAAGAGGAAGAGGAAGAGGAAGAGGAGGAAGAGTCAAAGCTTTGATTCCCCAGGTTTATTAGTAATTAGTAAATTAACTAATTAATTTATTCAATTTACATCCCGCCCACAGCCCCCCTCTCTTCCAAGTCTCCCTGTTACAGGGTCCTTCCCCAGTCTTCTTCATCTTCAGAAGGTGGAGGGATGTCCCTTCTGGGGTACCAACCCACCCTGGCACCTCAAATCACTGGTCATATCCTCTCCCATTGAGGCTAGACAAGACAGCCCAGTTAGGGGAGCAATATTCACAGGCAGGAAATAGAGTGGAAAGTAACACAAGGAAAGAAGGGATTCTTTTAGCTCATGCTTTGAAGGTGTAATTTGTCATGGCAGGGGAAGAATAGTTGCAATAATGCAAGATGGGTGATCACACTGATGTTGTAGTCAGTCAGGTGGTAGAGAAAGACAAATTTCGGTGTTTACACTGATATATATATATATATATATATATATATATATATATATATATATGTGTGTGTGTGTGTGTGTGTGTGTGTGTGTGTGTGTGTGTATTAGTGTGAGAGTGATAGATCCCTTGTAACTGGAGTTATGAGCTGCCATGTGGTTGTTGGAAACTGGACCTGAGTCCTTTGGAAGATCAGACAGTCCTCTTAACCACTGAGCCATCTCTCCAGCCCTTACTTTATTTGTTTTAATTTGTTGCTTTTATTTAGTTTGTAGCCTCCATGGAATACTGCTTCCCATAGTCAATGTAAATCTTTTAGATTTCTCAGAGGATGTCCTTATAGGCACACCCAGAGATGTATCTGCTAGGTGATTCTAAATGCTGCCAGGTTGACAACTGAGATTAACCATCATATCAAGAAAGAGTGCTTTGTCATCAGACATGTAAATCTGAAAGACAACAATGTTTGAGTGGGATTTAACTTGGACTGAAAACCTGCCATGCCTTGAGTCCCCTCATAAGGCCCTGTTGCTATGCTAAGCTATGCTATGCTATGCTATGCTATGCTATGCTATGCTATGCTATGCTATGCTATGCTATGCTATGCTATGCTATGCTATGCTAGAGATGCAATGTGATGTGATCCTGGAAAAGATCTTTGTTTACTCCTGTCACAGGTCTCAGCATAGCTGCTAAACACTGCCCTGATGGCACTCTCCACTCAAGTGACACTGAAGCTCGAACAGGTCCCACCTGACCTGGCTGATTTTAGATTTTCAAGTCTTAGAGATTAGATGTTCAGGTTTTACAGCTCCAATCCAAAGACAAGGCTGATTGAACTTCTTGGAGATCTTGTGACCTGTGGATAACACAGGACTCCAGAAAGATTCTGCATTTCTCAAGGTTTTTGCAAAAATTCATCAACACTGTCTATGAAGTGGTCTCAGAAGTGGAAGGTATAAAAATGCGTATGACAGTGGGGGTTCATGTCTTATTTTTTCCACTCTAGCGCAGCTCCTGAAGTATAGATTTCACTTTGTAAGAGGCAAGACGGCCCCAAAAGTGCATACTAATATCTTGACCAAGAATTCCTAAATTATCAAGAATCATCCTCTGTGGAGGTAGAAGCAAGAAAATATCTTTGAGTTTGAAGCCAGCATGGTCTACATAGTGAATTCTAGGACAGCCAGGGCTATGTAGAGAGATCTGTCTCAAAAAAATGCATAAATAAAATAAAAAATTAAAAAACAAAATACCAGCCTCTGGCATGCAGCATTCTTTAGCTGGCTGTAACATGGCTCCAACATTTCAGTATCCTTGTCAATTGCTTTTGTAAAAGGGCTGTCAGGATACCCACTAGACACATCCTGGCAAAAGTGTGCATTGCTATAACATTAAAAAAAAAAAAGCCAGGCCTGGTTTGAATTACCTGGCTGCAATTCCTCAATGGCATCCTGGTCACACTTACTACACAAACCATGTGATGCCTCACTCCAGTGCTGGGTTGTTCAGTTGCTGTCCCAAGTGGAATGGGAATCCATAACTCACAGTCACCTGTGCATCTGTGCCTCTTTGTTACAAACATCACCATCCCTCATCCCAGCACTTGCTCCCTCAACACCCATAAGCCACGCTGATTTGGGATCATTTGCCAAAGAGAATAGTTTTCTCTGGGGATAATCACTACTTATTAATGTTTGAAATTGGGTACTGAGTCCATTTGGGGAACTTTTGTTTCTTTGTTTATTTGCTCTTAACCTCTCTGTCTCAAACTTATACCTCTGCCTTACCTATTTTTCCTTTATAACGTTCTTGATAACTAATACTTCATGCATTCCCTATCCACTTCTTATCATCCCTGGAAAGATATTACTAAATACACAAAATTGAAAAGCTCTTGTTAAGTTCAGGCCCTTGATGACCAAAAGCAGTGAGTAAGCAAATTACTGAACCTCTTTGCATCTGTTCACTAGGGATGAAACAGGATGCAGCTTAACCTTGAAAGACATAGTGGACTGTGACAAGGGTCACAGTAAAGGAAGGAAGATCTCTCTATGTGTATAAAAGCTTGTGGGTGGGAGAAATTCCTGGAATAACTGAAGAATTATCAGGATACCAATGTGGCTGAGAGATATCTAAGGTCCAGTTACAGATGAAATGGAACATGTATGGTCAAGTCAGATGACCCAAGTCTTTGATCCCTTGTGAAGAAGTTTGTATATATTCTTCAAAGTAACAAGGAATCATTGAAGTCTTACAAAAGGAAATAACACTGAAAGCACTGGAGTTGCACTGAAGATATGCAACTAGAAAGAGGAGACACCAGTTGGAGATTGTAGCAGTAGGACATGTCAGAATGAGAGGCAACCTGAGGCTGGAGAAGAGACCAAAGGTAGCAGAAGGGTGAAGAGTCCTTAGGGCAGTAGAGGAAAAGTGGGCACAAAGAGGAAGGACTTAAGCACACTACAGTGCTTACTCAAATAATGGGCATGCAGAAAACAATACCATTTAGCAATGCAGAGAATGGGGACAGTTTTCAGGGAGTGGGGCATGTGGAAGTAAGTTAGTTCGGGTGTTTTTATTGGATATCCATGATCTGATGAAGAAGATGGATTCTGGAAGGCACGAGAACCTCCATACAGAGGGTCTGAGATGCTGATGAGACGCTGATTTCAGAGTCATTGATGTGTGCAGATGTGAAAATTGAAGACACAATAATGGAAAGTGCTCAGGGAAACCTGGGCACAAGTACATGTGTAGGAGAGGAGGGTGAGCCATCATGACGCAGAGGAGGACAGCACTTCGTGGGGGAATGCCAACCAGAGAATTTAATCCTCCAGCAGAATGCAGAGAGGGGAGGGCTGGGAGTAGGCGGAAGAGGTGACAAGCATGGACTATGAATGAGCATGTTTATAAGATGAGGGAGGTCAGCAGAAACTGTGGTTGGTCTATCTCCCTACGTCCAATTCTTTAGTGTTTATTCTGGAGTTATGGATTTAGGGAAAGGATATTCAAACATATCTTTGTCAACACATAGAGGGACTTTAATCATGACAGGAAAATAGTGACAACATTAACTTCAGCATATGGTAATATGTTTCTTCCTGACAAAGTTGGCACTTCCTCCTTACCCTTCTCAATCCCTTCAAAGTGACTAAGACTAGCCAACCCTAATGTTAGTTCCAACACTCTGAGTTAGGAATTACATTCTCTCATTCTCTCTCTCTCTCTCTCTCTCTCTCTCTCTCTCTCTCTCTCCCTCTCCCTCTCTCTTTCTTTCCTCTCTCCCCCACATCTCTCTCCTCTTGTATTTTCAAGATGAGAAAAATCTTCCCAACTGAACCTTCAGTGTCTATGACCATGTTCTTTTAAGTTAAAATGACAACATTCGAAGCTGTTAGCACATAACAGAACTCTGAGACACTCAGATTTTCACTGTGTACACCTGTCATGTCATATTTGGCATTCAATGCTTTAGGCAAAACAGTTCAGTGAACAGCCAGGAATGCACTCTGCTTCTTCTATCTTTGCTCAACCCATTCAGTTGTCACATGTTACCATGTTTACCACTAAGCATCCCTTACGTTCATTAGGTGGTAGTTTTGTCCACTCAACTGCTTCTAAGTTCCTTGTTTCTCTTCCCTATAGAATGTCGTCCTCATCTCTGAATTTTGTATATACAGATCAGCAAAAGAAGCAAGACTCCTGTAATATAGACTCTCTTCTCCATCTCTCCTCCTATGCTAAACACAATGGGGCCATGGTACAACACATGGGCTTCAGCCTTCTTTTTGCACCTGCGTGTCAACCCTGGAGCCCCCTGCCATGGTTTGAAAGCTGAGAGTTTATGAAGACCAAATGGTTCATATAGAATTCTATCCTCAGCACTTTTCATAGGAAATCCTCAGAAACAAGAACCCTCTCTTTTTCCCTATGACTATGCTTGTAAGATGGATGGAAGATCTAATCTTAGCCTAGGATAAGCACTGCCACTAATTCACTCTGGAAATCAGGGCTGGGCATTACAACCTCCATACTTCAAGTTCAGCATTAGAAAATGCTTGGTTTTGGTATATCCTAACTAATTTAGTTTAACCCTACCAGCTACTCTGTCAAGCAGATGGCATTTGCTTCCTTCTGGGGTTTCTCCCTTCCTATCCTGATGTGGTGTAATCGGCCTTGAGCATCTTGGAACGGAAGCCATATCTCAGGAACCTCACAAGGAAAAGGAATTAAGGCTATGCAGGGCAAATTCCTACTTGATGAGTTATGTGAGCTGAATGTGGAGAAGTCCAGTGAGAAGACGGGGCACTTGGCCTCTTGAGAAATAGTCCATGCATCCCAGAGGGCCAGAGGCTTGGCAGTCTTGGGTTGCTTCTGGCCCTAATAGCTCAAATGGGGTTAGTTGCTGTTGAGTTCACATGACAGATGGCTTAATAGGGCCTCCAGAGGACCCCCCAGTCATCACTACATTGTCAAGCTCAAAAAAAAAAAAGCCATTCATTGTCTTCACCTTCTCTCCCAAATTCTTCCTAGAACCATAACCTGCAAGTACAAGCTATGCCATAACCACCTGTGGGTCTCTCATTCCCTGTCTATGCCAATTCCATTTCTGCTCAAACTTAGTGCACACATTCTAATAAGGAATAATTTTACTTTTCTCACAGTACGCATAGTATATGATATGCAAAATGAATTGTCTCAGAATGTTTTGGTGGAGACAGTGTGTTTCTTCCCTCCCGTCTCTTTTTATTATCATGGAGTCACTATGATAACGAACTGATGTGCTACAAAGATAAAAGGAGAGATGAAGTAAATACTTAGGCCGAAACACTTGTAGGTAGAGACAGTATTGTGGGTTTAAAGGATTGTGAGATGTATCTGTGTAGTGTGTAATGGAACCTAAAATACAGCCATCAGAAATGTATAACCCTGACATCAAATTTTGTCCAAAATTCAAATCCCAAGAGAGCCCAGACTCTAAGCTCTTTTTATTCACTGACACCCTTAGGGACAGATGTTGGTATCCTGTGAGTGATTCTCAGGAGGCAAAAAGGCATCATGCATCTGAGATAACAGAACTAGTACAGATTCTTACTTGCTGCTGTAACTTCCTTAAAAGATGATCAAATGCTCCAGAACTATGTCTTAGTATGTGAGATCCTCTAATTACCAGGATTTCTGGAGGAAAATAAGAGACCCTAAAATACAGGGACTGTGTTACATGCTTCACTACCCACTGCAGTGGAAAAATTTAGCAGCTTTCCCTCCCTCCCCCATCAACACAGAGTTCTTGAACTTAGAATGCTAGGACCCATGACTAAACCCGGAATTTCAAGTTGTAAATGCAAAAGCTTGACTATATACTTTCTGATGCCTTGTCCAACATAGATGGTCTTTTGTGACTTGAGTAACCAGGTACTTATCCAGAATAGTTAAAAAAATGCAGAAGAGACAGAATATCAGGCAAGTCTGAGGGATGAGACAAAGGAAAGAGAACTGAAAACATGTTTTCATGTGGCAATGATTCAACCATCTATTCACAATCAATGAAGCTTCTCAAATGGTTGCAAGATGAACTTCCCTTATAGGATGGGATTATAGCATCAACAGTGGCTCTCAGTTTGTCTCTGTCTTGAAATCCCATAACTTTTATTTCTACTGAACCACAATTATAGAAAATAGTTTAAAATCCAACCCTGCCCATAAAGAGTGGAAGTGTATGTGTAGGTGGTGGTGGGAAGGGCAAAAGAACGAAAAGAAAGAAAGAAAGAAAGAAAGAAAGAAAGAAAGAAAGAAAGAAAGAAAAGGATACAAACAAAGATGAAGGAAGAGCAGGAGAATAAATAGAGAAGGGAATGAAATATAGCCTATGAACTTGACCAGCATTCCTATCACCCTTTCTAGGGAAGTCTTGGCACTTCATGACTTTCAAAAGGTCCCACATATTAACCATCA